>NC_022013.1:63700110-63709601 GCF_000317375.1 Microtus ochrogaster | reverse complement strand
TATTAATCAGGTCTTTCATGGTGTATCCTGTGTGCTAGGTTCATCTCAGTCAGCAGCTGAGTAAAGTAATTTTTTGAGGGTGTTCATGGTGACCTTTCAGGGGATGTGGTCTATCAAACAATATCTGTCTGGAAGTATTCTACAGGTTCTTATCTTCTGTGAAAACAAAAAAAGAACCTCTTTTCCCAAGCAACATGTCCTTAAACCAAAATTCTGAAGTCAAGATACCTTTACAATATACATACTGGTTTAGCTTAGCAGCCCATACAATGGAATGTCTCTCTGTACTTAGCTCCTTCACAGTCAAAAAATTCAAAGAAAACACAATAATATACTTAATCCAGACTCTCTGTGAATTTTCCATCTTTACGTGACTTATTTTTCTTTACTCCCTTTAATCTATGATTATCTTTACTCTGTCTCTTTAAAGACTCTACCCTTTTATTTTAAGCATTAACTTTATGATTCTTCATACTCTTTTTCTTCTCTCTTCCAAGGCTACGTACATTTATCCAACACTGTGACCCATTTAGAGGTCTTTTATGTCTGAATCTGTCCTATTGTGAATCTGTAATTCTTTACTGTCCAGCAGCACTTTTTAAAATGCTAAGGGCTTCTTAAAAACTTAAGTTGCACCATTAGTAGGGGTAATACAGTACTACCTGTTTGCCTGCCCAATCTAAAACTTAAGCTACACTATTATTTTGATAAATACTGTAGTTCCTACTTACTCTGCACAGTCCAGCACGGCAGAGCCCTTGTGTCTCTGAGCCGCGTGCGCACTGCCCACTTCCAAGCACACAGTGAGCCCACATTGCCATCAAGCAAGCTGCAGTACCCTGCTCACAAACCCAACTTAAATGCTCTGTAGCCGGACCTCCTGCCTGAAAGAGTCAGAGTTCATGCTGGCAGGGCCCAGAAAGCCAGCATTTTAAAATCGCCATGGCTGACTTTTTTCCTGCTACGGCTGAATCAGGAAAATCTTTCTTAAAGGAGCTGTGACATGCCATCAGCAAACAGCAAAATTCTGCGTTAAACTCTGTAATTTTTTTTTTTTTTTAGAATTCCTTTTTAAGCTTTATTAGGTTTTACGTGGATTTAGCTAGCACACGTTGGAGTGCCAATTGTTGCAAGGGAAGTATGTCTCTGTCCCCAGGCAATAGATGTTTGTTCAGGAAATCACAAATTACTCTGAATCAAAGGCTTGACCAAAGTCATCCAACTGGGACTGCTCATCTGACAGGAGCAAACCTGAGCTGCAGAGGGTCACTTCTACCCTCCTCCCCGCCACCATGTAGGGACAGCCTAAGAATGAAGTCAAAAGAGCAAAAAGAAGCCAGAAATGGCACTTGGCACATAAGGCCAGCCATACCCGACCTTTGCCCTGAGAGTTAGACACTCCCTTCATGGTTGAGCACAGGGGAAGTAGGCTTTCATCCTTAGCAGAGATAAAGCACAACCAACATGAGGTCCTCCACCTTGGTGTTTTGTTTGTGTGGTACTGTAGACACCTTGTCTTCTTCTAACCTGTTGTCTGCCCTGGGGCCTATGGGAATGACTCACACAAGCTTGTCTATGAGTTTTAAAGAAAACACAGCATGGCCCCCGTGCACTGATTGTTGTTCATTCTCTCAGCCATTTGTGAGTGCCTGGAGGTATATAGCACAAGGTAGTTTGTCTGCATGGAGTACCTGCTTTGAGGGTATTGCCATAAGGGATAGGGCTTAGGATGTGCTGTATTTCCTCTGCTGGAAGCAGAGGCCACTGCTGGGTGAGCATTTGCTTCTGTTCTAGGCATTGTACACCAGGTGACCACTGACCATCTGGACCTGAAGGGGGATGGGCACCCTCATCTGTCAGCGGGGAAGACCAAAGGCCTGCTGCCTAACACGTCCTCCCAAGGCCACGGACATGGGTGATAGAGCTGTATTCAATTCTGTATCTGGAAAGCCTGCTTTTTCCACAGTAACTCTGCCCTTTTCTACTGACTCCTGCACAGACTTTGAACAGAGCTTCCCCTGTAGCCCACTGGCCATCTGGTCACACAATGGAGAATAGTAATCTTGTTCAAATTTGGACTTCCAGCATGCTGGGAAGGCTAGGACTTCTGGAACTGGCTATGGTTCTCTAACGTACAACTAGACTTCTGCCTTTTGAAAAGGAAGCTGTGGGAATTCATGTGACTAAGGGATGTTGGCAGCTGTGCCTTAGGGACCTATAAAAGACAGAAATGGCTACGACACTCATATTACCCATACTGAAGGAGAAGCAGAGGGGTGCCCTGTTCCTCGAGATGAACAGCCTTCGTTCTTCTCCTTGGGGACACATGAAGGCACATGAAGGTGAACAAGAAGAGGTGAAGGGGGGGCCTGGGCGGTTTGGATGCTCAACTTACTAAACCTGGATGGAGGTGGGCGGTCCTTGGACTTCCCACAGGTCAGGGAACCCTGATGGCTCTTCAAGCTGATGAGGGAGAGGGACTTAATCGGGGGAGGGGGAGGGAAATGGGAGGCGGTGGCGGGGAGGAGGCAGAAATCCTCAATAAATAAATATAAATTAAAAAAAAAAAGAAGAGGTGAAGGGATTATACTCTTGCCTACAGCCATGAGCAACGTTTTTATTTTCCCTGTGCCAAACACTAAGGACAGATTCACTGAACATGGCCGACAGTCAGGACCACGGTGTATGTACCCTTGAACAGGTCACTATGGTGCCAAGCATAAGACAGCTCTGCCTTTCATGATGATTTTTTCCTCCTCTGACTCATTTCTGCTGCAGTTAAACACAGCTTGCAAGATTGTAGCTTGGGAGTTTACAGATGAGAGAGAACTCAGGGTGCTGGCATATCCATGCCCCCTGCCCCAGTCAGAGCCAGAATACCACACACTTTCACCATGCATGATGTCCCAGTGCCACTGCAGGCCCTCAGAGAGCCCTCTGCTGGACAGCTCAAAATGATCTGTACCTGACACTACTCACTTGGATTTAGGAACATGTATAAGCCACCATTCCTACAGCTAAAAATGGAAGTCAGTGTACTTTCTCATAGTCTTCCTGAGGGGACAGAATTGCTGTAAACAACAAATGAAGGCCTGATACAAGCACTAAAATATGAACACTGTAGTCTCTGCTGTTAACAATCTACCTGTAAAGAACCATTCAAAACTTGATTCAGAGCACATAATTATATGATGCCAAGATCAGAGAAGAGCCTTCTAGAAACTCATTGTGCAGTCAAGCCCTTTGCTCCGCAAACATAAAGAGAGAGAGAGAGAGATTCAAACACTGAAGGTTACACAGGACTGGTCATGAGCCAAGAATAGTCCCCAGTCCACCCAGACCCTGGCCCCCTCTTTGCCCCAGCCATATCTACTGTTTCTCACAGTGCAGACATGACTAGTTCGATGAGAATTTGGAGCTCGCTCTCTCTCTCTCTCTTTTTTTTTTAAGATTGATTTTGATGTTTTGAGGCTTCGTGAAACCAGCAATTTTAATCAATTTTTCAAAATTGCTAATTTCATCCATCCAAGAAGCTCATACACAAACAGAGGGGCTGATTGAAATTTAAATGGCGGCTGGCTTGTTAGCTGCAGGCACCAGGCTGGGTATTTTCATATGCAAGTCTGCCACTGTGTCCCGGCCTGGCAGCAAGAGGAAGCAATCTCCATGAGACACTCGAAGGCATTAAGAATTCAGGCAGTCAAAATGAGAAGCAACAACACGAAATGATAAAACAAAGACAGATCGTTATTAGCACCAACAAAATGCGTCCCTATGTCCTCCGGTCTCACTGAGAGCCCTGCCCGTTGTCTATTGGAACTATGTAATTAGGCTGATAGGAACCAAAGGATTAAACTAACTTTCTTCCCTGATCGCAGGGATTTCAAATGAGTGAGATGGGGTGGAGATAAACCTGAGAAAGGTATTAATATTCTGGGCTGCAGTTCCCCAGGACAGCTCAGCTGAAGAACAATGGCTGACTGCTACCCGCCTGAGGCTGCCTGCTGGAGAAAGGTTGAAATACCCTTCCCTGCCAGCCACATCCACTAGATAGGGATGTTGAAGTTGCCCCCATACTCTGCCAAACATGGTCCTCGGTCTTTGACACCTCTATCCCAATGTCCCTATCCCAATCCCTCCGGGTATCTTTCCGATATGTCTGCCACCCTGGGTACTGTTGCTGCTGAGCCTTAACCTGGAGGTCCAGGTGGGGGGCTCTCACTACTGTCCTTCCCAGCTCCACTCAGAGTCAGGCACATGGAGGCCATCATCCTAGCCACACCCCTGCGCTCTCCCCTGCTCTCTTTGATGACCTAGTCCCCACAAGCCTGTCCCGTTTGTCATTACAATGCCTCTCTGGTTCCTCCCTGTCAAGGTTCTGGGCACAACAGCCACTGTGAACTTTACCCTCTGACAAGGCGTGGGCTGCTCTTTAGACCCTACTACTCCTTTATCTGGTGACATTGGACTTCAAGTTCCCCCCTTAGTGCTTTCATGAGAAGTCCTCGTTGGGGTCCCTGCAGAGTCTACATTCCCTCCTTGGCAGCCTCCTCTGAGCTGTCACCTAAGTGTTAGTGGCCACACGGTAACTTTCCACTTAACTATAAACTCGATAAGGTGATGGACCGGACTATTAAACGCTGTGGGACACAGTGCTTGATGGGAAACAAAGGATTAAAATTCATGTCAGGGTATTCACGTGGAAAGGGGAAAGAGGAGAGAAGAGAAAAATGGGGAAGACAGATAAAAGTTTAGCGATACATAAGTACAAAATATCTTAATGAAACCTTTACGTTTTAAATTTACCTTTATTTCAAAAAATACTTTACAACTTAAGTTTAAAAAGAAAATTGGCCAGGGGCTGGAGAAATTGCTCAGGAGTTAAGAACATTTGCTGTTTTTCCAGAGGACCTGAGTTCAGCTCCCAGCACCCACATTAGGCAACTCACAACAGCCTATAACTAACTCCAGCTCTAAAGGCTTTGCAGAACATGAAGTAAAAATAGGTTACAACCATTTGTATCAACATAGACTAGCCTGGAGATGTTCTTGGGACTCCAGGGGAGGAAGCTCAAAGAAACGCTTTGAGCCCTCCCTCCATCTGCTATTTCTGGAAACCTTGCCAACTTAATCAGGATTTTCTGTTAGTGTGTGTGTGTGTGTATGTGTGTGTATGTATATATATATGTGTGTGTGTGTATGTATATATACATATATGTATATGTGTATAGGTATACACATACATGTATATTTTTGTATTTATGTATATGTGTGTGTGCATATATTATACACATACATGTGTATGTATACTCACACATATACATGGGAAGGTAGTCACATGTAAGCACAGCAGCTTCCCAATGAGGTGAATAATGAGTTCTCACTTCCTATGAAAGGTGTTCACACACTGAGAAAAACAGCTGAGAATCAGGCACCATTCAATGTCCCACAAGGCCATTCCCTCTACCCTCAAGGCCAAATGCCTGAGTCGTGTATTTGAGGGTAAGAAGGTGACCCAGAGGGCAAGGCACTGTGCAGAAGTGTGAGGGTCTAAGCTGATTCCTAGAACACTTATAAAGCCTGATGCAGGAGGAGCATGTATCAGGAATCCCAGTCTCCTGTGGTGAGATGTGTGAGAGAGAAAGGAGTCTTTGGCAGCGGGGCTATCATACCCCGGCGAACACAGCAGCAAACAAGAGACCCTGTCTGAAACAAAATAGAAACCGTGGACCAAACTCTTAGGTTGTCCTTTGAGCTCTACACAAGGACCACCGCACACATGACACCAGGAGTACTCACACACAAGCACATACACCAAGATTTAGAGAGAGAGAGGGAGGGCTGGAGAGTGAAAGAGAGAGGGGGGATCCAAAAGTACCAGAAGAATCGCATGTGACAGTCACTCACCCCGTGTGACCAAGGAACTAGGAGGTTCTGGTTCAGTGCTGAACTATCCTTTCTGAACTTTCATTTCCCCAACCGTGAAGTCAGAGGAACATTTGGGGGTAAAGGGCCTATGAAGCTCTGACAGTTGGACCTTTGTCTGGGACCCTGGGCCAGCAGAGGAAGACATAGCTACATGCTGTGTAGATGCTCGCTTCCTGGAGGGAGGAGTTAGGCGCACACAGTGAGCAGGCTCAGGAGACTCAAAAAACCCTAAGCACTGCTTCCAGGGTTATGAAAGGGCTGTCTCCAGTTGAGCAGACTGCTCTGAGAACATAGCTTTTAGGGGTTATCACCCATGCTAAGATGGGTTTCCTGTGTCACCCATAAGTAACCCCAATAAACTCACTGGTTCACAGGGCTAGATTAGTGTGTCCTCAATTCTTTGCTCTGTCATCAGGGCCCTATCTGGGGTGAAGAGACACATGGTTGCATCTCCCTAGAAAAAGCCACGTCAACATCTTGCTCTGTGGTTGACACAGTGAACTTGTCCTTGAAAAAGACCCGCCCAGGGCTTGTCTTGGATGGCTTCTACAACTCGGGACTGCTGGCAGCTTCTGTGAGAACGCTGGAAAGGTGCTTTGCCTCACTTGACTCCTGAGGAGGCAGAAATCCAAGAGAAATAGACAGGGACCAGTTCATCCCCTGAGAGACTCTCAGGCCGAGGCTCATGGCCTACCTCCTTTGGTCTTTGTTTTTCCGTATAAAACAGCTCCTTGTCTTTGAGAGTGGTGGGGGCAGCTGTAGGCAGCTGAGAACTCTTGGCTCACCTTCCTGTCTCCCTTCTCAAGTACAGAATTGTTTTCTTCAGAAAATGGGCCTGTTTGAATGAGAGTGAACACGTGCGTTCCCCTACTGTGTGTGTGAGCAAGTGGGTCCATACAACGTACAGTCTTCGAAGTAGGAAACCACATGGCCAGATCCCAGTATTACTCCCTCAGGCCCTTCGTATAACCACTGTATCTCAAGGCTAGAGAGGCCGTATGCAGAAGAAGTACCCACGTTACCTCCCTAGATGGGCTCCCTGTTTGCATGACACCTGAGAAACACAGCAGACTTATAATAAAGTCAGTGTTCCTTAGAGTAGCTTCCTTCTTCATCTGAACCTGATTGATGGTCCTACTTGGTAAGCTGTTGTGAAGACAGAGGAAGACACAGATGGGTGGGGCCCAATGCCAGCTCTGGGTGCGCAGTAGGTGCTCGTTCTGGCAGGTGGACCTCATCCCATCTGACAGCAGAGGGACCTGGGCTTTGGCTGGCAGACAGTATTAATGGCTGTTCCTCTGGTGCTGGACCAAACAAGCATTGGCAGGGTCAGCTGGCCCCTCGCCTCCCCCGCCCCTGGCTCCTCATCGTACATGCGCCATTAGCTGCACAGTGCCCCACAGTACAACAGGAACGCTTCCGAAGCCGTTTCCTCTGCTAAATACCTCAGTGACAGCTTCTTGGCATGGGTAGAGCGCCAAGGTTAACATATGTTTAGAGTATGTGTTGCAGGCATCCCACCTCCACCCAGAAGCTGGAGGAGGCCAGCTTCATCCTAGCCTTTCCTGTGCCCCCAGTTCAGAAGGCTGCTTCCCGGCTTCCTCCAGTCCCACTCAGGGAACCACTGAGGGATCTCAGCCCAGACAAACCTTGGTGGCTACTCCCCTGTTCTGAACACACACCACTGCATCCTGTCCGTAAACATCAGCCTCATCACACGAACTCACTTATCAGGACTCCCATCCCTGGGGGGGGGGGGGGTAATAATCTTTCCAGTGCTGTCCTGGATCAGGCTCTAAGCAGAGTGCCAGGAATAAGATCTTGAAAAGGACTCAGGTTTCGGAGGGAACTCTGGATTGTCTTTTGGTGAGGTGAGGGCGTGAGGTGTGTGATCATTTTTTTGTTTGAGTTTTACACTGTCAGCCTGTCTTCTCCCGCCATGAGACAGCAATGATCAATCATGTTTCTGGGCAGGATCACAGGGTCGTAGGACTAAATAGATCTCCTTGCTGCATCCCCAGTTTTGAAGAATTGGCCATCAGATTTACAAGTCATAAGAGTGCTTGGCACTTTGGGGATCTTTTTAGAAGGACAGACTTGGGGAATCTATGTCCCCTAGAACTCTGAAATCATTTGGTCACTTTACAAAGGTGAGACTTGAAGGGTTGAGAGGAAATGTGACTATCCCTAAGATAGAAAACTCATAGGAACCCCATCTTAGTTTTGTATCTGATATGGTCAATGAGAGCAGACTATTCAGAGGTCAAGTTCAAGAGCTATTTCACAGGTCACATGCTGAGGGTATCCTCTTCAGTTGTTCCAATTATAGGTCCCGAAAGCACAATTAATAAAATCTCAGAGAGAGATATTGGGGTTCAACCTGAAGACCCAAAAAGCAAAGCAGCCAGCCTCTGGCGCTTACCTCGACTTCAGTCTGAAACGGTGATCCTGCCTCCAAGAATCTCACAATAAATTATGTCTGAGAGCTGTCTCCTCTCGTTTTATAAACCTCTCTAGGGCTTAGATTAAAGGTGTGCACCACTGGGATTAAAGGAATGCACCACCCAGTTTCTGTGGCAAACTAGTGTGGCTACTGCGATTAAAGGTGTGTATCATTGCTGCCTGGTCTGTAAGGCTGGCCAGTGTGGCTGTTTTACTTTTCTGATCCTCATGCAAGTTTTATTTATTAGAATACCAGTGAAACGCCACTACAAAGTCCCATGTCTGAATATATCATGACATTCACCATTTAAATGAATAAGCCTCTTTTGTTGACTCTGCCCTGAGTACTTAATATGAATTCAGTATTATCAGGCAGAGGAACGTGGAAGCTGGGAGCACAGTGGGGATGCTGTATTCATGTTACCCATTGTAGCAACCACACAGCCAAGTTTCCAAATCTCAGAGATTAAACAGGGCAGCTGGTGTCTTGTGCACATCACATACATGTCCAACATAGGATGGTAGGAATCTCAGATCTATGCAATCACCAGGGTACCAGCTAGCAAGTATCTTGAAGATCCACCACTTGAGTCCCACAGCATCTTGGTAGATCCAGCAGGGAAAGGATGGTCTGAAGGAAGATCATTGCCAGCCTTAGCTCCCTTCTCCAGAAAGTGAAACCCAGCCCTTCTGTCTATAATCTAGAACCAGCTGCAAGACCATAGCTTCCATCAGGAGAGTCTAGAATTGTAGGTGTGTGGCATGGAAGACCCATTCGTGTCCAGTGTCTGGCACAGGCATGATGGGTTCAACCCACCAGGGACTCATATGTCAACTTCAGGAAAAGAGATGGGTCTACATGGGTGTGGGTGACACTGGGAGCCAGAGTAGGTGAGACAGGAGCGGGCATTGAGGAGGATAAAAGAGGAGAAGGAAGACTTCTTGTGGGAAGTCAGTCTAGAAAGAGGAGCTCCTAAAACACCAAGTGGGCACAGGAAGGCCTTAGTGGACTGGTCTCAGAAGGAAGAGAAAAGACAGGCATAGAGAGGGTCTGGCTAAGTCATGGGTTTGAGGATGAAAGCCTGGAAACATAGGTGGGGGCAGAGTCGGGGGTGGGGAGA
>NC_022013.1:63678880-63699881 GCF_000317375.1 Microtus ochrogaster | reverse complement strand
GGGGAGAGCAGTGAGAATGGCAGTCCTTTCAGGAAGGTGACTCCTAGGATTGGGGGAGGAAAAGAAGCATGGCGACATTGATCATGTCTTCTGGAAATCCTGGGGACGCTCTCTAGGGCGATGAGTGGGCAGCTGTGGCATCCACTTCCTCTGCTTCCTATCTCTCAGCTTGTATTCCAATCTGGGGTTTTCCATGTTTTCTATATCTGATGCTGTGGCCAAAACTATGACTGTGGTTGCTTGGGGCAGGAGAGTACACACAGTACTGATAATCCCTGTTGCTACGAAGTGAAGTTCACTCCCATTTCCATCACTGGACAGAGTGGGAACGACTGTGTCCATTCCACAGAGTGGAACCCTGAGGCCCCGACCTATGGAACCCTAAGCAGTGACCTAAGCGAATGCCAAAGTGTCTGTCATTAGCTCCAGGTTACAGTTTCGTGCTCCTTCTGTGGAAACAGGCTCCTCAAGCAGTCTGGGAGGTATCACGCCCTGATGGGGCCTGCCAGCCAAACCAGGGCTTGCCTGCTAGGGGCCAAATAACTGGTACTGGCAGGTACTATCTGTGGGCTTCCAGCAGCATTTGTTCCTGTTATCAACATGAGATAAAAACAAACATTCATCTGACTTGCAGTTTTTGGCTTTCATGGGCGGTTTCCCATCTGTCTCTTTTCTTCTCTTCCCTCTGCCCCATTCCCTGACTCCCATTAACATCCACTGCCACTGCTTGTGCTGTCCCGCCATCCCGCCTTTCCAGGGACGCATGCGTGCAAACGCACAAGCTCTGGACCAGCTCTGGGCTGCACTCTTTCTTTTGGGGAGTGCTTGCAATCTCATTCCCATCTTCCCTCCCTCCCTCTGCTTTCTCTTGCTCTTTCCTGCCATGGCTAATTTCTGAGCACTTTCCTATTTGGGCATCAATCAGTAGAATTCCAACTCCAACTCTGGTGCAACCTTAAACAAGACGCCCAAACCTTCTCAGCTATGATTTTCTTAGACCCACCAATCTCCATCAGGTATTAAGGACATGGGACTCTTCACTTATCCCAGAATCACTTGCCAAAAACCAAAGGTAACACCAGATTAGGAAATGCTGAAGGGGCTTCAGCACACGGGGGCTATGAGTCCTGTTGCTCAGGATCCAACCCCAGGGCTTCTGCTCTCTGCTTGTGGGGCCCTACTCAACTCACTGACCCTCTCTCTACCTCCAGTTTTTCATTCATTCATTCATTCATTCATTCATTTTTTCTTTCTTTCTTTGAAAGCCTTTTTTCTGTGTAGATGATGTGTGTGGGTACAGGAGGAAGCAAACCCATGCCATAGGTACGTGTGGAGCCCACAGAACCACCTCTGGTGAGGGTCATTGCTCGAGATGGGGTCTCTCTTTACTTGTTCACTGCTGTGTACACCAGGTTAGTTGGCCCGGGAACACCTGTCTCCCCTCTTACCTTGCTGGGAAAGCGCTGGGATTGCAGACGCATGCGACTGCACCTGGCTTGATGGAGGTCCTGGGGATTCAAACCCACATCCTCACACTTGTATGGTGAGCACTGAATCATCTTTCCAGCCTTTGTGCCTCCAGTGTCTCATAGCCAAAATGCAGAGGCCACTGTTCGTGCTTTACTAGTATTATGGGATAGGTTCAAAATCCCCCTTGTTTCTGCTCCGGGAAGAAACAGCACATGGGTTCTGCTTGTATGAGGACATGTGTGAAAAAGACCAGCAAGCACCATTCTCGGCTCCCCACCCACAGAGGCATGTCAACTCCAGTGAGCACACTACACTTACTTCCTGCTTTCTCACTTAAGATGACAGCACCAGAAACAGACATTTTCAAAGGACTTTCCAGCACTGAGGTCTATGGGAAAGGCTTAAAGTTTCAGAGATTCCCTCATTCACCCCTCATTTGACCAGGCAGCATGAGACAGACACATTTTCCCAGGGACCAGAAATCAGGCAAAGCCCACCCTGGCAGACCGGCATAGATTAGTTACCAGTGTCATTGCTGTGACAGGCCACTTGACAGGAATGACTTAAGATGCAAAAAGGTTGGGACTCAACAATTCAAGAGCTCGCAGTTCATCATGGCAGGGTTGGCATGATTTTGCAGCTTGGCTCAGCAGTGAGATCCTGAACCAGGGCATCCCACATCCCATTGGATCAGAAGTCAGAGAGCCTGGCATCGGAAGCACAGCCTGGCGATAACCCTCAAAGACCTACCTCAGGGACATACTGACACCAGTCAGAAAGCACAACCTTCCAAAATAGCATCACCAGCTAGGGACCATGTGTCCGGACACATGAGCCCAGGGGGGACATTTCACTTTCAAACCATAAAACTACATTCCTGGAGAGGGACCAGCCGTGCCAAAAAAATGGGGGAGCCCAGGTAAAAACAAAACAGTAAGGCCCACCACTCTTCACAAGGTTGTTGAAATGCATGTGGCACTGGATAAATGTCTTAAAATGTCACTACCCTTGATGACCCTGAGAAAACGAGGACCACGTTTTCCTGAATAGATCTATTTGTAGGCCTCCCTGTGGAAACCAACACCAGAGAATAGATGCTTCTACGTGCATATGTAACCCATACAAGGTCACACCCACCATGACAAGAGCAGGACAGTCCAGAGAGCAGCCAGCTAGTCAGCTATGTAGGCCCTGTTAAATGGCCAGAGCTCTCCAGAAGCATGGCCGGGTAGACACCCCAAATGGACTCATCACCGAGGAATGATCACACAGCAGACTCCCGGCTCCACCAGAGAGCTGCCCAAGGCAGAGCGACGCAAACCAAGGATTCCCAGGGCATTTGTGCATTCCTCCGTTCGTCCGTGTAATCCGCACGCATTCTGAGAAACCAGAGAGCCAAATGGGCTGTGGAATTTGCCCTCTGAGATCTCATGGTCTAGGGAAAGATGAAGAGCCCCTGAGACTTTGTCTACATTGCCAGGATTCCCACAGCCTGTTCTAGGAGGCAGGGGCTCCAAGCGAGGGCTGGTGTCTTTCTCAAAAGGCATTCTGAGCAGATTCATCTGGGGAAAAACTGCTGGAACCAAGGTCAACAGAGGGACAGAAATGAAGCAAGGGGGAAACAGTGAGCAGCTTGGTCTGGGGCAGCTGAAAAGGCAAAAACATCCTGAGAAGGCCCAGCACAAGTTCAGTTAGCATGTGGCCAGGCAGTTACAGTTATCAGAAAGATTCTGTGGAGGGGAACTCCCTGAGGACACACTGGACAATACCTCCCCCTCCACACTCCACACATCCACACCTCTAGACCTCTGGACCTCAGTACAGGTAGCACTGCACATCCATGCAGTGGCCAGGTCAGAGCACTGAGGCCCTACAAAGACTGTCTGGGTCACCCAGCACACACCTCTCACAGGCCTTATCTGTAGCCACTCAGAAACCTAATGATCCTCACAGAGGACCCTCCCTGGCACCTAATTCCTCCCTAGCCTACCTTGCAAAGCCACAGCAAGCAGCAGGCGTGTCTAGCAGAACCTGCTCTCCCTCTGTAAGGCAGAGCTGCACCCCTGTGAAGGTCCAAAAGCTTGCATGAGCCCATTTTACAGCTGCGGCCATACCAGCAGAGTGCCCTGCTGAGCATCCTTGAGATCTGACTGCTCTGGTCTCCTGCTGATGTGCAGAAGGGTTGTGCAAAATACCTGGAGTCCTGCCAGACACAGAGGCTGAGCCTGCTTGGCACCAGCCCCTGGGAAAGAAAGCCTTAGAGTGTAGACCATTCCCAGAAACTGGAGACGGAGCTTGTGATAAGGTCAGCCTGCTTTCTGAGCCTGCCAGGCAGCCAGTTTGAGAAACCCAAACAGGCAAGGGGTGAGGGCCTTATGTGTGACTGTCCCTATGAAAGAGACTCTTTCCATCTCTGGGAGTTCAGTACTTATGCCACAGGGAAGCACAGGCATCTCCACCTTGAGACCCTGACACCCAATGGTCACAGAATACAGAGGGCTTTTCCCAGAAGCCACTGGTCAGTGCTCATCCAGGGCAGGCGTCTCCAAGTGGAGGATGCTGACTGTAACTAGAGGCAGTTCCCACACTGCAGTTTAGCCCTCGGGGAAACCACTGAAGGAAAGCTGGATGGAGACCAGTGTCCTCCTTTTAAATGTGGGGAAAGTGGAGGCTCCTAACAAGGCCTCCAATGAATCAAGGCAGGTTTCACAGCCCCGCCTCTGACTTCATCCCTCTTTCCATCAACTTCATATCTTCTCATGCACACAGAGTGGGGATTTAGGGGTACACCTGTTCCATACCAATGACAACAACGAGTCATGCTCGTGGGCAAGGGCCCCAACCTATTGAAGAATGGTTTTAAGAAAGTGGAATGGGCAGTCTTCAAAGTCGAACACGCCCCAAAGTTGCCCTCCACTCCATTATGTGGCTGGCCCAGGACTATCTGGCTTTATGTCTAAAGCAGGCAGGAAGTTTACAGCCTGCAGACCCTGGGCCGGGAAAACCAGGGTTGGCCTGCTTCCCCTGCAGTATCCAGGAGCCAGGTGGGATAGATCAAGGCTGCTGGGAGGAGGCCCAGCTGGTCTCTCCTCTGCCTCCCTGGGTGAAAATCAGACCCCCATTATGGAGCATTTGTTCCTGGTATTTTGAAACTGTGAGAGAGACTGGGGAAGAGAAGGGACAGGACTAGAATGCAGCATTTGTTAGCCTCTGATGTCAATCATCTGCCCCAGCAATGAGCAACAGCAAAGTCCCAGGAAGGAGGACAGACACCTGTATGTGCAAGAAAGATGGCTTTCTGGAGCTGTTGGGAAGGGCAGAATGGAGGCAGATTCTGAGAGAATATATTATCCTTCATCTCCAGGGCCACTAGCCGCCCCAACGCACCCAGATCCCGCTTCTAGATCAGCCCAGAATACAACATCCATGCAGAAAGCCTTTGCTCAGTATGGGGCTGGCGATGTCACCAGGAAGTCCAGCTGTGCTGAGCAGACACTTTCTTCTCTTTGCCTGTGGAGGTCCCAGGCACCTCTTCAGCAAGTCTTGCAGGATTAGGGGGAGGGTCTTGTTTCTTCGTTGTTGTTGTTGTTTT
Source organism: Microtus ochrogaster (assembly GCF_000317375.1). Lineage (NCBI taxonomy): Eukaryota > Metazoa > Chordata > Mammalia > Rodentia > Cricetidae > Microtus > Microtus ochrogaster. The sequence goes on along the minus strand of NC_022013.1, from coordinate 63,694,819 downwards.
ATCTGTCTGCTCTTTCTGCTGTCCTTCCACCTTCCCAGCCCACCCTTAGCATCTCCAGCCTTGATTCTGTCCTCACTTCCTACTGAGGCTTCCAGTTTTTGCTAAGGATCCTTGTAATCCTCCTGTCATACACACACAAACACTACCCTACCGGGGCTCCTCCCCTCTGTGTCATCAGGATGGGGACTGTATTTATGTGGCTCACCCCTGGGCCCTCCACGACTTAGCATACTGCATGGCACCATAGGTGCTCAGTAAATGTGACGGGGCTGGGTGAAGAAAGGAATGAGAAAGAGATGTGGACTCTACAGTGTGAAGAGAGTCTGGGAATTTGGAAGTGGTGAAATATGTTTGGGGACAGGTGTTTGAAATCCTGCTGGCATGGGCTAAGTCTGTCTCTTGTCAGAGTCTGAGGACAAAACGCAATAAGGGATCTCTAGAGTTACTCATCAGGAAGCCAGATCCCCTCCCTGCCCACCCTAACTGCTGCTCTGGCCTTGAGCCAATCTGTGAATGCAGCTCCTTTAGTTTGTAGCAGAGAACTCATCACAGCTCTGTTGTAAGAAGGCTGCTTGTTTAACCCATCTCCATTAATCTGTGCATCACCATGAGGTCATGGCCCACCAGCAAAGTTTCAGCACTCTGTCTCTGGCAGCAGCTCCATGGCTTCTCTCTGACTCCGCCTCCTTTCTCCCAGCATTCAGTTTAGTTTTCCCCACCTAGCTCTCTACCACCATAGCTCTGCTATAGGCCCAAAGCAGTTCCTTTATTAACCAATGATATTCACAGCATACAGAGGGGAACCCCACATCACAGCTCTCCCAGGAGCCATGGAGGAAAGCTAGCCAAATGCAGGGGAAGCTGATAGGGAGAATGGCCATGTCCACCTCTGGGCCAGGGAAAGGTTTCATTCAGTGGGCAGAAAGATGCTCTATAGAGCTGCTCCTGAGCCTGGGTAGGGGATGGGACTTGTTCTTGGCCCAGTGTAGAGTTCTGACTTCTTGATATTCAGCCCCATCACTAAGCTCTCTCTAGAAAGAAGGAAAAGAATCTGATCTGCCACCCATCTCTGTGGCTATTTTCCTGAACCCCTGCAGGCAGCTCCTCTGCCCTACTACATTCCCTCCCATTAAAACAGACTCTCAGAAGAGCTAGGGACTTCACTCCACTAGGGTTAGTGGCTAACAACTCCTGCATCATCCTCCCATGGGGATGGTCACTGGCAGGATCCAGAATTTAACTGTAAACAGAGGAGCAATAATGAGGGGATTTCAGACACTGGCCAGAAGCTGGGAATGCACAGACATCCTGGTACCTTCACGGCATCTTTAATACTGCCCTGACATCATTCATAGAAGAGATGATGGCTCAGGTGTGCTCGCCTACCATTCACTTATTCTAAGGACATACATCTGGTTCCTTTCTGGTCCTTTCTGGTCCAATTTCCTCAGCTCTGCAGTGAGGATGATGCTTCCACTTTGGGCCAGGTGTAGTGAAGATCAAGTGCAATATAGAAGCCAGTCACCTAGCTCTGAGTGGCTGTTTCTATCCCTCTTCCATGTGTCAGGCTTCCCTATGAAGGAGGCAGTGGGATTAAGCACATGACTAAAGACATTATACCACTGTCCTTAAATGTTTGTTATTTACCACAGCCAAAGGAAACCAGATCTTCAAATTGTCACAACTGACCTTCTAGAAGTTTTCCCAGGTAAGGATGCAACTCAAAGAAAGTATTCCAGAGATGGGCCTCATCACTTCTCATCACCAGGACAAAACACCTGGTAGAAGCCACTGAAGGGTGGAAAGGTTTGCTTTGGCTCCTGGTCTCAGAATGCTCTGTCACATCAGGGAGGTCATAGTGGAGCAGCTTGGTCTGAGGAAAGCAGGAACTTACAGCTGCTGATTCTCACATTTGTAGATCAACAAGCAGACAGTGGCCCCAGGAGCAAGGTTGGGCTGTAGCCCTAAAGGCCTAGCGGCCTACATCTGCCAGCCAAGCTCCATGTCTCAAATGCTCCACATTCTCCCAAAGCAGTGCCATCAACTACGGACTAAGGGCACAAAATATGAGCCTGTGAGGGACACTTCACATTCAAGCCACAACATTCTGCTCCTGGTCCTCATTGGCTCATGACTATTTAGTAATAAAAAATACATCCGGTCCAAATTGGAGAGTCCCCATAGTCTCAACAGTCCCAACACTTTTCAAAAGTCCAAAGTCTCTATAATGCCAAAAAAAAAAAATAGGTTATATACTTCTAGTATACAGTAGCACAATGTATAAATTCACATTGCAAAAGGATGCTAATAATAATAAATTAGACTGAAGCAAGACCAAATCGCAGCAGGGCAGACATTAACCACGCAGTTCCATGTCCAGCATTTGGAGCACCTGGTAACATCAGATCTCCAATAGCCTTGGGCAGCGTCACCCCATCTTCCTGCTGCCTGCCGTACACATGCTCCCTCCCCCGTTCTGCCTCCACTCAGCACCTACCCACTTCCTTAGTGGCCTCCCCGTGCTGCTGGCATCAGCATCATGGTATCCACTGTGCTTTAGGCTTCAATGTTGGCTTCATGCCAATCTCCTGGGGAGCCCCACACAGGAAATCAACTGTGGTGGTATTCACTGTTTGACCTTGACCTTGAATCTTAGTACTAACCTCGGTGAACCTTTACCTCTTGAATTCCCATGCTTGCAAAACCAGCCCCATGTCGAAAGCACCAGGTTGTGTTGGCAGCCTGAGGGGAAGCCAGGCCCTTCCGATCCAGGTCAAAGCAGCTTCCATGTGGCTGTGGCTAAAGCATGGGAAGAGTTTCCCTGGGTGCCCGTTCTTCAATGTGGTGTCTTCCTAGCTTTCTCTTTTCAGGTACTGTCTCTTTAAACAAAAGTGTTTTCAGTTTTTCTGCTTTGGAGCCTTGGATGGGCAGGGTCTCACTCTCGAGACCTCAGTCCTGTTGTGCCCATGAAGATGCAGTTTTCTTTTAAGGACATGACACTATTTTAAAACAAGCAATTACAGCAACTTTGTCCACACCTGTATCACACACAACTTTAATTGTGTTCATTCTTCCCTTGAAGGACTCAGGTTGGTGTGGGGACGTACTGTGAGGAGAGAAGAGGTCCCCAGGAAGAAGACAGTGGGTGCATGAGGCAGGCTATTTGGTTGGCTGTTGGATGGAAGGAGATCTAAGGAGAGGGATAAGCATGAGGAAACTTTCAAGAGATGTGGTTAAGGGGAGAATACATGATTCACGGGCCACAGGCTCTGGAAAAGCTAAGAGTTTAAGCTCATAGGAACCTTTGAGTAGCTATAGTATGATCAGATCTACTTTCTAGAAAGATCACCAGGATTATTGCAGAGAATGGCTTATAACAGAGCAGCTCAAATCATGTTTAGTCCTGTTATCAACTCTTTGTTTTCCAGGCTCTCTTCCTAACTCTCGGCACCCAGCAACCTATTGATGGCTGTGCCTTACTAGTGAGGGACTTGTGCTATCCCATGTTACAGATAAGAACACTAAGGCACAGAGAAGATGAATTTCTTATGCACACGACCAACCAAGGTTTGGGCGGCAGCACTGACCACTGAATCCAGGTAATCTGGCTCCAGGGTCTGCCTGTTTCCCCACAGTATTTGCCCAGGTGAGTGGTGCACATAGCAGGGGTCCACACGGATACTGGGAAAGTTATGAGTGTTTCCTGTTCTTTTCCATACGCGGAGCCCCTGGCGGTGAAGGGTCACATGTAAACGCATGATCAGCTCCACATGCAGGGCAACGGTTAATCTGGCCCTAAGACAGCATGGCCTGTGAGTTGACAGCTCCTCTTCTAAGTCACAGCCTCCACCAGCTCAACCTACCTAGTGCCAGGGACACTGACTGAGAAATAAGGCACAGGACTGATCTACAAGCTGACCTATGAGCCTGTGCAGGCAGCTGCAGGGATGTTTTCCATGTCTGTGGCAGTGTGGGGACCTCAAGCCAGAACTGCAACTCAATCCAGCCGTATGGCAGGTCCCTGCTGAGAGGGCTATGGGAGCACCCGCAGGGAGCAAAGCTGCCTCAACAGTCAGAACAAGGTGCCCCTCTGGAATGATGCCTACAGCCGAGCAGTGAAGGCATTTCTATGGCACACACACACAGGGTCTGTTGGGAATTTCCTGCGGGGCTGACTCTGAAAGACGCAAAAGCAGATGCTGGCTAGGGACAAGTTGTGGCTTCGCAGGCAGTTAGCACCGTCACTTCTTGGTCATACAGGGAAGCGCTTGCTGGCATCAGGAACTGGAAAAGCTTGACTTGGCATCTCACTAAGTCTTCAGTCACCGTCCTCCTGCCTGTCACAGAGCTCTCTGACTCCCTACTCTCCTGCATTATCTTTTTGCATATACAGCTCGGTGTACCCGAGACTGGCATGATCATCTCTGTGCCCAGAGCTTTTGCACAGCACCTGGACCTCTTGCTCCTGGCATTTAGCCCTCCTAATAAAGCAGGCTATGAGAGAGGTTTGCAGGAGGGCCCCCTTTCAACGTTTTGCTTTCCAGAGTTTCAATCAACTATGACCTGATAAGTTCTGGAAATAAACAACTTGTGGGCTTTAAATTGTGCGACTTCTTGAGTAACACGATGAGATCGTCTACTGTTCTCCATCCTTTCTTGGACATCCGTCACCCTTTCTTCCTGTGTATCCATAGTGTATGCTCTCTAGCCATTACTAATTCCTGTTCATCAAATTGATCATCAGAATGCCATGGTGTTTGTATAAAGTAGCCCTCATTTTACTTAATTGTCATCCCAAGCACAATGGTAGTGATGTGAGCAATTCAAATATGGCAAAGATAAGCCATAGAACACTGCATGCTGCCAAGTAAATAGGTGAAAGTTCTCCACTTAGTAATAAAATGGAAAGATGTACGCTGAGGTTGTGAAGGTCTATGGTGGGTAAAATGAACAGAAGACCCACGCCGAATAATGGAGTGACTTTGGTACTATCTACAGTTTTGGCATTCACTAGAAGCTAGAACCCTCTTGGATAAAGGGATCTGCTATAGCCAAGCCCAACAAAACAGAAGATACCTGTTTGAGTCAGGATGCCAAGCCCAGATCTGTGACTCCAAGCCCAGTTCTTGAGGTTTCTGTCTGGGATCTTCACATCGACCACTTTTTACCATTACGTAAGTTTCTTTCCCTGATTTAAAGGGCACATTCCGGCTCATAGCTAATTCTCCATCTCGAGTTGATCATTGAAATTAGCCATTAGAGTTAGCATTCACTCTGACTGAAAACCTCTACAAAGACTGGCTCTAAGCAGGCAAATATGGAGGTTGCATTACAGAAAAGAGCCCTGTCGGGGAGACACAGAGGTGGGCTTGTTGTCAGTGAACCAGACATGACATTGAAGTAGGACATAGCTTCCTGTCTGGTCACAAGACAGAGGCATGACACAAAAAGGCAGGTGTGACATTTTCCTCCCTAGCCATCCTCCTAAGACACTGACTTCACTGTGACAAAACACAGACCCAGCACACAACAGCTACCTGGCAGTGTGATCCTGCCAAGTGTCTTGTTTTGTGGTCTGTTGGGTGGCTTTTCCTGGGGAGAGGCAAACCACCCTGGATAAGACACCAACAGCAGACAGAATGAAAGATTCCACCCACATCTACCTTGGTGATCCTATAAACTGATTGGGGTTACTTACTGGAATATGGATAGTTCAGAAACATCTGTATCACCACAAAGCCTATCTCATGCACACTTGGAGCTTCCTGCCCTATCTGCAGACAGCTTCTTACCACTCCCTATGTTCTGTACTGTGTAGAGAACCTTGGGGGTCGTCTCATGAATGTTGTGAGTTTCCTGAGCTTCGTGCATCTTATAAGCCTCTATCCTCCCTCTTGTAAAAATTGTGGCCATTCAGGGGAAACAGCTCCACATGCCCCCACCTCCATTTTCCTTCTCAGGGTCTCTTCCAGGCCCTGGAATTCAAATTTTACCCTTCAGAACCCTGAGCTGTGGAAAGATGTCTAAGACCATGTGCATGGGAGTCATTAGCCTAGTCCAGAGATCTGGGCAGACAGGTGGAGAGTGCAGCTTCCTGTAAAGCCCATTCTTATCCATCTGGTCCTGTGAACTTAGAACTTGCTTCCTACCCCCAAGTCAGAAGGAACCAAATGAAGGGACCTTGATTTTCCGATCTGCTAAGGAGATGTTTATTTCTTCAGTTTATCATGAGATAGTGTTACCACATGGAGTAAATAAGAGTCTTAATAGTTCTGTGTGTCTCAAAGGTCTTGAAGGCTTGCCCTGACTGACTCTGGACCAGGAGCAGGAAACTGGATTCACACAACACATAAAAAGGCATCTCTAGCCCACAGAAACTTCCTCAAAAGGAGCAGGGATCAGGGCTCAGGAACAATGGGATCCAGGCAGGTCCCAAATACCCCAGGATGTGCTATCCAGTATCCACCTGCTTTCCTCTCACTGTTGACTTTATTTGTCCAGTTTTAGGTTCTCAAGAGTACAAAATGCCACTTGCAGCTATCTCTGACTAAACAAACATGAAAAAGGTATGGTGCTGACAAGATAGCTCAGTCAGTGAGGTGTTTGCAATACAAACATGAAGTCCTGAGTTCAATCCCCAGAACCCTGTTAAAAAAATACCAAAAACAACATACAGCATGGAGTGATCCTATGTACTTGTAACTCCAGTGCCGATGGAGGCTGGGACAGCTGGTTCTTGGGCTCACTGAGCCCAGTCTACTAGATAAGCTCCATGCCAATGAGAAGTTCTTTCTCAAAAACAATGTGACTGGCATCTGAGGAATGACACCAGAATTCATGTGTATGTGAATGCATGCATGTACACACACACACACACACACACACACACACACACACACACACACACACACACACCACAGAGATGTTCTCTAGAATAGTTCATGTGGCAAAAGTCCTGGGTAGGGGCTCTGGTAAGCCTGGCTTAGGGCACATGGTTACCATAGTGGTCACTTGAAGTTGGCCAGGTTGAGGATCAGGAAAATACAATGGCCAGCACATATCAGCTAATGAAAGAGGCCAGTTGCACCCTGAAGGACTAAACAAGAGTAAATGTCACTCGGGTAACACTCAGGCAAGCTAGGTGTGTCAGCCAGTGACATTTGGCATCAAGGGACTTCTTGAGTGGCAGGAAATCTACAGGAAACATGCAGATTGTTCTCCTTTCCTTAGGGGCAAATGGGCTCCACTCCACTGCTGTGGGACAATGGTCTTGTATCCTATTCTTGTATTATTTTAATAAAATGCTGATTGGCCAGTAGCCAGGCAGGAAGTATAGGTGGGATGACCAGGCAGGAACTAGAGGCAGAGCAATCAGAACAGAATTCTGGGAAGAGGAAAGCTCAGTCTGCAGCCATCACCCAGATGCAGGGGAAACAAGATGAGAAGGCCTCGCTGATGAAAGGTACCAAGCCACATGGCTGACACAGACAAGAGTTGTGGGATAATATGTTATAAAAATCCTAAGGTAATGCGCCAACCAGTTTATAACTAATGTAGACTTCTGTGTATTTCTTTGGGGCTGAATGGCTGCTGGACTGGGCAGGACAGAAACCTCTGTTAACATTCCACGAAAGGCAATAGGATGCCGTGAAAAGACTGTAGGTCTAGACACCATAAGTTTGTTTGTATTCCTGTTACCTAAAATAGAGTTAAAACCTTCTCTGGACCCTATCCACATTCTGTCCAAAGCAATGAAGGCAGAATGGTTCCTGGCTGAGGCCTTCTCAGCCCTTCTAGAAGGACACGATGTAGCTGAGCCCCTCCTAGCATAACCACATTCAAAATCTATCTGGATTTATCCTACATACAACTTAGCCACACTCTTGGGTCATTTGTTGCTACAAGTTCCAACAACCAAGCCATCAGCCACAGGCAGTGACATTAGCATAGCAATAATAAAAGGGAGGAAAATGTCAATGTAGCACCCTGCCCTATATTGCAGGAAGCATCTGAGGTCAGGTCAGCTATGGAGTGAGTTAATAGGAAAGGATGCCCTGCACCCATGGGTCGTGTAGAAGGTCAAGGTTGAGTTAACCTCGATTCCAGGATTCACAACTAGGATCCTCACTCTGGCTTGAAACTGAGGCTGCCTGTGGACAAATGATGGTGCACCCTGGGCAGACCGCTTCTCTTCGGGGTTCAGTACCCTCTCCATTCCTAGTTTTGTTTTGTTGTTGTTTCTTTGTTTTGCTGAGACATATTCTCACTCTGTACCTCTGGCTGTCCCGAAACTCACTAAGTAGATCAGGCAATCCTCAAAGTCACAGAGATCCGCCTGTGTCTGCCTTCTGAGTGCTGGGATTAAGGGCGTGCGCCATAGCAGCCAGCTCTCTGCTCCTGTATTTCTCTGCCAGCTTAGTGGCTCTGACCCCTTGGGGACCTCATCCATCTCTTCAACTTCTCTCCCTCAACGAGGTCCCAGCTTCTGCTTCAGCCATTACAGCCCTTGCAGTGTGCTCCCTTCCGGGGCTCCTCCTCCTCCTGGGGCCCTCCACTGGCTCACCCAATACTTGGTTTTGTCCTCAAATCATATCCAAAAAGAATCCTTCCCTAGCCTCCCATTAAATCTGCCTTTGTGCCCTTGAACAATCTATCCTAAGATGAACCTGTTTCTCCCCACAGCACCTGTGATCGTCTAGAACCTCCTCTTTAGTGAGCTGGTCAGTTTATTGCCATCTTTCCAGCATAGTGCAAGTTACATATGAACAATGCTGCACCTTCTCTGCTGGCCTCTGGCTCCTAGAGCTGGTGGTCCAGATGGAGCCCTCCACAGAAGAAGAGTTTCAATAAAACAGTGTCTCAGAATTAGACGGAGTTACGATGCCCGTAACCTATCTGCGAAGTCCTTGTCCGTGGAAACAAACCTGGAAGTTCAAGCCCAGGAAGTCAGCACGACCATGTGTGATGTCACAGACACAATACCTTAGCAGGAATAATAGGACGGTGAAGGCAGGTGTGTTAGTCACTGTTCTCATGACTCGGGGATAAAACACCTGGTAGGGGCAACTTCATGGAGCAGGCTTAATTCTGGCTCATGGTTTCAGGTCATCTTGGCAGAGAAGGCAGAGTAGCAGGAGCAAGAGGTGGCTGCTCAGAGGACACAGTGCCCAGGTATAAGCCCCAGGCCTGAACTTAGTGTTACATCTTCCAGCTAAGCCTAACTTCCCAGAGGCCCACAACTTTCCAAAACAGCACCATCAGCTGGGAGCCAGGATTCCCTGTTCACAAACATGTGAACTTGTAGTGTATTTTTCACTAGGAAAATATAGGATAACACTGGGTAAATAGTTCTGTTTGCATTAGTGTCAAAATACAATTCTCAGAAATTCAGGGTGGGTAAGATGGTGGAGAGGATAAACTAACCATATGATCTGAGTTCAATCCCAGGAGCCTACACAATGGTAGAAAAAAAAAAACTGACTCCATAAGGTTGACCTCTGAACTCCACATGCACACTCTGGCAAGCACACACACACTTGTAACAGACATGCATGCAATAAAAAAAAATTTTTTTTAAATATATTCAGGAACTCATTCCAAAAAAGAAACCCAGGTCTTCATTCATAAAATTACCAAGCTGTTGAGGGAATGGAAGTCCCAAATGAACAGGAAGACACTGTATGTTCACGGGTTGGGCAACATAACACGGATATGGTGGAAACACTCCCACATCCATCCACAGATGCAACCAAGTTCCCAGCGAAATCTCAGCTGACTTCTTCACAGGGCTGGACAAGCTGATCCTAAAGCTCACTTGGAAATTCATGGAGGCTTAGAATAACTGAAGTTGGAGGAGTCACACTTCCTGATTTCAAAGCTTACTTCCAAGTTACAGTAATCAAGACAGTGTGGGTTGGCATAAGAACAAACGTGGAGATTAATTGAGTCAAACGAGAATCCAGAAAGACGTCTTCACACTGACAGTCAATTCATCTTTGGAAAGGGTGCCAGCATATAATTCATGGGGAAGTAATAGTCTCTTCAACGAAGCAGTGCTGGAACAACATACAGAAGGACAGAATTGGATCCCTACATCACTCCACATGTAAAAATATCCAAAACTGAATCAAAATTCCAAATTTAAGGGCTAAAACTAGAAACTTCTTAGAAGAAAACATGGGGTAAATGTTTTGTGATCTCAGATTGTACCTTGATCCCTTAGATGTGACCCCCACAAAAAATAGAAACAATGAAATTAAAAAAAATAGACAGTGAACTTCACCAAAAGGTAAAACTTTGTGCTTCAAAGAATATCATCAAAAAAATAATAAGGGGGAAAAAAGAGAGACTCACTAAATGACAGGTGATAAATGCAAATTCGACATCTACTAAGGGATATATATGCAGTATACATAAAGAACTCAGACAACTCAATAATAAAATGACAATCCCACTAAAAAGGAGTGAAACATTGTAGTAGATGTTTCTCCAAAAAAAAGACCTCTTATGGTCAATAAGAACATAGAAAGGTGTTTAATATCATATACCGTCAGGAAAACACCACCTGGAATGAGTTTCTTACCTCTTCACACCAAGTAGAACAACTAGAAACAGCAAGTCAAATGGCAACAACTAGAGAAGATCTAGAAACAAATGAACAAACACAAAGAATCTTACTATATCCCTAATAAAGTAGAAAATTCCATTTTGGAAAGAGTCTGAGGGTTCCTCATACCATGAAGCAGAGCTACGATGAGATACAGCATCCAGACTTCTTGGCATACACACACAAGAAATCAATCACAAGCCCACACAAGGAGATGTACACAATACTCCCAATAACGTTATTCCAAAGAGTAGGAAGAGACAAAACCAGGGGATGATTAGGTAAACGTATGGCACATTCTGACATGGGATATTACTCAGTCACAACAAGAAACAGAGCACTGTCTCAAGTTACTATATGGATGGACCAAGGAAACATTATGCTAAGTGGAGATGCCAGTTACAAAGGCACATACAAACAACTTATGATTCCATTCACACGAAACATTCAGAATGAGTGGTTGCCTAGTGCTAGGACAAACGGGAGATTGTCAGGTCATGGCTGAAGAGCATAGAATCTCCTCTTGTCTGATGAAAATACCCTGAATTTGTTTATAGGGATGGTAGGGTGGTACAGTCCGAGCTTAAGATTACTGGATGTCAACTTGCAGTGGGTGAATAATAGTCTATGTTCTATTGTTACAATTGTTTCAAGAGAACAAAGGAAAAAATAATTGGGCGTGTCAACACAAGAAATATACTCTGTAACTTGCTCTTCTAGACTCATGGATGCACCCATAGGTTCAGCCATCCTAGTATGTGGGGAGACCCCCCCTCCCCAACTGCAAGAAGATCAGAGCCAGTTTCTGGACACTTGGAGGAAAACACTGCAAAACATGGAACCTTGGAATGTATGGTGTCTGGAGGTTCTAACTCCAGACCTCACGTGTATGTCAGTGTATTACGGCATCTACCTGGAACCTATGTCAAGAAGCATGTGAACAAGACTGCCTGAGCTCCCCCGGAAAGCAGGCCTTAGCCACTAAGATGACTCACAGGGATATAGAGCATCAAGCCTTCGCCCATCAACTATAGTTCAGACCATCCCAAATGATAGCCAGCAGCCTAGAGCCCCGGATGGATCAAGGGCAGCTTGGACTAGCTGCGTACACATAGCTCTTCACCACAACTTCCTGTTGCATGGAGTTTACAGAACCGGGGCTGTCATCCAGGTGGGGTGGTCCAAGAGAGAGTGTCCGACCCCGGGCGGCTCTGACCAGATCACCTTTCCATTCTAACTTTCCTCATCAAAGTCCACAGTGCTGGGGGAGATAGGAATGGTTCTCTTTGTTGGATGAACAAGGCTGAAGCTCAGAGAGATTAAGCCCTCCATTCCAGTCCATCACGTCAGAGACAGCATCCCACACCCGCTCTCCCTGGCTCCAAGGCCTGTGCTCACCCCACACAGTTACGAGGATTCACCAATAGACAACTTTTCTTTCCCCCTCTTCCCTTCCCTCTTTTTTAACCCCAACTCACACACACACACAGGAACGGTGAAGAAAAGAGTAGCAATCAAAAGGAAAAGGCTATGGGATCTCCCTGCATCCTTCAGCGTGCTCTCCAACCTGCACCAACCGGTTCTTGCTGTCATATTCCTTCCGTTCTGCCATGCCTAGCCATCCAGAGAACAGCCACTAAGTCATTGCCCTGACCCGCACTGCCCTCTCTTCTTGTATGCTGTGCATCCTGTTCTACCAGACTGAACCAGCTCCGGGACCACCCAGACTTGCTCCCCCAAGCTCAGTGGTCTGAGCTTCCCATCAAGCACTTCCCTGTACAGACCTGCTGACTCCACCCCTCCTCCAGGTGTGCTTCCCCTCTGACTCCTCTTATTTCACCCCCTTTTGAGGCAGAGTCTCCCTACATAGCCCAGGCTGGCTCAAATATAGTACATAACTCAGGAGCTCCTTACCCCCATCTACCAATCATACTGGCATGATGGGCCCCCAAGAGCGCTCTTACCCTCCCTCGGCTCTTCTAGCAAACAGTGTCTGTGACATTGGTGTCTCGTCTGTACCATCCCTCTTCAGCAACAGTGTACAAAGTTGAATCTCAGAATCCCTCTGCCCCGAGGGGGTCCTGGAAGTAGGTGCTTCAGCACAGAGGCAAGGCCAAGCTGCAAAGAAGGAGTCATGGCTGCAGGGGCAGCCAGTACGTCCCTCCTCCCCTCTCTTTCCACCCACTTCCTCCTCTCTACCCTCTAGCTGTCTAACTTTCTGGGCCACCATGTTTAGAGAGTGCATGCACCCCATGTAGGTGGTGCCGCAGAAGGAAAGCTCCATTGCTGTCTTCCTCCACCACTGACCCATTCACGCCCAGCCTCCACGGACCTCCCCTCACCTGAGAGAGTCCTTCACTCTCTTGCTGTCTGGCTCCTTCACTCCGGTCCTTGAACCACACTGACCACTTCTGCTTGGCTTTGCTTATGTGCTGCCCCTGAACCATTTTACACGTGTCTGCTCACTTCCACAAGAAAACCATGTATTACTACTGATCCTTTCCAGGAGCCTGTCATTACCCTTCACAACCAACCACTATCACCTGCTACACTCAGTGACAGCTGGGGGCAGCCTGGCTGCTAGGTACTGTTTTCTTTACCATAGTGAAATGTCGCCAAGCAAAAGCTGTGAACTTCTGTCTTTGTAGCTCCAGAATGTAGCAGCGTCCTGGCCCACTGTAGGCTTAGTAAACACTTTATGGATAAAATGAACTTCCTTACTACTTCCATCAGCCTTTGAGTGAACTTTCCTCTGTTCTCTCCACACACGTTCCTCCCCTGACAGGATTTGAGCAAAATTTAGGTTCTAATAGTCAGGACTTTCCATCTACTGAGTCGCCAGTCAACCCGGCTCAGTGGGGAGATGAAAATGAGCCTTTTTCGGCAACCACTGACCTCTCAGTAAATCTCCAAACATCCTGATCTCTCACAGGAAACTGAAGCAGGAAGGAGCCAAAAAGAGCACCAGACCTGTGTCAGTCTTCAAGAGGCACTCAGCACTCCCCACCCCAAGCCCTGTGCGCAAAGTACCAAGTAGGTCCCAAGGGGAGGTCAGGATGCTATTGTAGGGCCCATTTGTGACTTGGGATGCTGAGAAAATTCTGGGGTGGTCAGAGGTCAGGCAAGGTGCAACCATCTCCATCCAGGCCCAAAAGCAGAAAGCCCAGCCTCCTCATGCCAGGCTTTGTGCTAGCTGTCTGTTAAGTGGGACTCTTAGCCTCATGAGACCAGGTCCCAGAAAGGAAGTCTATCTGCCTGGGGCCTGACTGCTGGGACTCAAGCTCTAGTTGAGGAAAAGAATAGTCCAGCAGAAAATCAGCTCATTATAACGGAGGGCTGACTCGGTCTGCTGAGGTTTCCCGAGCACTTTGAAAGCATCGAATTATTTACTTCCCACAATAACCCTGGGGTGGCACGCTGGAGCCGGCTCCTATTAGCTCATAGGAGTCAGTTGTTAAATTTTCAGAAGTTTTATAAGCTGTGTGTTAAATACAGCTATTATTTAAAAATTAGATTATATAAACCCACAATTAAATAAATTGTACTAAAAACAAAAGTAATAAATACTCAGAACTCCTCGCTTTCTCATTGTCGTTCTGTGTCTCATTGCCCCTCGTACTTCGAGGTTGTTCCGTCAACAGCATCTGCCGGCTGGAAACACTGCACAGGGGTGGCCACCAAGCAGCTCTTACCAAGTCTGTCTTCGGTGACGTCACTATGGACGTAGATGAAGGCTGAAAGTCTGGACTTGATTTCCTTGCTGTGGTTAATTTTTTGAGATGAAAAAAAAAATGGGAAGAAATATTTCTCATCACATGTGGTGTTCCTCCAGAGTCACCCACCTTGCTTTTTGAGGTAGAGTCTCTCTCTGAACCTGGGGCTGCCTCAGTAGGATCTAATATCTGGTCAGTGAACCCCAGGAACCCTTCATTTCTCCGCCTCTCCAGGACTGGGATACAAGTGTGTCCACAACATTTGACTTTTTTTTCTTTTCTTTTTTTTTTTGTGGGTTCTGGGGATCAAATTCACACCCTGTATTTGCAGAGCAAGCACTTTACTGACTGAACTCTATCCATTGGTCCAGACCCATCTTTGACTTTTCAACATGTATTCAATGCCTACCTCTCTCCAGGGAGCTCCAGCCTGTCAATGTTGGACTGGGGGCTGCTGAGGCAACCCACTTCCTAGGTCAGAAAGCTGATGCTCTGCTTCTCAGTGTGTATGCCAGCATTGTTGGCTTACCAAGACCCTATCATGAAAGTCAATTTAATAAACCCCCTTTGTGTGTGTGTGCATAAGCATGCATGTGTGCATGAGTGTGTGTGTGTGTGTGTGTGTGTGTGTGTGTGTGTGTGTGTGTGTCTCTCTTAAGAATCTGGATATTGTAGCTTCCCAAACTCAAATGCCATTAGGAACTCTTACATCCCCTAACACCTTTCCTGGATAGCAAAGTAGTTTTCACTGATCCTGTCTGAGGGCTGCTGGATTCAAACCCAGGGTCCCCACATGCCAGCCATACAAACTTGGGTGACTTCTCCCCTCTGGAACTCAGCCTCTCTTATCAAGTAAGGTTGAGACTGAACTGGCTGCAAGCATTTGTAAGAGCCTGCCAGTTACCACTTGACAGTCTCTGAACATAGTAGGTGCTCCACGAGGGTGTTTGCTCTCGTTACCACCTGCTTGCCGAGCGAGGCTCCCGCCCAGGTGTTCACACCGGTGTTAATTCACTTAATCTCCCCACAATCCTGTGAGAGTGCTACTGCTATTAACCCCATTTACAGAGTCGCAGAGAGGCGATTAGGGTGGAACATAGAAATTGCTAGCTTTGTAGGTCAAACATAGCTGTGGCTCAGCAGTTGCCTGGGACTCAGAGCTAGAGGGACTGCAAGTCTGGATGCCTTGCAGCCCGCCTAAGCTGTGTGCAGCCTGAGCATTTACTGGAGTCCCTACCTGACACAAGAGAGGCCATGTTCTCTCCCATACCGCATTTAAGACGGTACTGCAGGCCCGTTAATGCAGCCAGCACTCTGCTCATGTAGAAGAAAAATGTTAGGGCTGTTTTATATCTTTTCCCTATGCGTTCGTATTTCCTTTCAACAACTGATCACCTCCTCTGTGAAGTCTCCCTGATGTCTCCAGCCAGAGGAACAAACCCGTGAAAAGACTCAGAGGGAGAAAGCCCTGATTACTTATGGACCAGTGGCTAGTTTCCCTCAGTTTAGTGTGAAGGCTGGAAAGGACTCGACCATGAAGAATAGGACTCCAGAGGCCATGAGGAGGTTGGGTCCACTGTCACCATAAAAATGAGCCTCTGAGAGCCGGGCGATGGTGGC
>NC_022013.1:63645240-63678035 GCF_000317375.1 Microtus ochrogaster | reverse complement strand
TTGAGCCTCTACCAGCATGGTGGGCAAGACCAGGAGTCAGAATACACTCAGCCCCAGGGTTTGCTGGGAACCTCTGCAGCTCTGTGTTGCCATGACCTATTGAAAACGATGAACTCTTCTCTGCTTCCACTTTCAACATCTCACCCACATCCACTTCACAACTAGTCTAACTCAGAGAAAAGGCTTCTGGGAAATAGGTGCTAGATATGGCCAAACCTACAGAGACCAATACTTTGTTGATGATGATTCCAAAGATAAGGTCACTTAGGGGGTCCAGGGAGGAATGGCTTCTTCTCTCAGTGGAAATGCTCTATCTGGAAGAGAATCCATTCCTCTACATAATGTGTCAGAAAGCTCACGACCCTATCTCCAGTCAGCATCCTGCCTTGTTCCCATCTTCCTTACATATGTGCTTCCCTTCTTGACAGAAACCTACATATTGTTCCATGGGCAGAAATACCCTTTCGCATGCCTTCCCTTCCCCTGGTGTGAGCCCTCCTAGTTAACTGCCTACTGCTCCCACCTCCTGCCTAGCCTCTGATGTCCATCCCACTTCCTACAGCACCTGACAACTCAGGGGGAGCCAGTTAGACCTGGGGTTAGGCCTCAGTCTAAGGGATTGAATACTAAGCATTGCTATGGGGACTTCCTCTCCAGACTCCTCTCCAGACTCACCCAGTCCATACCTGAGGGATGAACATCCTTCTGACTAGACACAGGACAATCACAGGTTAGAGGGCAAAACCCAAGAAGATTAAATACTGTTGGAAAAGAGGGTAGCAGGTACAGAGACCTCCCTTCTTGTCAGTGCACATCACATAAACTGCTAAGTCTTCCTGCGCCATTCAGAGTAGACAGACATCACCAACTAAGTATAGCAATGTCTTCCAGTGAACTTAGACCTGGCTCTCTCTTAGCATCTGTGACCATTCTCAACTACTGACAGAGGTTCTGGAGGAGATTAACGCTTGGACAGGGTGTATCTGAAATCAGGAATGAGGTTTTAACTAGTGAGGCCTGTGCACAGTTAGCATCAGGGATCTGATACTAAAATGTTCCAAAGCTCGCCCCATCACTGCTGTCAAATGTATCTACTAAGGGGGCTCTAAGGACAGTGCAGAATCCCCAACATAGACCAGAGCAAGGATTAGCCACAGTGGCCAAATCCAACCCACTACAGCTTTGCAAAGAAAGTTTAATTCAAACACGGCCACAATTTGAAAGCTAGGGCTGCTTTCCAATTTAAAATAGCAGAGTGAAGCAGTGGCAAAAGAGATGGTTCGTACTCTCCAGGCCTAGGTAATTGTTCTTTATGACCCCGATTCAGGAGAACAGGCATTATCCAAGGCAGTGGTATAACCTCCAGTTCCCTTTAAAAGCCCCCTGCGTTGCTTGAAGACTCAGGCAGATATCCTACTATTTTTATGCCCGTGTATTTGTATTTTATGAAACGTGATTTTAAAACTATTGATCCTTCAGTTAAGGAAGGGCATCAGGAAAGACACTCACATCTTAAAGATGCTCCAAGTCTGGGTGAAAACGGTTTAGGAAAAACCACTTACAGCAACCAGCTCTGCTCGGTGGGTGAGCAGGAGCGAGGATTCTTCATACCCCTTAAAGCTTGATTCCAGGGTGTGAGATGAAAGGCTGGAGTGCCCCTGGTGCTGAGTGGCCAGAGGTGGGCACATGCATGGGCAGCCACATGCTTGCGGATGTCCTGGAGAACAGGATGAGAAGGGTGGGAAGCGCCACACAGCAGGTGCAATTACAGATCAGACAGACATGCTGTTGTATGCTAGTATGCACTGTAGGCAGTTGTGCCCAGGCTCCTTCAGAGAACAGCCGTCAGCCAGGGCTTCTCCTGCCTTGCTTATGAGCTCTAAAATCCTGTATTCCATGGCCCCTAGGATGTTGCAACTTAGTTGATCTCAATGAAAACAACTTACAAACTGTGTTCCAAGTTGCTACAAAGTTCTAAGACTACTGAGGTAAAAGGAGGGGTCCCAAGGCACAAGACCTGCACCAGGCATAGCCCTGGTTTTCCTTATTATATTGTTTTAGAAAATGGATCTTCAGGTAAGGTATGAAGAAAAAATAAAAACCCCAGGTCTAAATAGTTCCCCCAACTCAAACATGGTGACAGAGAGATAATATAAATGAGCAAGTCAAACAATGCATGGGACAATAGGAAGTCGTGGGGTCTGGGGTAAATTGTCAGAATTTTAAAACTTTTAAGGCAGTTACGCATGAGATTTGATCATGTGGAATGTTAGTGTGTCCAAGAATTAATTTTCTCAGCAAATATGGAATTTTATGTGACTATTTTGCAATTATCAGACATCTTTGGACCAATTAGATTTCCACCTAAGAAGCAGAAGCAGCTTGTGTTACAAAGAGCCATCTGTAGCTCTTGCCTCAAGTTTTGCCTTGGAAGAAGACCAGACCACAAAGAGCTGCACAGGGCAGGCCCACAAGAAACCCCCAAAGGAGCACAGAAATGCTTGTTTTTCAGTCCTGGGAGTCAGATGTGTGGATCAGGACAGCACCCAAGCCTCTGAGCCTCCAAGCAGGCACCTGCACCATGCTCTGGAAAACAACACACCCCAAGAGACCAGGTGAGTGGCAGGGAGAAGGGAGGCAGGATTCCACAGGTGGAAGTCCCTCCGGACAAATGGCAATGAGGATCACAGTAGGGTGCCATCCTCTCTG
Organism: Microtus ochrogaster; assembly: GCF_000317375.1. Taxonomy (NCBI): domain Eukaryota; kingdom Metazoa; phylum Chordata; class Mammalia; order Rodentia; family Cricetidae; genus Microtus; species Microtus ochrogaster. The sequence continues at coordinate 63,675,326 of NC_022013.1, read as the reverse complement.
CTGGGGACAGCAGAGGTATCCAGTGTTCGTGGCCCATGGGGTCTGACTGCAGGTCTCTTAAGCAGCCCCAGGGCTGTGGCTGGCCCAGCAAGCCCAGACTCCCTCTACTAAGGGAGATGACAAATGACCGCCTTCCATCTTCGCTCATCAGTGCGCAGACGAGGAACGTGAGCCCCATCAGAAAGGAGCGGGCACCCAGGCCCGCGGCTGTCGAGTGCAATCATTAATAAGATAGATGTTCCTAATGGCTCCAAGAAGGATCATGGAGCTACTCATTACGGGGGGTTGAGATCGCTAATTATTCCTTTCTCTGCAGCTGTCACTCGCTGCACCCACCCGAACCATGGAGCCCCAGCCACTGTCCTTCTCTCATGACCAAAAAGAGGGCCACCAGCAGGCATGGTCAGTCTGCACCCTGGGGCTACAGGGCAAAATGTTCTTCCTGCATTAAACACTTATTAAAGTTGATTAGAGTTCAATGTACCATAAAATCTCTTTCAAGTCAGTGAAATGCCATTGGCTCCAGGCGAGCCCCCACCCCACCCAGTTCCATCCAAAAGGAACTCTGGGGCAGTGTTGGAAGAATCCGAGAGGGGTTGAGGACGGGAGTGTAGTCTTCAAGCTTGGAAGTGGGGAGATAGATTCAAAGTGTTTGTGGGAGAAGGCTGGGGAAGGAGGGTGGATTCTGGTGGGGTGGGAAGGCTGTCAAGAGTATTTTTAGGGATACTATTACCCTGGCCCTAAAAATAAGAGCCATGGCTTTCTTTAAAAGCCATCTAGACTCTATTTACACTTCAGAGCAAACAGCATATTGTTTTCATCAGGGGAAAATAAGCATTCATGTTTACCTTATGTTTCCTTCAAAATATTTGCATTTCAAAGCCTTCTGAGCTTTAGGTTTCAGAGCTGTTGAAACACGGCACCTGGGCATTTCCCAGACGCGCTATGTTTACAGCAGAAATCCATGCCACCCAACCAAGATGGCAGGATCCCTTTCAACCCCTTGACAAAGGACAGCCCTCTTCCAGACTATGACACATCTCTCTGGGACCGAGGCTGGTGTCCAGATGAGAGACGGGAGGGCCAAGTTTCCTGTCAGAGCCAGCAAAGCTGAGTGTGGGGTTCTACACATTAGAACCTTCCTGGTGGGTATCGTTTGACTTTCCTTGAGAAGGGAGCGTCTGTTCCAGTTCATATGCCCCTTGGGGACTGTCAGAAGAGTCACCAGGCATCCCAGGAGCCCTGGGGAGAAGTTCTGATGGAGACAGCAACCACAGAGACGGAAGAGTAGTGACCCCAGGACAAGAGGGCAGCACCAGACAGCCTTGGTCCCTTCTTACTGCAAAAAGAACTCGTTCATCAAATTCTTATAGAAGGTCCACCAAATATGGAGCCTAGGTGGACAGGGACCACCAAGACAAAAAAGGCTGATTCCTCTCCCACTCTGAGTCTGCCGCTGTTCTTGACGGAGCATCAGAACTGATGAGCAAACATTTAGAAACCTCAGGACCCAGGCCACATTCCGAACCACTTAGAGTTGGTCTCTGTAGTCCTGGCAATTTGCAAAACTCCCTGCTGGGACTCTGCAGTATAGCCAAGTTTGAGAATCAGGCACAAAGTATCTCAGTTCTACGAGTCACTTCTCAGGTACTGCCTTGAGGCAGGTAAGGATGACCCTGACAAATACCTAGGAGTCCTTTCTCAGAAATGGGGCACAGGGATGCTGGCTCTGCCCAGGCAGAGCAGCAAATGAGAGCTTTCAAAACTGCACTCTTAGAAGTTCTACTATAGAGTCACCGGTCACAGTTCTTGGAGACATCCTGCCCTAAAGAAGTCATCAGTAAACAGATGCCACCAGCAAGGAAACATCACCAGCCCTAGGCTCTGTCCACTCTAGAGGTCAAGCAATCCAGGCTGCCTTGTCTCAGCCTCCCATGCATTAAGATCCTTGTTGAGAAGATGCGCTGAGGAGTCGAACTGGAGCACCAGAGGTTTGCCTTCAAGTGTGTGAAGAGTGCACCGCCTTTTGCCCTCTCCGGCCATCCCAGCCTCCTCTAGAAGCGCTTATATTTGGAAGTGCTGACACCATCTTGTGGCTGTGAGAATTATAAATGCTGACAGAGACAGAGGCATCCACATTGGAGCACCTGCCCCTCCCAGTGTCTGGTTAGAGGGAAGAACAGATACTGGCAGGTATTCAGTTGCATGCACCTGCACCAATTAGAGTGAGCTACGAAATAACAGCACAAGATAGAAGCTTGTTTCTCTCTCATAGAAAAGAAGTCTGAAGATAAACAATCTCCGATGACTGAGGGTCGGCGAGGAAGTGGAGCTCGAGCCATCAGAGAACCAAGCCCCTGTCCCTTTTCCTATTCTGCCTTTCTTAGCGAGTTGCTTCCACTCTTGCCTCAAAGAGGGATACCCACGTTCCAGCATCAGTTTGCATTCCAGCTTGCAGGAAGGAAAAGAGGTAGAAAAATCATGCATCCTTCCTTCTTGGGACACTTCCCAAGAGCCTTTCCATTTGCATGCTATTGACTGGAACTCAGTAATATAACTACCCCTGGCTGGAGGGGAGCCTGGGAAACATGATTGTTATGGCAACTGTGAATCTAACCAATACCCTGTAGAAAAGGAAGAAAGATACTTGGAAAAAAAGATACAGTCTCTGCCACAGCAGAGAGCTTTCATTCATGGAAATAGTGGGTTTAGAGCTGGGTGGAAGGGTGATTGGAAAGGAACAGGAAACAGCTAAGCTCGGGGATGAGAACATACAGGATTTCCAGCTGTACAAAGGTCTAGAGGAAGATGAGAGACCTGAAAGACACCCCATGACTAGCAAGACACAAAGAGCACATGGCTGAGGGGTGAACTGGGACCAGTGTCTAGAGATCCAGCCATGCAGAACCTTGGTCCTACATGGAGGGACCTGGACTGCATTCTAAGACAGACTCATCAGGAGGCATTTGACAGGAAAGAGATGTGACCGGGGTTGCAGGTTAGAAAACCCAGTCATGTTGTGAGGTAGAAGACGCACTAGGCTACTGGAGACAAGAAGCTATGAGGCTCCTGGAGGCAGAAACAGAAAGGATGCTTGCTGGCTTGAGGACCTGTGCAGGTCCTGTGTCTCACCAGGAGGTAGATGAGGGATGCTAGCTAGAGTGGTGTTAGTCCGAGCGAGTACTTGTCTGCAGGAAGATTGAAGGCTTGGCCAGAACCTAAAGTAACAGGCTCCTTCCTTCATCAGGAAAGCCTTACGGCCATCACTGGTTTTATCAAAGCTGAATTAACTTGTGTCTAGTGCTGGATCTAATTTATACTTCAGTACCTTCCCATTAAAGACCAGCACAACCTCAGGACAAAATTTGGTGCAGCCCTTCTCTTGAGAATGAGTTCTCTCTTTTGCACCACCTTCATTGACCAGGGCAGAAGTCATTTGACTCTAGCCTGACCCAAGCCACACTGTTTCTTGATGGCTCAGGATCTCCTAGCTGTCCATTGCACCCCTGCGGTGAGTACCTGGGAGTTTGCCATTCTTTCATAAGTTGATCTGAACTTCTCTCGAACTACTTGCACAGGCACACTTGATCCAGGTATCTCAGAGTCCCTTGCCGTACCTGCCCCAGAGCATGGCCAGCAGGTCTCGAGGGACCCATGTGAGTGCCAAGCACATCTCCCTCAACTCAGCCACATTCACTCCTTCAACACTGATCTTTGATGACCCCTTACAACGTGCATTCACTGGTTCACCCGAATGCAGTAGTGCTTGCTGAGTTTGCCCAGGTCTCTCATCAACATGGTCATCACAACCCTTCGACATGCAGGCCAGTTGACCTCAAGGGCAGGAGGTTACTGATTTGCATTCCCCAAGTCAGGACCCATTCCTGGATAACACAGACTTCATTGGGAGTAGCATAGTGGCTCGCTTACATCCCCAGATCTGGAAGAAAGGAGACTCCTGGTCTTCTACACAGGACTCCAAGGAGGATTGGATCTGGAGAGGCTATGAGAATCTTCTCTGAACATTTAGCTCACCTTCCATCTGGAGACAGAACTAATATCAAGAGATGAGCTTGTGGATCCTCCTAGGTCACAAAACTGACAGGGCCAAGGCCAGTGTCGTCCTAATATAACACCCATCTTCTGACAGGGAAGAGAAAGCCAGTGTGGGTCTAATAAACCCATGGATACAGTCAGAACATCAGCCACACAGGGGACAGCAGCCCCTCGTTAAGGCTCTCTACAGTTGACCCGGGAGTAAGGCCAGATCATGAACAATCTGTCTTCCAAACCATACATGGAGAAATTAGGTCAAGTCACAATACAGGAGCTGCTGAAAACCATCAGAGGCACAGGCCATATCCTAAGCTGGCTGACCTCTGGTCACTGTATGAGACCTAGCTTCTGAGCCCCTCTGCTACCAGGGAGGCAGCTCTGGGGGCTGGGCCTGATGTGAGGAGCCCTGCCCTCCACCACCTTGCCTCCAGTTTCAGGTTTTACTGAAAGGGCATTAGGGGCTTATGAAAGGTGGCAGATGGTGGCAGGCTAGACAGGCAGGAGAGAGGCGGTGAATGAAATTCTTTGTTTAAGGAAGGCGCAAGCCGCGCGTCAGCAAGCCCAAGAGAAGCATGTCATTTTGCTGGAAATGCGATTTTCCCTAACAAGTACAGAATCCTACATGACATGTTGAAAAGTGTATCTCTTTGAGAAGCCGCTCTGTATCTCAGAGGCATCGTCAGTACGGCACCCGTGTAATGTGGCAGTTGCCATGGCAACACCTCGTTTTCCATAGACAGGAAAATCAGAGTGGCTAAGTCGATTGAGAGGACCCAAATAACATCTCGAAGGCAGGCTGAGATGCTGCATCGGCTTCTGCATTCCCAGCGCCTGGGGTGCCGTTGTGGGGCAAGTAGCGTACTATATGTACTTCACAGAAAATCCCCAAGCTGATATTCAGAGGCTCCTCATTGGTCAGGGGCCGGGAGATAATGGAATCTGCCCAAAGCCACCCAGAAAGGCAGTGACAAGGCAAGTGTGGCCAGACTGCCACCTCCTCGGGCAGAAGTACACTCATGGCAGGGGTGCCCGTCATTCTCCTCCCTACAGTGTCTTCAACCATCACTGCTTCTATTATTTTCCTACTTGCCCTTAAGTTCGACAGAGCCCTCAGCACCAGGCAACAGCAGCCAAGTTAAATCAAAACATGTCCCAGCATCTCCCCGTGGACACAGACTGCCCTCAATATGTGCCTGTCGACACAGTTGCTTCCAATGTACAATCCCCAGCCCAGAGAATGAGGCTTCCCAGAGAAGGAACTCTACCCAGGGGAGTAGCTCTAAGTTCGTATATACTCCTGAGGGCCTTCCAAATATAGGAACTGTGCATGGCCTTGTAACCCGGGCATAGTGTCCCAAAGGTAAGATACTGACCTCAGCATAAACCCACATGGGCATGCAAACACTGGCTACAGCCACAGCTCTGCCCACACACCAGGGCCAGTAACACGGACCCTCTTTATGTGGTACCCTCATTAGCCACTCTTACCCCCTTGGCACAGGGTGGCGTTGTCTAGGAGGGCTGGGGTCAGGATGCGTTAAGGCAAGCAGCTTATTTTGTCCATCACAGAGCTTTGAATTTACTCAGTTGACCCCCAAAGTCCTCTGGTCTCCTTCTTTCCCCACACCCGATGTTCAAGGCACCCCTCAGAGTTTTGGGTTGTTAATCTCACCCTCCCTCCCAGGAGGAAGCTGGCAGCCAATGCAGGGCAGGAACAAGAAAAGTATGCAGGCTGTTCTTTAGTCTCCAAATATAAGTTTGAGTAAAGGGTGGGGGAGTTACAATGGTGGGGGGAGGCACCTGTCCCCCTCAACTTCCCAGAGGAAAAATTTCATAGAACTGTCAGACATGTAATAGAACTGTCAGAAGTACAGGAAACCAGCAACACAGATTACAAAAACATATGTCAGGGACCTATTGGTTTCGTGACAGTGTGAAAAATCACAATTTCCCCATCAAGACAGAAAATAGAAACAGAGGAAAGCCAGGAGCACTTTGGCATCTGTCCTCTGACAGCAGCAAACCTAACCCACCGAGCTGGGGCTGTGTCGCAGAAGCAGGTCCAAGTGATGGGAGATCAGCCCCATGACAGTGCTGAGCCATCCTGGCCTCTACCCCCCCACCACCACCCCCACCAGGAAGAAGCCCTCGGTCTTGTTTGAGACCTTCCACACTAGAAGATGGGAGTATGAGCGTCAGGATTCCTCCTTTGCTCCCACCTCTGGCAAGTCAGTCTCCTCCAATGCTAGACTTTCAAGCTTCTGAGAATGCCTGGTGAGGATGAGGTCATGTGCCAGTCAAACCGGCCACAGGGTGGCAGAAGGGCCATCAGTAGTATTGGGCCACCTTCTCTCCCTTTGAGATCACAGGAAAGCGAAAGGAAGTGAGGCGGGCCAATCAGACTGCAGAGCTAGGAAGTTTCTCCACTATCTCCCGCTCTTCCTGCCTTGCAACTCTCTCTAGCGTTCCTTTTTTTAAAAAAAATATTTTTAAGTGTGTATGTGTGTGTGTGTCCAGTGTCTGGGGGTGCCTAGAGAGGCCAGAAGAAAGTACTAGATGCCCTAGAGCTAGAGTTAGAAGCAGTTTTGAGCTGCTTGGTGTGGGTATTGAGAACCAAATTTCTGGTCCTCCGGGAAAGCAGCAAATACTCTGAACTTCTGAGCCCTCTCTTTAAACCCCTAGAGTCCCCATTTTTTCTAAGAAGCTCCAGGTTCCAGGCTTCCTTTGGTCGTCTTGACAGAAGCATTATCCTGCCAGTCAGAGGCAGAGAAAGAACATGTTTAGAGTGCCCATAGGACATCTTGTGACAGGGAACTACGTTACAGTCTATAGACCTGGTTCAAACCCAGATTTGTTCATTTGATTTCAATCCAAGCTCTGCATACTTGTTGGTCCCTGTCTCCTTAAGTTCTCATGGAGGAAAAAAAAAAAAAAAGCACAAGCTTTTCTCCCCTGGGAGGAGTTTACAATATACCCAACATGCACTCTGGTTCCCAGGAAACTGCAACTCTGAGGAATGGCCCTGTTCGCGGCACTTACCCATGGCTCCGTCTGGGTGCTGCATGCCATCATTTAAAGGCATTTCTATCGCAAACTCCCGCTTTCATGCTTGACTCTTTGATTCTTGAGGCACTTTCAGCGTATGCGTCTGGGGGTCCCCCAGGAAACATAAATCCAGATGGAATCCAATGTCCAGGGAACATGTCATAGCGGTGTGCATGCCAGAGAAAGTCAAGCCTGAGAAAGCCCATTGGACCACAGCATGGGGCTGACGCCAGGTGAGGGAGATGCAAATCTATCAAGGTGGTCAGAACACATTCCTTCTCTCCCTGCTTTACCTGGCCCCACTGGAGGACAGATGTCCCTAGAGCTCAGGGGGGATCACGAGGGCTGTACTCCCACCATGGAAAATCTCTAAGGTCACTGTATGGTGGTATCCTAACTCCCATGTGGTCCCTCAGCCTACAGTGCTGTTCTCTTCCATTCTTATTGACCAAACTCAATCGTGTCTGCCTCCAGGCAACCCCTTCTGGCTCTTGGCTCTCTCATCCTGACTGGGAAGAAGCCTGGTTTCCCACATTATTTCTGATGTTTTATTCCAGTAGCCGAGTCAGAGTCCTTGAACACTGCTGAGTAATAAGGAAGCCTAAGTGACTCAGGGGTGGCAAGGATCTTAGGATTTCAGGGTGCCAGTCCCAGAGCAGCTCTCCTTTCCTGTCGCAAAGCCCCTACTAGAGGTGATATACACACACTGGGTTAACAGATGATGGTACACTCACACTATGGTCAGAATGATGGTGTCATCATCAGAATGACAGTGGCATCCATGGGTATCTATGCTAATGCTGTCTGAGCCCATTCCCAAGGTACTGGAGTCATATACAGTAAGTTCCAGGATCAGACATGCACTCCGGGCCCCTCGTGATGCTGGCTCCAGAAGGGCACGTTCAGGAATCAGTCCCCATCAGTGAACAGGGTTGGCACTCGTAATCACCAACCATCAGCCCTAGTAGGGACATCCGTACCCACCTCTACCTACCAGTTGTGATTAATGTGCTATAGGGAAGCTACTTCCCAGCTGGGTGGGGTAAAATTCCTCCCAATCCTCTCAGTGGCTAAAGCAGATACTGTGGCTACCAGATCCCCCAATCTGGCTGCTCCTGACTGTGAGTGTCCTTGTCTGACATGCTCTGTACATATCCAGCTGCTCACCTGTGCAGATGCCATGGCACCGTATACAGGCCAGGAAGACTCCATTATATTCATAGGAAACTAAGGTCCATGTGAGATGTTCACTCCAAACCTGCTAGGAAAGAGGAAGCCTCATCTCGGGTCACCTCAACTCTCTTGCGATTCACCCCAGCTCCCTATCCGAGTATCCATCCCTAAAGATGCTTCCTCTCCTTTTCACCAAGATGTCCATCCCTGAGATGATGGCACCCTCACAACATTCTGCGAACTGAGTTTATCTCCCTTCAGCCTCTCCACCATCTCTGCTTCCCCCATCATCAGGAAAGGCATCGTGCTGAATCCGGATGTTCGGCTAATAAATATGTATGGGGGATTTTTATTACTTAATAGTTGTAAGGTTAATCGTTGTGGTGAACGCCTATATTTAATGTGTCAATGGAGCTTCAAAATGCCAGAGTGAATAGCTCTAACACACATTAGTTCTACTTGTGAATCCACAAATAGGAACCTTGTCAGAAAAGTATTCACATCGAGATCAGTATTGATTTTAGTCCTCGGGAAAGGCTCTGAACTGTGACAGTTTAAAATGATAAATGTCCAAAGAATTAGTTGCCCATATTGATAAAAAGAAGTAGATATATGGCTGACAGTCTTGGAGGAGGAGGCATCATGGAGAGTGGGCAGCGCATCTAACACGGCTGGGGCTCAGAGCTAATCTCCCCTTTGATCCAGGAAGATCAGGGTGATCTGGCCCACCTTCTTGTAGGGGGCTTGAAGGGATTATAAAGGAGGGGCTCGCAGAGGGCAGGAGTCAGTGGCACAGTGCTACGGCAGAGCACCTGAGGCAATTCACTTAGAGAAAGAAAGGGTTTATTTGGTTCACGGTTCTAAAAGAGCCCATCAAAGATCTGCAGCTTCATTGCTTTTGTCCCTCACGAGGATGCTAAATGACAATGTCTGGAAGTGTGTGCTGGTGTACACTGTTCACATCGGGAGCCAAGAAGAGAAAGATAATGAGGAATGTTGAAGCCCACATCAAGGACATGTTCCCCATGAGAGAAGAGCCTCTCTCAAGCCTCCACTTCCCGGAAGTTCCCTGTGTCCACAGGTATCATCACCCTGACGATTAAGCCTTTAGCACCTGAGGCATGGTAGGGAAAAGAGAAGGTCATTCAACCCATCGTACTGAGCACACTCAGTCACTCCAAGGGCCCTCCCTGCTCTGAGAGTCTACCATATTTATAGAGCTTCATTCCCCCTTTCCAAAGTGATTCAGCTCTTTCTACAGATTCCCTTGCTCAACAATCTTTCACGGTTCCCTACTGCCTAAGGACCAGGCTTGATCCTTAGCCTGAGCAACAGAGCTGGGCCCCACCTAGGGCTTCTTCGGCCCCTCTCTCCTCATCTTTAGGTAGGCATCCACCTCTCACTTGCCACCAGGACCTGGCTGCTCTCTCTTTGCAGAGCCCTTAAGACCAAAGCTTTGTGGACACAGCCCCGGCCTAAAGGTGCCTTTGTGCCTGTTCTCCCTCGTCCAAAGAGTTGTCTGTTCTGTATCTCCCAGGCCCTGTGCCAGCACTTTAGGGTCCAGCTGGTGTCTGAGATCCCCAGATTTCATAAGAAACTCAGTAGTGGGATCTGCCAGCAGCAGTCACTTCTGGAGATGTTTCCACCAAGAAGATATACCCAGAGATTTCTTAAAAATAGCAACTCAAGAGGGCTGAGCTCAGAAGTCACGACCCACCCCCACCCCCAAGATCCCCTCTGGGCTGGTTAGTTTTTAACTGTTACCTTGACATAACCTAGAATTAATCTAGATCAGATTGCCCCATGGGCCTAACATGGGAGATTATTGTTAATTGATATAGCAAGATAAAACCCATTGTGAGCAATACCATTCGCCTTGTAGGAGATCCTGATCTGCTTAAGGGAGGAGAAAGCTAGCTGAGAGCCAAGCAAGCAGACAAAGACAAATATTTTCTCTCTTTCTTCTTGACTGTTGATGTGACAAGACAAGCTGCTTGAGTTTCTGTCTTGACTTTGCAGAAGTGACGGACTATGCTCTGGAACTCGATGCCAAATAAACCTGCTTCTCCCTTTCGTCGGGTATTTTATCACAACAGAATGAACTGGGACATCCTCATGTCCCTTTTCCCTGGCTATGCCTGCTCTGCTGTGAATGCTGCTCAGTGGGGGAGGTGGGAGGGGAGATCAGTTAGGCTCTAAGCAAGAAACAAGGCCTCCTGGGGGTGTGGAGCATGAAAGGGGCAACGTTCTTCCCTAGACCAGAGGTGCCTCAAACCGGAAGAGAAAGCATTGAGAACTGTCGTTCCTAGACAAGAAACCTGTCTGCTGCTCCGGCAGGACGGCCAGATTTAGGTGGGAGGACGCTCAGCTGAGCTGAGGTGATGAGTCCCACCAGCCCTCCTGGAGAGGCCCAGGAGGTGGCTGTTAGACTCCGGAAACCCAGCAGCTGGTTCACTCCACAGAACTAGTGCATGGGCCCAGACCACAGCCCGAACAACTAGGCTGGTCCTGGCAATCAGCGCGTACCCAGTTGCTTCATTTCTACCCAGATAGATGACCTATGAGAACACGCGGCCTTCGCTCTGTTAGAAGGCCAGCTCCAGCTCCACGAACTTCTGGGAATGCTTCCTGCTCATGAGCCATCTGTGGAGACAGGCCATTAGAAGATTTCCAAGGAAATCTTCCAGCAAAGGTCCAGGGTGAGGACTGGCCAGAGAGACATGGAGCAAGACCAGGATTGCTCTGCCCCCAGGACTGGAGATAAGACAGCATGCTAGCCATGACCTTCCACAAAGACAGGCTCTAGTTGTTTGCGTCCTGCCTGTCTTTCAGTTCCAGGGAGAGGAGGGGACCCGACATGGCCTTGATTAGGATACCCAGATGAGGCCTTGGGAGATGTCAGAGTCAAATCACTTACTATACAACCACAGAAACCAAGGAACAGAAAACGTAAGCCCCTAACGCAACATCACACAGACCAGCAAATCTAAATCATGACTGTCTTAGTTAGGGTTTCTATGGCTGCAAAAAAAAAAACCATGAGCAAAGCAACCTGGGGAGGAAAAGGTTTATCTCACTCACCGTTCCATATCATAGTTCATTATCAAAGGCAGTGTGGGCAGAAACTCGAACGGGGAAGGAACCTGAAGGCTGGAGCTGATGCCATGGAGGGAGAGAAGAGAGGGATGCAGGGCCAGATGCAACCACAGAGCCAAGATGGAGGGCAACAGAAATTCAACAAATCCAGTTCAGGACTGGTGGGACCCACAGGGTGAGATCCAAGCCCCGACACGAAGGATTTTGTGTGTCAGGCGTGTGAGCATTTAGTGAAGGTAGAGCTGATGGGGGAGAGTCTTCTGTTTTGTGTTAATTTCATTGGTTAAATAAAGAGACTGCCTTGACCCTTTAATAGGACGGAAAATTAGGTAGGCGGAGTAGGCAGAACAGAATGCTGGGAGAAAGAAGCCGAGTCAGGCAGTCGCCATGATTCTCCTTTCCGATATGGATGCCCGTTAGACTCATCCCGGTAAGCCACACTCAAGTGGCAATACGAATATTAAAAATGGGTTAGATCAATATGTAAGAGCTAGCCAATAGGAGGTTATAACTAATGGGCCAGGCAGTGTTTAAAAGAATACAGTTCCCGTGTAATTATTTCGGGTATAAAGCTAGCCTGGTGACGGGACGCAGCCCCACTGCTCCTTCAACATAAAGCAAGGCTCCACAGCGGAGCTCCATGGCCAGCCTCGGCAGGAGCATACACTTGGGGAGATGGCTGAAGCTCACAGTAAATAGAAGAAGGAAGCCACATGGCTTGTAAGCAGGAAAGGAGAGCTGAGAGGAGCTGTTGTGTCCACGGAGCCTGGGATGGAGCCCCTGCAAGCCCAGGGAGGACACCCCAGCTGCTGTGTTTCAAGGGCTCTCCTTGCTCCCTCTGCATCTGACTTGCTTTCCTCACTCTCCAGTCCCTTTTCTGCTCAGGCACAGCCATTTTACTGAAGGGAAATAAAGCTGGGAAGTGAGGAGGCAGTGATCAAGACGAGTGACCCTGTCTAGGCCTCTGAATCTCGTCCATTGCCTTCTGAACCCTCGAACCCTGCAGAAAGAAGCCACTCCTCATGTCTGCTTTCGTAGAACCCTAGCTGAAGAACCAATGAAAATAAAGCAGTGTGCTTTGCTTGGGGGATGAATGGTATACCAGACTCCCACCCACTACCTCTTACCTCCTTCCCAAAACTGCTAGTGAAACCCAAGGGACCAGGGAACACATATTTGGAAACTGATGGTTTCATCCATCCCCCTCATTTTACAGCTAGGAGAATGGAGTTAAAAAGAGGGGGAAGGCTTGTTCCAAGCCACAGGACTAGTCAAGAGAAGCATTTAAGACTTGGGACACTGTCGGAAAGGAAAAGGCTAATCATCCTTGTACCATGATCAGAAAACCACGGTACATCCAAGTGTGGACAGAAGACCCAAGGCCCGAGAACTGCTCCAATCCCTGAAGGGAAGAATTCCTTTGTCTTTCCTCTCACCCTTTTAACTATCAGTAAATATGGTCCCATTTCTCGCCCAGGCACAGAGCCCAAGCCTCTCTCCCCGCTTGCAATTGCTTTGTGATAGATGTTGGTGTGGCCGCTGAAGGCATCTGCGTACTGGCTTTATGGTCATTTTCCAACAGCCTACACCTCTTAAACTCTCTTGTGGGAACAGGTGAAGGTGATTATGCAGATGGATGGACCCCCGTGTGATATTATGTCAGTGAGAGAGATAGAAGAGCTACGGATGAGAGAACTGCAGACAGGCTCAAGTACCATCAGGTGGAGGTGGCGAGGCTATGCAGAAAGCAAGGACCTATGCAGGGACCCGGCGCTCCCAGAGCAGCACCATACACAGACGTGCATTTGCACATGCACGCGTGCACGCACACGCTTTCCTCCTCTGCCTCTCTAGCTAGTTGTCTGTCCGCAGTCAGACTCTCTTCCCATGGAAATGTGGAAATGTCAGCCACTCTGTTGAGATGCCAGGAAGACAGGTCTGGCTGAAGGAAAGGCACCTAGGACCCAAAGAGGTCCTGCCTTCAGGCTGCCTCAGTGGGGATGGGAGAACTGAGTTAGATTCAGACACAAGGTCTTGAAGGGAAGTCCCTGGAGACGGGACGCTCCAAGGCATACTAAACAAACATGATGTCAACACATGTTGTTGCTGATGTGGTATCCCTAGGCAGCTGCTCAGGATGGACTCTTGGCCTTGAGTTTCTCTGCAGATAGGATAGGACAGAGAATGAAGCAATTAAGCTGACTTCTGGCAGAGTGGGGGTCAGGAGGTGTCTACATGACCTCTCCTTTGGGTTCTGAAGTAGCAGCATTGTTTCCTGACAGCCCTCCAACAGGAGACTTGTCGCCTCTTTCTCAGGGCTGATTTCCCTAACATCCTGCTCTCAGCATAAGCCAAAGGTGGCAACAAAGTGATTCTACCAGCAACAAACACACAACACAGTAGGAACTGGCTGCAGCCAAAGTGAAGATGGAGTACAGCTCTCCTGGGGAAGAAAGAACCCCGGCACCCCACACAGACCTCTTTCAATCCAGAGAGTTTACAGTCATCATTTCTGAGGGGAACCAGCAGGGAAGTGCACTGGTCCCTACAGAATACAGCTGGGTACTTATTCGGACACCTGCCAGGCAGGAAGTGCGGATAATATGTGGAAAGGCACATACTACTTGGCATATCTGTATCTATGCTGGCTTAGAAATGGGTTGAGTCTACGCCTTCTAAGGAACAGCCACCAGGACCTGCAGAAATGGGGAAAAGCCCCTGAAGGACAGGGATGCCATTATCTTTGTTACATAGGTTCATGGCCCTGTGTCTGATGTAGGAACACATGAATCCCAGTATCTGCATCTTCCAAAGCCAGGACAGAATGCAGATAGGGATGTGTACTCTCTTCTAATACAGGACCAGGAGACTCAGCCACTTCTATCTCCAGGCTTTGTAATGAGAAGCCATTGTAAGCCACAGGGTCAGGCACTGTCCTGAAGATCATTTTTTGCCATCTCCAGACCTCACAACAGGTCTGCAGCAGGAGGCAAGGACCTCCATTTTATGAGAGGAAATCCAAGGCTCTGAGAAAAGGGGGCCTTTCCTGATATGGCACCAAGGTCCTTCAGTCACATTAAACATCCTTGTCTCAGCACCTCTCATCTGAGTGGTGAATTCCTTCTCATCCTCCAGGATCCTATTCAGAGGCCTCTATGAATTACCAAATGGGCAAGTGGGCCTGCCTCTGTATATTCTGGGCCACCACCCTGTTACCATAGTCTGGACATTTATCTAGGCAGGAACTCCTGGTAGCATTTAAATGTGTACCACGGAGTCTCTGGAGAAGGTGAAGTGGTATCATCTTGCCCATCAATCCTGCAGAAAGGAGGCTGGAAGCTTCTTGCAGAAGCCCAAATTTGCATAGTGAGAAGGAAGTAGATTTATAAGGCTAGGGGTGAGGTGGAGAACCACCAAATCCATCCGCCCTACTCTTTCCAAGTCCTGAAGAAGACCCCAAGGCTCCATATGTACAACTCAGGTATCAGAGGATAGGTAAGGAAGGGTCATGATCCAGATGATGGAACACATCTGTCCAGCCTGGGAAATGAAAGCATGGACCAATGGTACCAGGAGAGGATGGCTCCATTGGTCCTCCAGGGCACTGTCTGAGATGGGGGAGGGGCAAAGTGAAGCTGATCATTGGCCCAAAGATCCAGGCTCCCCTCTTCCCTGGACACCCCAGAAAAGAGGAGTCTCCAGCAGGATAACGGATCCTAATCATTAGTCAGAGCAGTCAGCCATGGGGAATGGGTAAAGCAAATGCAGAGCTGAGGAAGAAAGCCACTCCTCCGAACATCCACAGAGACTGCTGGGGCCTGGTACTGAGGCTGCCTGCACCCGGCATGGGAGCTCCCGGCAGCTGAAGGAGTCACACCACAAGCCGAGAGCTTTCGCTAAGCCAGTTAGTAAAGACAGCAGAGGGAGCAGATTAAAGTAGTGTGGCAAGGAGAAAAGGAAGGGAAAAAAAAAGAAAAGATAGGCTTGGGCATAGAAAGTAAAGTCTTAGAAGCAAGCCCCAAGGACAACAACCAAGAGTCCCTCTCCTGCCAGCCGCCACTGCTGACGTACTCAGAACCTCCCTGTAATGACACTAGGGCCTTCTGTTAGGCCTAGCTGACGTGAGTCACTGGGAGAATCTTTAAGAAATATCCATCCTTGTGGAGGGGAGTCATATCCCCCAAATGGTATAATCACTGGTAATCATCCTTATTCAAGTCAATAGGCACAACTTGTGCTCATTCAAGTGACCCTCAGTAAATGCAGCAGGGTACTCAAAAGGGCATGAAAGAAGGAGTTGGGCAGGGGGCTTGTTGGTAAGAAGGGGTTCAGCGGAAAGGTAAGAGGGATACGAGAGGATATTAAAGAGGTATGATCAAAGTAGAAAAAAATAATTCAAGGACTATCCAGCTCAGAGCCTGTTCCAGCCTGACAGATCCAGCATGGAGTGTGGGCTGGAAGCTGATGCTGCTCAAGTCCCTGTGACGCCCACGCACGCAGCAAGCTAAGAAGCAGAGAGTAACCATGGCTCTTGCCTAGCTGTCTTCGAAGTGACCGTGATGGCAGCAGCAAGCAGCAGGAGTTGCCAGAACAGCAGGATTTCAGCCCCACCCATCAGCCATAGGATCAGGTACCCAGGACATGGGTCCCAGGAACCTGTTTGAGGCGAGGTGGGATGTGAGAAGGGCGTGGAAGATGATATGGCAGACTGTAGGGCAAGGAGAGTGAATGAGCAAGGAGCCCAAAGATGCTCTCTAGACAAGTTTCAGGTCTCCGACACCTCATCCACTTCATGGTTCCTCTCCCCGGTTCCCCAGCTCCTGGAAGACTACTAGGCACGGAGCCGCTCAGAGAGCTGATGGTCCTTTGAGACAGTGAGTTCTACATACACAGTCTGTTTCTTTACTCTTGGTTTCCAGATTCCATCGGGCTAAGCCGTACTTCAAGTGGCCCCATTAACCAGCCCTGGTTCAATCAGCTGGGCTTCTTGTAGGGTAGCATCACACAGGTGGAAACCAATGGTAGATAATAACTTCTTGTCTTCAAGCCACAGTTACCCCAACTGCCTATAAAAAAGAAGATGACAATGGAATCTTCTACATTTCAAAAGCCAAGCCTGCATCCTTGTGCCATTCTGGAGAATGTGGGTGGCAGGTGCTGTACTAGGAACAGGTGGGGAGGGGGGGACAAGGCAGGACAGGTGAAGAAAGAATCCTCCTGCACCAAAAGATGGGTGACGTGAAAGAGTCCAGGAACTGAGGCAGGGAATCGATGATGGCCAAGGTCCCCAGCTACTGGGAGTCTCAGAGAAATGCAGCTTGCAGTGGCTGAACTCCCAGAACTGGCATTTACCCAGCAGCGTCTTGCTGTGCCGTAGATCCCCGGCTTCCCTGAGAGAGAATGGGTTAAGCACACAGCCGTGGAAGCATGCACTAGAGAATTCATTTGCCTGTGCCCAGGAACCTTAACTGTGTTTTACAGGTGAGGGATCTGGGGTTCTTGGGAGCGGGAGGGTGGGGGTAGCATGATTTGGTCAAGGTCACACCAGAACTTGTGTTCCAGGGACAGCTGGAAGGAAGCCACAAGTCAATAGAAAGAGGACCTCTTTCAAGAGGCAAGTCTGTAAGAGCACACGAGGAAAGGGGATGTTCTTTCTAAATGCTTTCTTCCCAAGTGTCATCTTTTCAACTATTTTTAAGGTAATAAGTCAATAGGAGAGTTGTTTTGACTGTGGTGAAAAATATCTGTGAAGGAAACAGTGTAGAAACAAGCCTGTAACACATACAGCACAGGCAAGAAGAGGGACTATAGCTCCCTCTATCCCAAACATACCCTTTGCAATGCTCACAACCCACCCAGTCCCACAAGCCCCACCCCAGGATGCCCCCTGCTGATGGATGTCTATAGTGCTTGGCTCTAGGAGCCCCCTAATCTCCTTTTACAGCTCCCAGACCCACTTCTGTGAGTCTTGACAGCTCCCTGTCTAGACTGCAGACTCCTAAAGTCTTAATTGCTCTTTCATCAACAGAAAAGGGCGGCTTCTTCTCCAAGCAGCCAACCACTCAGCCAGTCCTTGTCAGGCTCCTGCCGGGTACCAGGCTGTGCCAGGATTCAGGATGTCTGAGGATTTGATGGATCACCTGGGGTCAGAGGAGGATAGTCCTGCTCTTTCGGATGTTGCTGGGCTGGGCCTCTGGCCAGATGTGAGGCTTTCAAAAAGGAGGAGACCCAAGCTGGGTGCACTGACTTGAGCCCATAATCCTAGCACTCACACTGCAGAAGCTAAGGCAGGAGGCGTGGCAGGAGTTCAAGGCTAGCCTAGTCCTGTTGGTGAGACCCTGTCTTAAAACAAACAAACACTGAAAGAGAGACCCAAGTCTCCAGAGTGCTATACCAGCCCAGAGAGGGAGAGTGGCAGGAATTTGGCTGCACAGTGCCTCTGCATAGTCCCAAGGTCGAGCAACCTCCCAGCACTGTAGACTGACACCTGGCCCCTTCTCCCCTCAGTATTCCTGGACCTAACTAGGCTATCTCCACTCTGCTCCCTGGAGGGGTGGGAAAGACATGATTAGTTCCTGTCCTTGGGGAGTTTACCCCTTGCGTTACAGGGACTAGCTAGTTAAGAGTCGAGTTTAGCTCCTGATTCACAGGTCCAGCACCCAGGTGACTGGCTATGTTCTCTTTGTCCCACCCTCTAGTCCAGCCCCACTCTGACTCTGAGCTCTCTGGATAGCACCAAGGGCAAAGCAGTGGACCTGGGACCCAACACTGCCTACTATCCTACCCACCAGAATAATTTAGTTATCACAGTCTGGCTCCACAGCCTCTAACAGCCCTGTGCTGTTCCTGTGTCTTCTAAGGAGACAAAGACAAGGGTCTGAAAGCATACCCTGTCCCCAAAAGACATTCTCTAGGGTTCAGTGAGACTACATTACCCCTTTGTGTTCCTTGCTACAGAGAAGAGCCCTCCTTTGTCATTATTCTGGAAGGATGACTCCCTTGGGGCAAGACTCTGAGTTGTCACAAACAAGATTGGCAACTTGAGAGTCATTTATTTATCTCACAATTGCCTAAGTGCCTCTGGATTAAAAGAAAATCATCGATATGGCAAAATGTGCCAAACTTATCACTGGCATCTGCCTAGAATTCCCAGTGCCACCACCTTCTGTGGCGAAGAAACAGCTGAGAGAAGAAAGCGGTTCTGCCCGAATAATCCAGCCACCCTGGGGATGCTGGACTCATTCTAGCTCCAGCCTGGTTACTGTTGGGCACCAGCCCCTGCTCCCTTCCCAGGCTGGAGATGCATGAGCTCTGCCGCAGACACCCAGAGGTGGATTAACTACCTGAGGCCCAGCGGCACTGCAGCAACACTGCAGTCAGGATAAAATAGAGCCCTGGAAAGCAGCAGAGCTGAGACCATAAAGCATTTCTCTCAGCCCACAACTGCCTGGTGCCTGTCATGGGAGGAACTGACTGCCGAGGACACAGCAGACAGAATGCAAGAGGAGAAGCTGTGGTGTCTCCTGGCCCCTACGGCACACTGCAGGGTTGGGAGAGGGAGGGGAGGAAGGCTGCTAGACCAGACAGAAGCCAGATGCAGCTCTGTAGATTGCAAGGGCCAGAGAGAGTAGCATAGGTCCTATTTACAGCTGTCTTCATTAGGGACCTGAGGCACTGGCCGCAGTTCTGTAGGCGAGCCCCATGGTGGTCTCCTAACAGAATAGTTAGGGCTCTGCTGTACTGATATGTCCATCAAACCCGCCTCCTTGGGGAGACGTAGTGCCTTCCAGAGAGAACAATGGGCACTCAGAGGAGGGGGGATTGTGCGCGTGCGTGCATGTGTACACATGTGCACGGTCTCCCAGACACCGCCAAAGGAAGAGATCAATTTAGAGAATTAGGGGCCAGCCCACTTTGCATGGCTTCTAGGAAGCATGTACGGTAAATAAGGATTCAAGAGACGAGATGTTTCATCGTTCAATTAATTTTAGCCTAGGATCTCAGGCGGTGGGGCTGGGGGAGGGTGCAGAGAGAGTAATCAATACCAAGCATTCAGCTGGCTAACACGAAGCACATTTCATACAAAGCTGGACATTTTTCTCCTTGTCATACAGAATTATCTTAATTATCGTTTCAAGGAAGAGCCTTATATAGCATCATCTAGTAGTCCAGGAGGCGGCTCAGAAACTCGTCACAGGAATAATTTATGATTTTTCTTTCTAACATCTTGGTCTTGTTTGATATGCTTGCCATTTCTCCCTGACAGGGAGGTCGATTAAATCACATTTATATTGTAAACGTATGCATTGCTTTTTACCCAAGGCGCTGGATGAAGAGATACAGGGGCCCCAAGGGAGGGAGAAGCCAATCCACTTTCATATTGCAAATTTCTGCTGTTTGGAAGAAATGAATGGTTGCCAGGGAGAGCTGGGAATTACTTGAGGATGCAAATGTTATTTTAGAATCCTTTGGAGAGTGGTTTTTTTTTTCCCTCCCCCACCTCCTCCAGCATTTTCCCTTCTCAGCCTGTTAATAGAGGCTAGTCTCCAAGCAAAAGCTAAGGGAATGCACTTCATGGCAGGCATTCTTGGGGGATTGGCCCGCACCAGATTTCTAGCTGGCTGACCTCAAGCAGGCTGCCTCTTGGCCCGGAGGTGGGGTGGCAGACACACAGAGAAAAAGAGAGCTATTCATATTGTGCAAAGGCATTGCTTCCTCCCACCTGATGGAGGAGGCCACTCTGGAAGCTGGTGGCTGGGGATGTGGGGGTGGGGCCAGTGGTGGGGAGTGAAAGACAGAAAGTGTTCAGAATGAAGAGGGGGAAAGGTCATGAGTGAAGACCAGGAAGAAGTGACGCCCGGCACCATCATTAACCTAAACGAACTAATTAGGAAACATTCAAGTTTTATAAATTATGCAAGACGCTCAATTTATACTTTTTCAAATTCCTACCATAACATAGATAATGAGGGAACATTTACAGTAACAGCGTAACCTAATCAAGAAACCCTTTCATTAGCATGAAATCTTCCAACACGGTGTTTGTGAGCACAACAAACGGAATTATAGATGCCAGGGAGGCTGGGGGTGGGGGCGGGGAGCTGGATTATGGGGAGGAGCAGTAGGGGTTGTCCTTTTCACAAGTGGCAAGGCCTCAGCTCTCAGAAACCACCCCCTCCCATTCTCGGCATGAAATGGGGGCTTTCTCCAGATTCAGTCTTGCCAAAGGAAAGGAGAGACCTGGAAGGATCTTCTGACTTACCACACTCTAGATGACTTACAACTACCTTCTCTGTCTTAGCCCTCTAATCCTAGGAGACTGATAACTATAGCATAGAACAGCCTTTTCCACGGGCCTGATTTTCCCACAGAAGTCAGAGGTCATGTTTCTGCTGAAACTCAGCTCCCCCCCCCCCCATGGTTGCAGATAAATGCCGTCCACTGCTGTGACTTTGCCTGGTAACTCTGAGTTCATTGCTGGTAGATGGAATATAATGAGCTTAGTATCAGAGATTTTGACACATGACCACAGATTTCCAGATCAACAAAGCCAGTTGGAACCCACATGAGAAATTCAGACCAATTGAACTGGTGGTGTGGTCTTGTTATTACGTTACTGGGAAGGTAGAGGCAGGGAGACCAGGAGTTCAGGATCAGCCTTGTCTATATTGCATGATTGAGACCAGCCTACATGAGACCCCATCCTAAGGGAAGCACCTTGCCTGCTAAGAAGTAAGGAACCATTTTGAGGGCTCCTTCATGAGGAAGGTTAGATTGGTCTCCTCTGCTGCTGGCTTCTCTGTAGCACGCTGAATGGTGGTCCCTGTGCTATTTAAGTTCAGCCTGCCATTAAAACACTACCGTACATTGTACTTTAGCAGTGAAATTTATTTCCCATAATGCCAGTGACTAGAAACCAAAGATCAAGATGATGCTTGGGTAGGCTTTGTTGCCAGATCAAGGTGATGCTAGGGTAGGCTTTGTTGCCAGGCCAGACCGCTCGGTTCAGGCTATGTATTCTCAGGAACTTTTCTTTGTATAAGCTTTGGTTAGGAATTCACCAATCCATTCAGAGGTCTCACCTTGTGACCTCACCTAACCCAACCATCTTCTAAAAGCCTCACTTTTAAATATGATCCCATTAGGAGTTAAGGCTTCAGCATATGAATTTGAGGGGACGCAAGCATTCAGTCCTTAATGCTTCCCCAAATGCAAGTCTATCCAGGATGTAGAGTTGTGACTTGGATTGGAATACACAGGTCTTTGGGGATGCCATTGCCTTAAGGATCATGAGACGACATCATTCTAGAGTACCAGAATGGCCCTAAATCTGGATCCAGTCACAGTGGAACCAGCACTGAGAAGACAGAGACAGCAACTTTTAGCCAAGGACTGTGGTCTGCCACCAGAAGTTTGGAGCATAAGGAAAGATTCCCCTTTCAAGGTTTGGGAGATAATGTCATCCTGGCACCCCCAGAAGGTCACGAGATGTTAAAACTTGGTCCCTGAAGCTTGTTCAGAGGTAGGGATTTGGGGAGGGGGGTGATTGTCTCATGAGGACCTTGACCGAATCAATGGATCCATGGATGAGTGATCCCTAATTTGATGACATTATTGGGAGTTGGGGGAAATGAAAGCGGCTACCCTGATCGGGGAAGCAGCTCACTGGGAGTGTACATGAAGCGTATTCTTTGTCCCTCGTCCAGTCTTTCTCTCTTCTCTTTGTTTCCTAGTTGACATGAGACGCTTTCCTCCACCATGTGCTTATTTCTCCCGCATGATGAGCCAGCCCGCCCTGACGGCACAAGCCGAGTAAACCCTGCCCCCTTACAGTTGGTTTCTTCTGGCATTTGGCCACAACAGTGAAATACGAATACAAAACTTAGGTTTGGGACTTCTGTACTGTGAGAGTAGACACTTCTGTCATTTTAAGCCACCAAGTTCGTGGTCATTTTTGGAAACCTCAAGAAGGAGCCTCTGTGTCTAGAGTAATAGTGGCAGCACCCCCCAGCACAGCGTAAGTGCTAATAAATGCAAGCAGCTGTTAGGAGGTGGACCACACCTGTGCCCACGGATTCCAGCCCTTGGATCTAAAGCTGCCTAGAAGCGCTGGGATTCCTGCTTCCTTCCTACCTTCAGAATCCTGAAGGTGAATACTGGTGCTTGGCTAAGCACCCCAGTGCGATTCCCTGCCTCCCCTCCCATGGGCTTGGACCTCGCCGTTCCCATAACTGCCTTTTAAGCTACAAAGCTGAAAGCTGGACACAGGTGAGACCGCAGGCTCTCCCTTCACTCTCCTGGAACCCTTCCTGCATCCACCTGACAGCCACTAGCTCAGTCATTGGACAAAAATAAACACAAGGCTCTCCTGAGCATCCCGGGTCTTGCTCGTAGCTAGAGACAGCTTGCACACCAGAGTCTCCCCCCTCCACGCTGGCCTTGTTCCCCTATTCCAACCGCCCAATCATCACTGCATTTTCTAGGAAGAGGATCTCTACAAACTGCCCCCCTTGTGGGGATTTTGAGACCCTGGGTCCTTGTAGAAGTCCAGGCTCCTAGCCCCATGGTTCTGCCTCATTCATCAAGCCCACCCCCCTCCCACCCCCACATCACTCCTCTGGAGCTGAAGGGAGATTTGAGGGACACCATCACCGTCATGGAGATTATAGCCGCTGTAACCACTCAGAGCGCAAGTTTCAATTACCCACTCTTTGGGTCTCTGGTGCAGAGAAGCCCACGTCAGCGCTGGGGAATGTTCTCTCCCACATCATTACCAAGCTTTCCAGATCTCCCCCCAGTAATCTGCAAGCGGTGGGCTGTAAATCCTGCCAGGAGGAGGCAGGGGCGGTGGAGCCTGTTCTGCCTTCCCAGATGTGTGGGAGGGAAGGTTCTGGGGCTCCTCCCTGACGGCTCTGACTCTACCCATTAGCTCACAAAGGACAGGGAAGTGGTAACACTTCCCAGATTACTCCCAAATGTTCCTCTGAAGCCCTCCAGCTGACTCTGGATGCCAAGGAATTGTTCACAGGGTGACAATTTCATAGATCTTGGTCAAGGAGCAGAAATCTCTGGTTGAGAGGTGGGGTGATTACGGCCCCAGTTCTGGCAAACACTTAAGCAGTATTCCCAAACTTATAACTGCTTGGCACCAAAGCCACACATCTGGGATTGTGACTAGAGGCTTGACATCCAGAGGTTGGAGTTCAAGTCCAGCCAGCACGCACAAGGAGCTGAAATAACAGTTGCTCTGAGGTGTTCCCCATGGCAGTACACCTGAGACCCATATCCAGCTCCAATTCTCAGAGGCCTGTGAAGCCTTCTACCCTAGAGGCAAAGAACCAAGGCCCCCAGAGGCCAGAGAAGAAAAGACTGAGAACACTCAATAAGATTGGCTTTGAGAATATAGAAAAATTCCACATGGTTTGAATGTAACATGTCCTCCATAGACTCGTGTGTTTGAATCCTTGTCCCCCAGTGGGGTTCTTTTTTTAGGACAGGAGGCATAGCTGGAGGTGAGTACTAGATGTAAGACTTTGAGGGGTGTAGACAAGCCCCACTTCTGGTCCTGTTCTTGCCTCCTGACTCAACAAGATGTAAGCAGGTATACTCTAACTCTCTGTTGAAGCCTCCATGACTTCCCGCTACAGTGAATTGTGGTCTCTGAAACTGTGAGCCAACATAATTCTGCTTATGTTGGGTATTTTGTTACAGCCATGTTAAAAGTGACTGGTATACATACAAAAGTGGTATGTCAATCCAAGGTTGGGTGTGGGTCAATAGAACAAGATGATCTTTCTTGTCCACAGCAGAGCAAGAGGCTGGAAAGGTGAGGAGGCTCTACTCAGTTTGCGATGGTTCATTAGATTTTCAACTTGATGGAATTTAGAATCACCAAGAAAGTATATGGTATATATATCTGGGTATATGTATGGGGTTATTTCTAGAAAGTTTAAGCAGAGAGGGAAAGACCCACTCTGGTGTGGGCTGGGGTCCTAGACTTAATAAGAGGGAGAGAGAGAACTATAGCATTCCTCTCATTCTGTTTCTTGTGAACTCGGGGTACCCAGTGGCCTCACTCTTCTGCCTTGATGCCCATCATGATGGACTGTATCCTCACAAGCCGTGAGCCCAAATAAACCCTTCCTTCCTCAAGATGCTTCTTGTCAACTAATACAGCCCTAATCAATCTTTGCAGACCAGCTACTTAGACCTAACCATAGGTCCTGCTCCACACCAGCAGGCTCTCCATGGAGCACTTTCTAATAAGCTTTGATGGGCATGTACCCAACTCTAGAGAAGACCAGGGAAAACCTATATCTCAGTCCTAATTCACAGCTTCATGTTTCATTGGAGCACTAAAACATTAAGAAAATCAAGATAAAAATACGGATGTTTCAATCTCACAATTTTCGAAGCAGAAACTTCAAAGAGTAAGAAGTGTGGAGTACAGGGGTGGGTGCTTAATCCAATTGAGGGTGTGGAAGGAGCCAAGGCTGAAAATGAATAGAAGTCAGCATAGAATAGGTTTGGCTGCTTATTACCTACTTCTTACTATTACTTAAAGCCTCTTGGCCTTGGTCTCCCCTTTGGTAAAAAGAACAGAATAACCGCTACCCCATGGGGTGATTGTAACACTCATTTCTATAGTAGAAGAAAGCAGAAAAGCCTAGCTCCCAGGATAGTATAAGCACTCAACCCACGACAACCGGTATTTAAGTCTTGCATTGGCTTTGTGTTGTTGCAACAAGCATGCAAGGCAGGCCAAATTGATGAAGAAAAGAGGTTTAAAATAATAAATAAATGTATGGGAAGAGGAAAAAAAAAAGCCAGTGAGGTGGCTCAGCACTTGATAGCAAGCATGATCACCTGAGTTTGGACCCCTTAGCACATGTGGTAGCAGGAGACAATGGGCTCTTCCATAAGGCATTCTCTGAGTCCATGCACACCGAGGCCCAGGCACATACACACAAGAACCCCTTCCCAGAGACTAGCACTTCACAGCAGAAGTAGAACCTCTGACTGGATCCCACCTCCTAAAGGTCCATACCATCTCGAGCCCTCTGCCCAGGGAGCCAAGCCCCTGATGTGTTGGGGTGTGGGGGAACTAAGGCAGAAAGTCCTGCAGTGAGCAGGACCTGTAGAGCTGCATGTCTCCAGTCTTACAGGGTAGAGAGTTAGAACTTGATTCAACACACATGCGTGGTGTGCCTGAGTTTAAAAATGGAGAAGATGAAGGGGAGCATGGGGGGCCCTCATAGACTCTTCTGAAGGCCACAAGAGCTTGCTCCATTCTAGAGGACGAGTTGGTCAACGAGAAGCAACCCTGATCCTTGATGTCCCAAGGCCATTGCTGTGAAAATGACTTCCGGAAGTCAGATGTGCTGTCCACCCCTAGTTCCTCTGCATGGCAAGTGACTTTGGTGTGGCTCCGTAATGCAGCAATGACTATATGACTTCTCCCTTTCCCCTTCTCCCTTACTCAACATAATCCAGAATCTAAAAAGTGGTACACACACACACACACACACACACACACACACACACACAAAAGCACCTCAACTTCTAGCAAAGAAACCCTACCCTGCCGTCTGTCCACTGCCCATCTGTTCTCTTGTGCTTCCAGTCATCATGTGGCACTCACTGGCCATGCAAAGAGTTCGAGTGGGCTGAGAATCACTCAGTGCTAGAGCCCTTCCCCAGTATTAACAGAACCCCAGGACACATCTCAATACCAATACATAGATAGTGTTCTTATTCCTCTCTGCTTTTTTTGGCTCTCCTACAACAATTGCCTTGCACCATCACTGCTTAAGCTCCATATCCTGTAGCACCTAACTCTCACTTCCCAGACATCAGACTCCAGTGACAACCCAAGGGTCCTGAACTCAAAAGTTGACTCATCTTTGTGATACCCATGGGCCATAAGTTCTTTGCTTAGAATTCCAAGGAACTGGAAGCTAAAAGAGACAGCAGACGAACCAGGTACGCAAAAGCCACATGTATGCACTAACAAAGCATGGTTCTGAGAGAATGCAGGGCAGAAGCGTGTGGTAAGAAGCAGGGATGCCTTGCCTGGAAGGAACTGCTGCACACTCCACCATACCCAACATAATCACCCATATGCCTCTGCTCTAGGAAGGTCCCACTGGTGCAGGTCCAGCTTCTAGAACCCCGTTACAGTCTTGTACTCCTGGGTAAACTTTCTTCAAGAGGCTCCTGAGCAACCTCAGTCTTCCACAGTTAAAGGGCAAATAGGAGGCATCTGCTTGGTTTGGGCAGTCAACCCTCATCAGTATGCAGGGTCTATCTTGCTTTCCCCAAGAAATTCATGGTGCCAGCTTTCCTGGCATATAGCCTTGCCCTAGGGATCCCAGGATCTGGCTTCGAGCAAAGGCAAAGTATTTCAAAATAAAATCACCTAGATCTACAACAAAAGCCACTAGCCAGAGTGCTTTATGATGGCATGGCCACAAGGGACTCAGGTCACACTCACCCGATTGCCAGTTGTTCAATGCTAATGCCCTGTGGGATACAATCTGTCCTTTTTTGCTTGCTATTCTGGGGCCAATACAGGGCCTTGCCTTGAGATATTAGTTTCTGTCCCACCTGGTCCCCCAGCCATTTAGTCCCAAAGAAACACACAGAGGCTTATATTAATTATTAACTGTTTGATCTATTAGCTCGGGCTTATTATTAAATAGCTCTTGCAACTTAAATTAACCCAGAATTACTATCTCTGTTTAGTCATGTAGCTTGGTACCTTCTCTCAGTGCAGCATTTTCACCTTGTTTCCTCAAGTATCTGGGTGGCAACCGCAAACTGAGCTTTTCCTTTTCCCAGAATTCTCCTAGTCTGGTTGTCCTGCCTATACTTCCTGCGTGACTACTGGCCAATCAGAGTTTTATTAAACCATGAGTGACAAATTTTTACAGGGTGCAAGCGCATTATCCCACAGCATTGCCTTGATGGAAAAAGCCCCTTACCTGTGAGCTGTGTCCCTAACCCTTCAAACCCTGGAGTTTGATAACAGACCAGGAACACAATACGGAGTGCCAGCCAGCATTGTTCACAGGGAGCCAAAAAAGATGCTCACAGAGGAAGTCAGACAGGCTTCCTGGAGGAGATGTGACCTACATTATATACCTGACTCTGATAACAATTCCTGAATGTCCCCATGGTGGAAAGGGCTTGTAGGTAGTAGGGACAGCATAGTTATATGTACTGGAAATGAAAAGAGCTCACCTGAGAACGCTGGTACATCTCATTGCCCTCAGCGGGGCTCTTAGCTATTATCTGTGGTCACTAATACCTCAGGGGATTTGGGTGGTAGAAGAGGGAAGGCATTGAGAAGCTGTTCTTTTCCAAACTCTTGCTTCAGTACTGTCAACAGAAAGTCAGTGACGTCAGGAGTTAGTAGTGTATGAAGTGATATTTCAGGAACAGGCTAACTGCTGAATTTTACACATAAGGTGCATGTGGCCCAGAAAGGTGAAGTCATTTCTATGAGGTCACCCAGAAAGCTAATGAAACAGCCATAACAGATCCATCTTGCTGACCCCAGATTTCTGGTATCTTCCACTAGACCCTTTCCAGGGCAGCCAACTGTGAACATCTTCTAATTCCCTCCCAGTGGACCCTGTTGCTATTAAGGTCTTCCAGGGTCCCGCCTTTCCTTAGCTTTCATGCTGTTTACAGGAGAAAGATGAGATACAAAAGGCAGCCTGCAGGTAAGGCAGGGAATGGTGCTGTGTCAAATGTAAGCCCTTGGGGATCTGGCTCCCTTCCCTCCTCCTCCAGCTCCTTCCCAAACTCCTGTGATTGTTAGGAGAATAATGAAGGCCACCATCTGACTCTCCTCTGAGGGCTGGGCTGGGTCAGGGGATTGTCGGCCTCCCCTGGCAGTGATGGAAGGGCTGGAGGCAGCAAAGGTTAGAAATGCAATTTCACAGAGGACTTTAAGATATGATGGGGGAGGGGATGCTGGGCAGAGGGAGAGGAGGCCTTTGTTATAAGAGGAAGGGGGGATTATTGTGGGAGCTGCTGAAGGGGCAGACACTCCACAGAGCGGAAATGGAATCTCTGGCCAGCTGGTTGCTACAGGGTTCCTTGAGAGAGAAATAGCTTCCCCCACTCAGATCACCACCCCAGGGAGACTTCCTGACCTCCTTCCAGGCGGAACAGTAAACCTCTTCCCTCCTGTAATTCCACAGAATTCCCCTTCCTCAGCCCTCACCATGTTGTATTGAAATCATGTGTGCACGTGTTTGTGCAAGTGTCTTTGTGTGCATGTGAACATGAATGTGCGCAGGCATTTTTTATGAGTGCACTTGTATATGCATAGGTTGGGGGTTGTGTATATATGTGCTGAAGTGTATATGTGTGTGTATACACATATGTGTGCCTACATCTGAGTTGGTGTGTGTGTATGTATGTGTGTGTGTGCATGTGTATGCTGGTATGTGAGTGTTTCAGCATATGCATCCTGGTGTGTGTATCTGCATGTGTATAAATGTGGCTACATGTATGTGGTGGTATATGTATGTTCGTGTGTGTGTGTGTGCATGTGTATGCTGGAATGTGTGTTTATCTGTTTTGTGTAAATATGGCTATGTGTATGTGTTGGTGTATGTATGTTTGTGTGTGTGTGTATGTGTATGCTAGAATGTGTGTTTATCTGCTTTGTGTAAACATGGCTATATGTATGTGTTGGTGTATGTATGTTTGTATGTGTGTGCATGTGTATGTTGGAGTGTGTGTTTATCTGCTTTGTATAAATGTGGCTACATGTACATGTTGATGTATATGTGTCTGTGTATGTGCATGTGTATGCTGGTGTGTGTGTGTATCTGCATATGTATAACAGCGTGTCTGATATGTGTGTGTGTCTTATTGGAATGGGAAGCACCTTATCTGTACAATTCCTGTGTCTTCTCTGGGTCTTGGCCTGGCACATGATCAAGTCTCGGTATATGAAAGCTGATAATGTGAATGGATAAATTGGATGAGTAAACTAACAGTTGAACCATCTTCAGAACACAACAGTTCCTGCTCAGTTGACTGTGTTTACTGAGGGTGGAGACTGATCTAGACCAAGGCCAGCTGGGAGGTCACGCACAGAGCAAAGCAGAGCAGGTTTTCTCAACCTGCTCACTGTATATGTAAGGTGCACCATGGTCTAGGGTAGCGTCTTTCCTGTGTATCGTGGGATGGTTAAGAGGATCCTTGACCCAACCAGGATGCGAGGAGTCACTCCACCTTCCAGTTGTGACCATTACAAATGTCTCCACGTATTGCTCAGTGTCCCCTGGGGTGTGGCAAAAGAACTCGGAGCTAAGACCCACAGGCCTTGAGTGAGAAGTGGGGCCTGACAGAGAAGCAATAGGTCACCTTATTCACAGACCAGCTGGCTGTTCAGAGATCTGGGGCCACCTCTGGCTTGCCCATGGAGACTGCCAGTTGGGAGACTTGAGTCACAGCTGAAAATGCAGAAATGCAGGAACATGTGAGATCCCTTCCATGCCCCGATTCACCAGCATAGGATAGCCTATGGAATCCAACTCACTGCTCAGGAAGCCACCACGTTTTGTCGACCAATTCCTTCTATCTATCTGTCTGTCTATCTATCTATCTATCTATCTATCTATCTATCTATCTATCTATCTATCTGTGTTTGTGTGTGTGTGTGTGTGAGAAAGAGAGAGAGAGAGAGAGAGAGA
>NC_022013.1:63628468-63641135 GCF_000317375.1 Microtus ochrogaster | reverse complement strand
TCCAAACCGGACACATATTCAGAAACTGGACCACCCATGAGGAAAAGTGGAAAACAAGAGAAACCCAGAGGGCCCGAGGGCCTTCTTGAGCAGTCCAGACACCAACCAGCACCAGAATGCCAGGCTTTCTTCTTGGAACTGGCAAGACAAGAACAATGGGAATCGCCCTTGGGCAGCTGGGAGGACAACATTCAAGGATTTCACAGCAGCCTCCACTGTTCCTGCCCATTAACTTCATTCGCATTGTCTAGGGCAGGTACCAAGGACTGCAGGTTTTCTTCTACAAAGCCTTGTGTGTGATAGAGAGTACAAGTAAATGTAGTGTGTTTTTGGTGGATGTGGAAGATGGGTGAGGTACATGGGGAAAAAAGACTTTTAGACAAAGCTGTTCCATTCCTTTGGCTTTCTGGCTTTGGTCAGATCCATCCACTGGTTGCCAGGAGACAAAGGTCAAGAGCCAACTCTGACCATTCATTGTTCCATTCCAGAGATAATCCCAAGACCTCCCTGACCTATCTAGAGCCTATGCCATAAGCACAGGTACTCTACAGGACAGCAGGGAGGTGTAGCAACAAGATGGAGGACTGACCTGGAACTGGCTGATCCAAAAAACTAGAAACAAAGCCGCCATTTGGGAGGGAGGGCACAGGGGTAGATGTATGTTGAAGGAGCAGTTGGGCTGTGTGATGTGCTCTTTGGTAACAGTCATGTCATACAGAATCAGGACAAATGCCTAGTCCCTTTAGCTCCCTAAAATCTTCGTCGTCCTTTTCTCCTCTTTCCTGCTGCACTCAGGATGCAAATCCATCTGCAGGGTCCTTCAGCCTCCATTGGATTATGATGGCCTACAGGATGCCACCACCTTACCATCAAATTGGTGCTGGGGCTGCTGAGAGTATAGCTCAGCTGTGTAAAACTTGCCCAGCAAGCCCTAGATTATACCCCTCAATGCTGGGAGGAGGAGAATCCTTTCATGTAGGAAAAACATACTACAACAAAATGGCAGCATATTGTATTAGATACTCTAAGTGTATGGTGAAAAAGAAATATCCGGCAAATACTAGCAAACCAAATCCTGAAGAATATAAAAAGAATCAGACACCATGACAAAATAAAATTTATCTCAAGGATTCGAGTCTGACTTAACATTTGAAAGTCAATCAAGGCCGGGTGGTGGTGGCACCCGCCTTTAATCCCAGCACTGGGAGTTCGAGGCCAGCCTGGTCTACAAGAGCTAGTTCCGGACAGGAACAAGCTACAGAGAAACCCTGTCTCGAAAAACAACAAAAAGAAAAGAAAAAAAGGGAAAAAAAAGAAAGTCGATCAATACACCAAGAGGACAAAACACAAACATCACATGACCGTAACTACACAAATGAAGAAAAATCATCAGAAAAAAATTCAACACTCATAATAAGCACATTAGACAAACTCAGACTAAGAGAGTAACCAGTCTTATGAAAAGCATTCATGCAAAGTTCATAACTAGCTTTATACTCACTGGTCAAAAAATAAGGTGAATTCCCCTTAAGACTGGGGACATGACAAGGGTGTCTGTTCTTACCATTCCTATTTGACTTTGTGCTCGTGATTGTGGCCAAGGTGTTTAGGAAAGAAAAAGAAATGAAAGTTATCCCAGCGAGAAAAGAGTTACAACGACCACTCTTCATAGATGATATGACACTACATAACATAAGAGTAACAACTCTGAGAACTTGGCTAAAATTATTTAGACTTGCAAAGTTGCAGGATATAAAATCAGTATGCAAAAAGAAATTGTCAGGGAACAAACCCAAAATGAAATTATGAAAACAATCCCATTTGCAAGAGCATCAAAGAGAATAAAATACTTAGAAATAAAATTAACAAAGTGGTATAAAATTTATATCCTGAAAATTAAAAACATTGTTCAAAGAAATTAAAGAATGTCTACATAAATAAATTTAAAAAGCCCCACATTTGTGGATTGGAAGCAATATTAAGACTTATTAAGATCCCAAACTGATCTCTATCTTTAAAATAATCTTTATTGGATTCTCAGATGAACTCTTTAGAAATGAGAAATAGGATTCATATGAAATTGCTCAAGACCCTAGAGAGACAAAATGATATGAAGAGCTCGAACAAAGCCTATTTCAAACTTATCGAGAAGCAACAGTAAGAAAAGCAGGCACAGAAGACTGTGCAATTAGAATCCAGAAGGAATTTGTGCACCTATGTTCCACAGATTTTAGACAAAGATCCTGTCTTCGGTTCTTTACTCTTGCTGTCCAAACAAACAAACAAAACTCCAAACCAAATGAAACAAAACAACAACAAAAATCCCTAACCAAAGCAGCCTAAGAGGAAAAGGTTTGTTCTGGCTCAGAGCTCAAGACAGTCTATCTTGGTGTGGCATCTAGGCTGCTTAACCTACTCAAGATAATCCCCCACAGGCATGCCCAGAGGCCCATCTCTCAGCTGATTCTAGATCTCATCAAATTGACAGATTATCCAACACCAGTACTGAGACCATTGAATGGGAAAAGATTGATGAATGACTTTAAATGAGTGTTGACAATGGAAAAGTGAGGGTAGCTGAGTAACCAAATGAAAGGAATAAATTCAGAGCCCTACCTCACACCATAGCCACAAATGCAAATGAGCCTGAATGGACCATAGACCTAAAGGTGAGAATAGAAACTCTCTTTTTGACTGGGGTATATACTGGGGGTGGATATATCCTGGGGATTTGCGGTGGTTTGAAAGAAAATGACAACCCTCCCAAAGGGAATGGCACTATCAAGAGGTGTGGCCTTGTTGGAGTAGGTGTGGGCTTGTTGGAGGAAGTTTGTTACTGTGGGGGTGGGCTTTGAGGTCTCTTTTGCTTCAGCTTCACTTAGTGTGACAGTCAGTCGACTTCCTGCTACCTTCTGGTCAAGATGTAGCCAGCACCACACCTGCCTGCATGCCATCGTGCTCCCTTTCATGATGATAGTGGACTGAACATCTGAAACTGTAAGCCAGCACCTCAATTAAATATTTTCATTTATAAGAGTTGCCATGGTCATGGTCTTTCTTCATAGGAATAAAAACCTAACTAAGATAGTATGTTTATTGTTTTAGGTGCTGAAATGCTAAACCAGTTACAATGATGGCTATCCATATCTGTAAATATAACAAAAATCATTGGATTATATACCAAAAAAGTGTAAATTAGTTTCCATATGAGTATAACTCACATGTCAATAAATATATTTAAACAATTTTTAAGTTTAAGTTGGGAAAAGCCTGCATATCCTCTAGAATGTTAATAGTTTGGGAGAACTTAGAAGAGACAGCCTCCATTTTAACTCTGCCATTTTGCAAACATAGAAGCTCTGACCCAGAGAAGGGTGTTAAGCAAACCCAAGCCACAGGGCACATAAGGACTTCAATTTAGAATTGGTCTCTGGGTTCCACAGAATGGAGGTTTCAGAGTCTTTGACTCAATTTACCTATCTGTAACATGAAGACTCCCTCTCAGTCCTTGTTTTTCAAACTTCAGACCTATTACAAAGGAGTAAAAACCCCTGGGAAGAAGGATCATTGTGCCCACAGCAGCGATTGGGGTATTCTCTAATCCTTGATGTGTCTGAGAGGCCTACCAGCTTCTGCCTAGGATTCTTGTCTCCTGCAGTCCCTGCCCAGGGCATCTTAGTAAGATGGCCTGATTTCTCCAGTGACTTCTCCCAGAGTCTCTGAGTTCTCCCTTCCATGGCGACTGTGATGGATTGGTGAAGCCTGGAAGCACTTTACAACAGGTGACCAACCATCTCTAATTTATCCTGCTGGACTCGTCTGAGGTGAAAGGCACACAGTCCATCTCCCGAGGATGCTACTCAAGCTGCTGGCTCTCACCCAGGATAACCGACTAGCCCTATTGGAGCTCTCACCCAGGAATTCCGCAGATAATGGTCTTTGCAATAACTCGAAAAAATGAGTAGGGAACATGTCAGTGTCTCAGTGTCCCAGGGACAGGCACAGCTTCCCTCCTCCTACAGTGTGGCTTCATTGAAACCGTGGGATGATGTGACCAGTCAGTGACTGATCCAGCTACACTCTCAGCCACGTTGCCCTGGCTTCTTCTCATATGATGCTCAGAATCCCCAGACTTCCCTGCCCTGCTCTGCAATCTACAGTATTTTCCATTCATCCCCAAGACCTGAACCTAGCTTCTCCAAAAGCCTCAGGCCAAGTGATGGCAGCCTGAAATGGAAGTCACAAGGTGCATACATGCAGCCAAAGCCAAAAATCTCTCTCTTCCTTGAACCATAAGGAAAGGCTTTGTTGTGAGTAGGAGCAGATGGTAGACTAAAAAAATAATGGAGTAGAAAAAAAACAAAACAAGGAACCCCAAAAGCATAGATATTTAAAGTTAACAAAAGCAACAGTAATACTTGATGCCATTATAGGCCAGACAAGGCATCTGCCTTGTGGCCTATCAGGCTAGAGACTCCAGCAGACCATACCCCTCTCTGTTGCTTCCCCAAAGCCTCTCTTGAAAAAGCCCACTCCCCACCCACAGAAAAAGCTGAGTCAGGTCCATAGCCCTCACTTCTGTGCCACGCTTGCTCACTGTCATCCTCGGCTTCAAGTTTGTCACCAACTCTACATCCATGCCTCCTCTTTCCAATTCCTTTTCCCGTGCCTGCCTCCTGTGGTCTCAGCAACATGATGTTAGGGTCATATACTAGGTTCTGGGTACCTAGCAAGAGTGGCATAGAGGTCCAAGGTTCCATTCATCACAGTATCAAGGAAGGATGCCGCTCCAATCAGGTGTGGGCTTGTATGGTCATCCACAAAATCCCTGTTGCCTTCACCAGAATCCTACTACCATCCCTCTGATGAGAAGCCTGAAGTTCTGAGAGGAACTAAGAAAGGTGAAAGAAAGGACTGGGGATGTAATTTAGTTGATCATCTGCTTGCCTAGTGTGCACAAAAACCTGAGCTCAGGTCCCAGCACTTCATAAACAGGGTGTGGTGGGGGTGGGTACCTCTGTAATCTCAGCACCAGGAAGACAGAACTGGAAGTTTAAAAGTCATCCTCGGCTACACAGGAAACTTAAGACCTACACAAGAGAGACCCTGTGTCAAGAAAAGGAAAAGGCAAAAGCAAAAAAAAAAGAGCCCTCAAATACAGAATCACTCTCTCTTTTTAGGTTAAGATGACTATGCTGTCTTCTTCCCTGCCAATGCAGAGAAAGAGACAGCAGAGGCGAGAGAAGGGCGTTCTCACCAGGTCAAAGCCACTGCTCTCCGCTGCGACAGGGTATGTATGGTTAAACGACAGAACTCGTGGGAACAGGATAGAGACAGTGGCCTCATTCCCCATGCTACGTCACATTGTCATGGCCTCTTCAAGGCTGAAGCAGGAGACAGCTGCTGGCCTCTAATCGCTCTCAAAGAGTGTAGCTAACATGTTATTAAATATGTAAATAATATGAAAGCCAGAGGAGAATTAATATTTCATATATAATGAAGTTAAGATGAATTCTCCTGTGCCTAATTTTCTGTTTTTAAACACATAATGCACTGTGGAGTCCAAAGTGATTCATGGTATTTTATATTGGTTAAAGACATTCGGGGCTTTCTCTGAGGCAGTTTCCAAAATGATTAACTTGAATGTTATTATTACAAATAGGATTTGTTTTTTAAAAAATTAATTCTGTAGTTAATCAGAATGAAAAGCATGGGGCTTCTTTGCTGGTGGGCCAGTCTTAAATGGAGAAAAGGGATGGCGAGGAACAGGTTAGCAGAGCCTAAGACAAGGCAGGGAATAAGTGACTCCAGCAAGGCTGGGTGACAACAGGGGGAAGCAGTGACTGTGACTAACTGGGAACCACGTGTCCGGCTAGAGGGAGTGTGCACACCACCCATCTTCACGTGTAGCCACCAGCAGTTCAGCTTTGTGTGTGTAAGATGAACCTCATCTAAATTTGGTTCCTGATTCAAATATTTTTAAACACTTAAGGTTTAAAAAGGAGGTATTGGTGCCTGACCAGTTTGTCACCTCCAGCCTGCGGTATGTGACTTAGGAAACACTGCTGGCCAGGATAGATCTTTTCCCTCGGGTGGCTGGAAAGAGCCTGCCCTTACAGCCCCAGATGATGAAAGGAAGAACGTAAAATTTGGTTTGTCAGCATTTGGGAGCTGTAGTTTGCCAAGATGAGAAAAAGCACAAATCCTTCAACCTAAGAGTTCCTCAGAAAGAAGTAATTAAGAATTGGGAAAATAAATTGCTATAATGATGTTCTCCACCGCACTGTTTATAAATGTGGAAAAAATAGAAGGGAATTGAAGAACCACCGACAGTGGGTCACCCGTCCACGGTGATTACCATGTCATCTCTGACAAATGCAACTAGATTCATACACACACTTATTTTGCTCTGTTTCTAGAATTTTTAAGAGTTTTATTACTAAGAAGTGGGACACATGTCACCGTGTTCATGGGGAGGCCAGAGAACAACTTTGGGGGTGGGTCACTGCTCTCCTTCCACCTTTTTGTGGATTCTGATAATTCAACTCGTGTTGTTAGTTTCCCCTCTGGCCAACACGGTCTTGATTGATTGATTGATTGATTGATTGATTCTTTAATTTTAATACTTAGCTAAGAACTTCTCTTAGAATTACAAGAACAAATCCATTAAATAGTAACATGAATCACATGTTTATATAGAAAATAACTATATTTCCCTAAGATCGGTAAGCAGAGTACCATTGTCACAAATATATTTTTACAAGTGTAAGCATCATACTTGATCTAACTGTGGTATTGCCATAAGAGACAGGCATGTTCCTGTCATGGGAGGAGGGAAGCCAACATGCCAAACTGTAAGTGATGGTTTTTTCTAGACTAGACAGCTAGAGATGAAGCCCATCTTCTTCTTTTGTCTATATCTTATGAATTGTAGAGAAACTTTTTTTTTCCTGAGACAGGGTCTCATGTAGCTTAGGCTAACTTCAAACTCAATAACTAGCTGAGGATGATTCTGAGCTTTGGATCTCTCTGCCTCCACCTCCAGAATGCTTTGGTTACAGGCATGTCTCACCATGCCTGGCTTCGTTGGTACTAGGACTCGAACCCAGGGCCCCATGCATGCTAAGCAAGCATTCCACCTAGCTCCATTCTCGGCCCTAGATTGCAAATGAACTTTCAGTTCTTCCACACAGAGTACGTGCCCTTTAGAGGATCCATCTAAAGCTGATTTTGACTTCCCCACTTAGCCTTTTCCCTCCTCGAAGGGACTCTCAGTGTTCACTGTGGAATGAGTAAGTGAGTTACCATCACTCCCAGGATCCCCTACAATTTAAAACCATGGCCAAGGTACTCAGATTCAACTCAAAGCTCAAGCCAGACTTACAACCCCCAGAAAGAACCCCACCAAGGCCGCGATCCCCTCCTTCCCGGTGGCTAGAGACGCCTTGTAGAATGGTAGCTCTGACAGCCAGAATCCCAGAGTGAGGAGAAAGAGAATCCGGGCGCGAGCCGGCCTCCAGCTCACATGCAACATGACAGGGAACTGAGCCTTTCTTGAGCTGACCCACTGCACTGGAGGGCGGCTCCGGTGGCAAACTCCAGTCTGATGGACTGAACATGGCTGGGCTTCTGGGCATCTGCAGGTGACTGACCTCCCTGGCTGTGGGTGACCTCCCTGGATTTTGTCCCCTCACCTCCTGCCCCCTTTTGTCATGTCCGCTGTTGACGTGTGGAGGTAGGATGGAAAGGAGGAACATTTCTTTCCTTTGTAGTTTTGCTCAGCCACCACCCAGGCAGTAGCTGTAGGTGACCTTAACAAATCCACGTGGGACCCTACGAGATCTTTTATCTTACCTACACCTTTCCCTGATTTCCCATCAAGCTTTAGGACAGGCAAGGCATCCGAAGGCCACCAGTGTAAGGATACCACCCTCTTCTCAGTGTCCCCAGGGCCCTGCCCGTACAGCGAGTCTCTCTCTCCACTGGAACCATCTGGCCTCTGATGTCAGGCCCTGCCTTGGTCACCCACCTCTGTTTGGGTGACCTGTGTTTTCTTTTCTCACAGGTACTTCTGTGTGGAATACAGTCTAGAGCCCTGCCCACCTCCACACAGCTCCATGGAATGGAAGCCTACAGACAGCTGGGATGTGGGTCCCTTCTCTGAGTCCCGCATCTGTTCCACACCCCTCTTTCTCCATAATTCCCTGGCTCATGCTGATGCTGGCTCACACCTTAGGAGTACTTCCTTGATCCTGGCTAACCCCAGAACTAACTCCAGGGGCACCAGGACCCTTGGCCAGGAGTCAGAACCACAGCTTTCTGGAAACCATCCAGACCAGAGCAGCTGAGTGTAGAGGAAAGCAGCCTTCCCATTTGGCCTCCCTTTATTTTGCTCTGGTTTCTTCCACAGCCCGGTGTGTCAGATCTTTGTGGTCTGTAAATCAACCATGCATGTGGAGCAGCAGACCCCGGTGACCATCCGTCACCTCAGACCTGTCACCTTTGAAGGCTAGTCAGCCAGCACTCGGTGCCAGCTCCTGCCACCTGCACCCTGCAGCTGAGCAAACACAAGTGACCACTGCTGATCAGGGTCAGCCCACAGTGCCTTCTTCTTCCTCCCCTTTTCTTCCTATGACAAAGTCCCTAAGCACCACCAGAAGTAGATCTCTTCTTAGCTTATTAGCTTTGGGATGCTGGGCATGTTGTGCCTGCTCTAGGCCTCTTCTCAACCCCATTCAGCCAGAAAGGAAGCAGGCCTTCCCTGGGGCTTCTGAAAGGCACCTGGAAAATGGCCATGCAAAGTGAATGTTTTCCACTTGCCTCCTTTGTGCCCACCATACCCACCCCCCCCCAGTACAAACTAACTCCACCAGCCTGTGGGATTTGAGTGAGTGGACTTGCACCAAACAAAAGAAGCCAAGGATCCCAGTGGCCAAGTGACTTCTCCAAGGTTACCCACACATAAGAATAAAGCAGAGATCATCTACTCTTCCTATTGTTCTTTGTAAATCTAAGATCTTTGTGGCTTTAGTTTGTGTTTACTATGGAGATTTTGGAAATATGTAAACAAGCCCAATCACCAGCAATTTCTAGTCCCTGCTATTCAAAATATTGAGGGATTTAAATACTCACTAGCCCAGGGATCTCAACAGAAAAGCTGGACCTCACATTGGATCTGCAGAGCCTGTGATCCTGACTGGAGTTCATCACCTTGATCCTATGCCCTAAAAAATCATGGGCTATCACAGGCTCAGTCAGTAAAGTGCTGGCTGCAAAAGGATGACGACCCAGGCTCAGATCTTCTTGCAAAGCCAGGAGCCCAGAATGAGTCTGAACATCCAGGACTGGGTTGGCAGAGACAGGAGAATTCCTGGAACTCACTGGCTAGTCCACCTAGCTGAGTCAGCAAGCTTCTGGTTCAGTGAGGGAGCCTGTCTCAGCAAGATATAGGACAACTGAAGATGTCCAACAGTGACTTCTGGCCTCCACATGTATCATACATGTGTTCCTGCATGCACATGAACTTGTACATGCACATGTACATGCACACGTACCAGTGCTGCCCTGGGGACACTCTGCAGTTCTGCTGCTGTGTCTCTGTGAGCCTCGGGGCATTACTGCACCTCTCTCTCACTGACAGCTCTTTTTCTGTCGGATGGATCCATGGAGATGGGTTAGACACACTGGGTCTTCCTCGGTCAAATATGTTTGTTTCCTGGGGCTGCTGGAACTGTGGCCCTAACGCAAGAGAGATTCTGCCACAGTTCTGAGGGATAGAAGTCTAGCCTGGAGGCTAGCAGGGCCACATGGTCCTAGGAGGCTCCAGGAAGACCTTCTCCAGCCTCTCCCCCAACTGATGGTGACCAGCCACCGTACTTGGCACTGTGTGGATTACGGCAGCTGCAAGCCAACCTCCATATCCATTGTTACATGGCCTTCTCTTACAAATGTCTATGCCCACTCCTGCAGGATATTATATCACACTGTGAAACTCCAAGACTATATTAATAAAATCAACCTTGAATCAGGGGTCAGAGCTGGTGACTAGTTGACAAGAATTAGCTATAGAGAGTATGGAGGACCTGGGAATCCAGAGAGAGATGCACAGGCAGGAGCAGGAAGGAGCTTAGAGATTCTTAGTCTGACTTCCCAGTCTTTATTGTTAAATAGCATGATACTTAGTTTAAACCTACATTTGGTGGCTGAAGCCAAGCCAGTGCCAGCTGTACCAGAAATCCTGCCAGGTCAAGGTCTGGGGCCACTAGGTGCAGATAGTAGTTAAAATATTGGTAGATGCAGGCGCAGCCGCTGAACAGGCAGAGAGATAGCAGTCCACGTTAGCATGGCCTTCCCTCTATGTGCCCACTCCTTCGCTGCCGTTTTCTTTCTTTGTACTTTTTTGTTAATAATTATTTATTTATTGTTATTTATTGTTTTTATTTTCTGTCCATTGGTGTTTTGCCTGTAGGTATGTCTGTATGAGGGCATTGAATGCGCTGGAAACGGAGTTCCAGACAGCTGTGAACTACCATGTGGGTGCTGAGAATTGACCCTGGGTCCTCTAGAAGAACAGCCAGTGCTCTTAACCATGGAGCCGTCTCTCCAGTCCCATCGTCCTTTTCTAATGAAGACACTAGCCATCGGATTCTAGTCCACACTGACCTAGTGTGATCCCATCTTAAGCTGATGGCCTGTGCAAAGCAAGGCCTGGGTGGTCATGAACCCAGTGTGCTAGCTGCTTCTGTTCATGCTAGTCAAGTTCCATTTCTGCTACAAAATACCCAGAGGACAAACTCAAACAGTGCCTAAAAGGAATAAAGATAAGTTCAGAGTTTCAGAGAGCTTGGTTCATGGTCTTTTTTTCCCCATTGTCTGGGCTTGTGATGAGGCAGGACGCCACCACAGTAGGTAGGATATAATAGAATAAAGGGGTCCCCATGCACCCACAGCCAGCAAATGAGAGGAGAAGGTGGTATCAGTGGACAGACTATACCACCAAAGAACCTTCTCTAACAATCTAATGTTCTTCAACTATGTTCTACTTCCTAACATTTCCATAGCATTTGAATAGCACCACCAGCTGGGGACCAAGCTATCAATGCATGAGCCGTTGGGGGAATTTTCAGTTAGACAGTTGCCCAGGGTGGATCCCAAGAGTCTCCCAAAGCTGAGGAAGAAGGTGGATCTCTGGTGTCAGGGGTCACACACATTTCTCCTAGGTCCTGGAGGTCAGGAAGCAGGGTCTAGGTAGCTCTTTATTTTCTTAATGACTTTTAAATGTTTACTTGTGTGTGTGAATGTATGCCACATGTGTACAGGTCCCTGTGGAGGCCAGGAGAGGATACAGGTCTTGGCAAGCTGTTTCATGTGTGTATTAGGAACAAAATTTTGGTCCTCTGTAAGGGCACCCAGCTCTCTTAATCACTGAACCAGCTCTCCAGCCACGCCTGGCCCCTTGGCACCATTCCAAAAGTTCCTCTCTACTTCATGTTTCATCTTCACTCAGGGCAGAAACCTCCCATCCTGGCCATCATCCTCCCACTCAGCCATCGGCACTCCTCAAGTCCCTCACGTCTGTGTGTCCCATACCCTACATGTGCCTTCAGCTCTCTAACCCTTGCTTGAGTAACTCCCACCATTCTGTGGGTGTCAGCCCACACACATACATACATACACACCACACACACACACACACACACACACACACACACATGCACACACTCATGCATGCACACGTGCATGCATGTGCAGTCTTCTAACGCCACAGAAAGATCCCTCCAACTATCCTTTCTCAAATACCCTGGTCTCCCCAGCAATTGAACCATGAAGCTATTCGGTTGTTGGTGTCTGCAGCTCCTGGCTTGCCATCCCGCTGTGAGCCTCATAAAGTGTAGTTTATTTACCTAGGTATCCCTAATACTTAACCCAGTGCCCAACACATAATGTATGCCCCACGGGCATAGGGTGAGTGAATCAATAATGTGCTATCTCTGCAGAATCTTCTTGTTGCACCAGAAAGAGGGGACAAATGGGTGAGGGGCTGAATCTACTATACCTGAGTAGCCTGAGCCTCCAGCCGAGGCAACAGAGCCCCCAGTGATCTGGGGACTATCTGGACCAATTTCTTAGGATGTCATGTGAGGCCCAGGCCTGGTAAGCTCAGAGCAGTAATTCTCCTCCTTGCTGGAGGAG
This sequence comes from Microtus ochrogaster, assembly GCF_000317375.1. Lineage (NCBI taxonomy): Eukaryota > Metazoa > Chordata > Mammalia > Rodentia > Cricetidae > Microtus > Microtus ochrogaster. The sequence continues at coordinate 63,628,943 of NC_022013.1, read as the reverse complement.
AAAGAAGAGAAAGCCCTCACCAAGGAGAAAGGAGGAGCATGGGAGGAGCCAGCAGCACCCTGCGGCCTCTCTACTATCCCCCCTCCCATCCTACACCTGGATAACACCCATCCTCAGCTCCACAGCCTCCCTTAGCTGTGCCAGGAAGGTAGTCACTCCCTCAACCCTCTCGTGGAAGCAAAGTGTTTTTTACCACACAAGCAAGAGGACCTGAGTTTGGATCACCCGAGCCAACACAAAAGCCAAGTGTGATCGTGTGTGCCTGCGGCAGGTGTGGCAATATGAGCCTATAATCCAAGTGTAAATGTGTGTGTGGCAGGGGGCTGTGGGTGGCTTGCTGGATTCCAGCCAGCCTAGCTCCATCACTGAACTCAGTGAGAGGCTCTGTCTCCAAAAATAAGACAGAGGGCAACTAGGGAAAACATCCAGCATTGACTGCTTGCCTCCACAGACACATGTACACACACACACACAC
>NC_022013.1:63614499-63628368 GCF_000317375.1 Microtus ochrogaster | reverse complement strand
CACACACACACACACACACACACGTACGCAAACACCACATGCAAAAAAGTAAAATATAGAACCAAAGAAACTACCAGGAATGAAGATGTGGGGCCGACTCTAAGCAAATCAGCCAGTTCTGACAACCCTGGCCCCTGCTGTTTTCCTCCCACTGTGCTGACATTTGAAGCCCAGCTTTCCCACCCTGTAGGCTTCCTGGGCATCACTGGAAAACCTAGGCTGTTTGGAAAAAATACTACCCCTCCCAGCTGCACCCCAGTGGGCAAATGTGAAAGAGTTTCCAGGAGGCTCATGAAGATGTCACTACCAAAGCCTTACCCACCCACGCCCACCCATTTCCTTGCAGCAGGTCCCTTCTCCAGAGTGTAGAGTGCCTTCCTAAATGTGAAGCCAACCCTGGAACTTTTCAGTCGGTTAGAGCTCCTGCCACTCTGGTTGTGATGCATTTTGCCTCGCCCCAGCAGTAGTAATAACTGGCTAAATGCCTGGATGGATGAGCCAGCCTTGTTGGAGGGCCAGTTAACTCAGCGACATGCAGCCCATGGACTCCTCCCCAAAACCCTGCCTGCAAATAGAACAGAGGGCTCCTCTCTTAGGGAGCCAGTGCATGCAGGGGCCTATCCCTCGCATTCAGGTTTCATAGGCTCCTTTTGATTTGATTCCCACCTCCCTGCCTCTGAGATCATCATCCCCTGTCCATTAAGTCTTCCATAGCTATTCATATAATAAGGACCTAATACCCAGACCTGCTCATATTCTGCCAGCTCCAACATCCTCTGTGGTTCCCCATTGTCTGTCGCATTCACTGCTGTCCTACTGGCACCTGCCGTCCTCCTTTGGAGCAAGCCTCCTCTTCCCCCAACCCTTGCTGGAGCGCTTCCTCTGTATGAACTCTTCCCATAACCTAAACACTTGCTGCCCCTGGCCTGAATACCTGTAGGGCTTCAGGTTTCACTGGTGCAGATACACTCTCTCACCTGGTAGAAATCCAAGCCTTCTCTTTGCTCCAACCCCAATTATCCCTTAAAGCTCCACCCACCACCCTTCAAAAACCACATCACCATCACTCAGTGTTTAGCATATCCTAACTGCAGTTTCCTGCAACTACTTTCTATTGTTCTTTTTGAGACTGCAGTCAGGCAATCCAGGCTGGCCTCTGACTTACCAGATAGTCAAGAGTTACCTACCTGGAACTTACTCCTTCCTCGGAAGTACTGGAATTACACATGTGCACCACCACACCCAGTCTGTGCCATTCTGGGGGTCCAGTCCAGGGCCTCCTGCATGCTAGGCAAGCGCTTACCAAGTGACCCACATCTTTGGTTCCTGCTACTGCTTTTTATAGACATGATGGCATGTTCTTGGGATTAACCTAAATAGCCAACCATAGGGAATTTCAGTATTTCTAACGGTGACTATTGACAGGGTAGAAAAAAATTCCTTCTACTCAAGAAAATAAAACCTCTGGCCTGAGCTGGGACCTCACATTCCAGTTGAACCATATCAATCATTTAGCCAAGAGACCACTTCCTAGGAGAGCAGACTCACCTTAAGCCACACTAAAGGGATGGGCAGTGTATGGAGATCATGTAAGTGGTCCTTAAATGAGTGTCTGTCCTTTCCTTCCCAGCATCCCCACCCCTAGGGTAGAGCTTTCCTGAGGTACACTCAGTCATGATGCTAAACCATTCAGAAAGGCATCTCTTCTCCTCTTCTCATTTCTCTCTTCCCTCTAAGCATGCTTTCCTTAACACTTTGGGCAGCCCCTAACATTTGGGACGTTCTTACTCTTTCTCTAAGCCTCCCTTGTCTGCCTCATGGCTGACTTCCGTGTTTAAATGGCTTGATGCTTCTCCATCTCTCCTCCCTTCTCTTCCTCCAGGCAACTGCTACGCTTTTACTGCTGGGCCACTCTGGTTTCTGTTTGTTTTGCTTTTCTTTTAAACTTTAATAAAACCATCCTTGAGTTTCCATTTGAGTTCTTCTTAAATCCTTGTGTTAATAAGACTAAGAATTCTGGGGAGGGGGACCCTGATTTCCCTCGTATCATCGAGCAACCACAAGGAGATCCCCAGAATCCAGGAGCACTGAGTCACCATGAGAAGTAAGTGGTGAACGTGTTGGTGGAGGATGCGGATGGCATTTTAATCTGAGGGGAACAAAGAAGGGCAGGAAACAAGGCACGCCCCAAATGTCCGTACCTGTTGGATATAGCTGTGCTCCGACAAAGACCTGGAGGAGACTACAAGAACATGTTGACTAGTAGATTAAAATCAGGGTAGTTAGTGGTATGACAACCAATTCTCAACTTCTCTTTTTTTTTTTCTTTCCTATATTTCCAATAGCAAATGCTATAACAAAGAGCAATAAACGAATATTTTTTTTTAATAAACGAATATTTTAAAGAATGGTTGGCAGGTAATTTTCCAGACTTCAGAACTAGGTGGGTGAGTCCTTGGGCTTTGTACTGAGCAAAGGCCTGAGCAGTCCAGGAGCATCACCCTGTGTGTTCAAGGCAGAAGAACTGAGCTATTGAAAGATTTACACTGTTCTGCCCATCTACCCGACCCCTCCCTTTCACAGTCAAGGAAGAAAATGGCCATTTCCTCTGACTGCGCATTTTTTGGGGCCAGGCCCTTGAGTAGACCTTCAGTCATAGCCCCATATCCAACACTCAGTAGCCACCTTGAGGCTTTGGGAAAGCTCCTTTCCTCCCCAGCTCTTTCTCTTTTCATCCATCAAGCAGGGAAGTGATGGCATCAGACTGTTACACAGACAGAAATCAGCAGGACCACAGAGCAGGCAGGGGTCTGGCATTTGTAAAGGATCATTATTGCTACTGTAATGGACACATGGGGGTCCTGAGAGTCCTGTAAGTAGCCACTATTATCACTGCCACTAAGGAAACCAGGAAGAGTGCAGAATTTAAAACATACTCAAAACACAAGCGAGCGAAGTCTGCTCGAGTCCTTGCAGCTAGGAGATGGACAGGGCAGGACTCCTCACATCTTTGTTGCCTGAGCCAGGCTTCCAGCTCTAAGCTACTGCAATATTACGGTGCTGACACATGCAGCGACTGACTTATCCAAAACCACAGTTAGTGAAGAGCTGAACTCAATCGACTTCAGAAAGGCTTGTAAACCCCTCCCCTGCTCCAACACAAATTTTCCTCGATGTGTAAGTAAAATGATCAGGGCCTTCATCTCCATAGAAAACTCATCTTTAAACTGGCTGATTCTGGGCTTCATACAGACGTGTCTGGACTCGGGTCCTGGAAGACGCTGATGAGAGCCGTGCCTGGGCAGCTCAGGGAGGCTTCCCCAGGTCTGAGGATGGAGAGAAAAGGCTGCGGAGCAAGAGGGATGTAGCAGTTGAGCAGTGGTCCAAGTGGTCCAAGTAGCTCAAGAGAAGGGAGGAGCCTGCCAGCTGAGAGAAGCTTGGATGCCAGCTGCCTGTTGTGTCACCAGACTAGAGTGGAGTCAAGTTGATGCCCAAGGGCCTATCACTTGCATCTCATGGTTTTAACCTCTGGTTTTACTGCCTCAACCTCAAACAGACAATGAATGTCCAGGTAAGCTATGACTTCAGAGAGGCTCAGATGCTGATGACTGGTTTTCTTTTGTTTTCTTTCTTTCTTTCTTTCTTTCTTTCTTTCTTTCTTTCTTTCTTTCTTTCTTTCTTTCTTTTTTAGATCCTCCAAACAGTCTCTGAAATCATCAGTCTCTGTGGATTCAGAAAATTCAAGACAAGCCAGGCTTGAGATGTTTTAATCCTGTGGTTCTCCCTTTCCTAAAGCTGCGACCCTTTAATACAGCTCCTTGTGTCACGGTGACCCCCAACCATAAAATTATTTGGTTGCTACTCCATAGCTGTAATTTTGCTACTGTTATGAATCATAATGTAAATATCTGATATGCAGGATGTCTGATATGTGACTCCCAAGGGGTCATGACCACAAGTTGAGAACCACTCTTTCTAAAGACCTGTTAATCACCGCCAGCTGGCCAGATCGACCCCACTTGCTTTGGAGAGCCTTTGAGTTAAGGCTATAGGCAGGAAGAGTGCTTCCTAACATCTGGAACTCATAGTTCAAGTCCCATACCTGGTGTGATTGGAATCCAATCAGGTCACCCGCCTTCCATCTACAATAGCCACTGCTGGAGAGAGTAGGCCAGTGCAGGGATGTCCTGGGGGAGAGTGTTTCGCTCTTCTTCCTGGAGGCTGAGAACAGCACAGTTCTGCTCTCCTACCCTTCCCGCTGTAACAAGACACAGTAAGTCCTTCCTGCTCTTCCGTTGTTTCTGCGAGGCATTTTGTCACAGCAACAAGAAGCTAACAAACACAGCTCTATTCTGTTTTCCCCATCAAAGCCTCAAGTCTCCAGTTTCCTGTCACTAAGGAAAGGAAGCCAAGCTTAGAAGGTCAAAAAAAAAAAAAAAAGGCCTCCTCCTAAATTCCCAGATGACCACCTGCGCATGACCTTACGACGTCCCCATGGACCTGGGAGTACAGACCCTCTCCTTGTGGTATTTCAGCCAAGCATAGAAGGCAGGTAGAGGGGTTATTCGCTCCATGCATGTTTCTAGAGCCAAGAGATGCCTCCCTCCCTGCTGTGGCATCTTTATTCTTGCTATCTGCCCTTGTCCTGACCTTTCTAAGCAGTATGATGAGCCTCTGGGAGCTTAATTGCCTTCTCCCTGTCTCTGGAAGTCACACTCTGCCTGAGTCCCTTCTTTCTGGGATACGATCACAGCCAGGGATAGTATAAGTATAATCACAGCCAGGAACTGTATAAGTTGATGATACCCATCCTAAAGAATATGTTAGAATCTCAGGCACTAGAGAAATAGCCTGTGTACCCCAAAACTCACAGCGCAGTAAGGGGATCTGTGAGAAGAAGACCGGAAACACACTCTGTATTGCTTCTTGTGATGCTCGGAAGCCTATTTTGTTACCTCTCATAGCCTTGGGGCAGCTGGGAAGCAAGAAAGAGACATTTGCCCATAATAGGCTGTGAGTTCATAGATAGATTATAAAGGTAGAGATCTGTATGCATCAGACAGACACATCAGCCCAGCCCTAGGCCCCCAGACATGTGTGCACACACCACTGGTGAAGGTAGGAACAGGAGGCACTACGGAGTCAAGGAAATTGCCCAAGGTCATATAGCTAGTGTGTGGCAGAGCCAAGAGTTGAACTGTCCGACACCGTGGCCCGTGCTTTGTGCCACTTACAGGGTCAACCTAAATGAAATGGGCAACTATGGGTTGTTTGAATAAGAATGTCTCCCATTGACTCATACATTTGAATGTTTAGTCATCAGGGAGGGACACTATCTGAAAGGATTAAAAGGATTAGGAGCTGTGATCTTTTGGGAGAAAGTGCATCACTGAGAGTGGGCTTTGAGGTTTCATGTGTGGCCCAGAGTCTCAGAGCCTCTCAGCCTGAAGACCAGGATGCAGCTCTCAGCTACTGCTCCAGTGGCATGTATGTCACCATGCTCTTTGTCAAAATGATAATGGACTAAGCTTCTGAAATTGTAAACTAGCCCCCAATTAAATGTTTTCTTTCCTAAGAGATGCCTTGTTTATGGTGTCTTTTCACAGTAATAGAAAAGTGAGTAAGACAGTAACCAAATGAATAAATGAGGCAAGGCTAAACACTGTGAAGAATTAAAGCAAGCTAAGATTTTAGCACCAGAGCTGAGAAGTGAGCCGTGTGGGGGACATCTGGAGATGCATCTGTAGCCAGTAGGAGCAACAAGTGCCAAGACCACCATTGCACTGTGAATCAATATTCCCTTAGTTAGGGTTCCTTTTATGAGCTAGGACCTCCTTACTGCCTTAAGACAAAACATGGGGGACACTAGCTTTGTCAGCCTCCCTAGTGGCTAGGCTTCTCCAACAGATACATTGACTCCAGACTGAACAGGAGAAACGACACAAAGAAACAGCAGCTCTGCAGGCTACAGGTAGACAGGGGGGCCCTGTGCAGTGGCCAAATCAAGTCTGCAGAGGGCAGCTGCTGCTATGGCTCCTGTTGGAATCCAAGTCTAGAGCCAACACTGCCTGCAGGAGTTGACTCTGTGTCCTTGCTCACTAGCAATGACAGAGGTACTCTCCAGTGTGACTTGGCCATGTGTTGTCTCTAGTTGGATAGCACCAAGTTTGTTTGTTTGTTTTTCTTCTGCCATCTAGAACATTCACTTACCTCCATAATGTTATTTTGGGATATTTCTTCTCCACGTGGAGCACCCAAAGTCCCTTTCCACTCCTTGCCACTCAACGCCCTTGGCAGATGCAGGAAGACATAACAGAGGTGACTAGCTTCCCACAGACCCCATGTTCCCCACTCTGCTGCTGGCTCTTTTGCCTTTGTATTTTTGGCTCTGTCACTAGTTTAACTGAATAGACTGTGAACATAGTGCCTAGTGCCAATTCTGAACCTAATACATTTACCCCCTAGGACACTTTGGAAACTATATTTCCAAAACCTGTTTTATCTCTGTTATTTTTTATTTTCTATGTATGAGTGTTTTGCTTGCCTGTATGTATGTCCTACCACGTGCATGCCTGGTACCCCTGGAGGCTACAGGGTGTCAGTTAGAGTCCCTGGAACTGAACTTACAGATGGTTTTAAGCCTCTGTGTAGATTCGGAGAACTGAACCCAGGTCTTCTGTAAATGCTCTTAGCCACTGAGTCATCTGCCCAGCCCCGGAAGCTGCACTTTGAGAAGGCAATACCATCCACGGAAGGCCCCTGGATTGCTGAGTCAAGGGGTGGATAATGGAGCAGCTAAGAAACATTAGATGGTAAAGAGAAAGATAAGCAAAAGGAAGAAAGCAAGTCTGTGAGGGAAGCCTGCATCTCTGGGCCACCGGACAGTGCGACAGACTGCAAACCCCCATCACATGCTGCAGGAGGAAAAAACACATACAGAAAGACAGAAGCTGCTGAGACCAAGGGCCCATGCATTACTGCAGCACAGCTCCGTCTATCCTGTTGCAAAGGGTTTGAGGAGCAGGGCGAAAGGCAGGTGCAGAGAGCACAGTGAATACTGGCGAGGATGGTGTGAAATGGTACTGGTGTTATTGTTGGCTTGGGAAACCCTTCTGTGATTTTATTCCAGGCGTGATGAAAAGCTGCTAGAAGGATCTAAGGGCAAACAAACACCGCCAGACACCAAGGTAGAACGGTTGCCTTCCACATAGTTCAGAGACAAATGGCTCTGTGACAGGATCTCAAAAAAAAAAAAAAATCTAATCAGCCCCTGGCCTCTATCTTCTGCCCTTTGATGTGTACTGGGAGTTCCTGAGCCTGTAGTGCATTCCCATCAAAGGGAAGCATGCTCTCCTTCCCTCTTTCCTTGCTGCCTAATGGCAGAGCCCAGCGATTCTGAAGCCATTCCCTGATTCTCAGGAGCTCCTGCCCAGCCTTGCCTGGTTACACCCTACTGCATGCACAGAGCCTGGATTCCAGACATCAACCTCCCCCAGGGCTGGACTCTGAAAACAGACCAGGCTATGAAAGTGTGGATCCAGGCTCTCTGCCCTGTGTGACATGCCAAAGGAGGAGTCTCAGGATCTCTTAGGCTTTCATCACCCTCAGCATGTGTGCCCTGGGGAGAAGAGAGAAGACATTTGCATCTCTGGACCTGGCTCCCTCTGCCTGCCCTGGCCACATCCCCAGCCTAACCTCCACCTCCATGAGCTGAGGCAGCAGGAATTTATTTACAAGCACATTAGCCCTGTGACTCACATCCAGCTGGGGCTGGGGTGCAGCAAGGAGCTGGGGAGTGGTCCTGCAAGCGACTGTGCCCATGAGGCTGGGGAAGCTGTGAGCCAGGACCAGCCTCACCACACCCAGAGCCAAGAGGGCAGATGGGAGGAGTGGAAAGGAAAGGCCAGTCCTCCAGTTTGTCTTGGCTCTAGTGATTCTAGGCTTTTCCCAAACTCTGGGTTGAGTCCAGCACAGAGGCCTCAAATGGAAGGTTTGGCTGGCGGTCCGTTCTTGACTTTTACATCCCCAAATGTTCCAGGGAACTTGGATGGTTAGAGAAACACTGACAAACATCTCTCCAGTCTCTTTCCCACTAGGAGATTCCTGCCCCTTGGCCACACTCCATCAGGCCCCTGGGTGGGAGGTTTTACACAAACACAGGCCATGGCCATGAGCTCACTCAGACTTCTTTTACAACCATTGCTTTGTTCACAGTGAGTCTAGTTTCATCCACTTTCCAGAGGAAAGCAAGGGACTCTGCAAGGTGAGGCACAGCCAAGGACAGATCAACAATATTAACCAACGGGGATATACAGCGGCTTAACATCACGTAACTAAGTTAAACTGGACATGCTCTTTGCCCCCATCAAAGACATTCTTTTGTACTATTCTTGAACACAAACACTTCAATAATGTATCAGTTGCCTGAGAACTGAAGTGGCCGTGATTAGTGGGAGGGTAGCGCCTACAGTGTGGATACATTGCACAAAGGAGCCAATCCCATCCCTGGCAGAGCACAGTGGCAAGGTTGCTTCATGATACTCAGAATAGCACATGATTTGAAACGTTTATGCCCAGAATTTTCCATCTAATAATCTCAGAACGTGGTTAACCACAGGTAACTGAAACTGGAAGGCAAAGCCACAGATGATAAAAGAGTGTAGCTGCCTCCCCTCTCTGATTGCCTTCTGGATGCAGAGTGATTCTATACCTGTCAGGAGAACAGGAACTTCCTAGGTCTTTCGAACCGGAGAGGGGTTTCCATAAGAAGTAGGTTAATTATAATATTGGCCTTGGTTTCCCTCCTTTGTGCATCTAATGTGATGTGAATTTTTAGATGGGGGCAGGCCACGTGACTTAGTTTGCTCAAGATAATAGGACAGATGCCATACAACTTCTAAGCTGAAACCTCAAGGGACCTGGCATTTTCCCACTGGCCCTCCTGGACCCCTGCCCAGTGACATGAACACATGGCCAAGCTCAGTTGCTGCTACCGAATGAGAGAAGGTCCAGCCAATCAGCAACTAGTCTATACTGTAGCAGATTCAGACACATGAGTGCGCTCTACCAAGACCAGAGAAGCCACCTGTTGAGCCCAGCCCAGGCTCTGACCCACAGTGTGGTGACATCACTTTAAGTAACTAAGTAGCAGGATGGTTTTCTTGTGAAGAACATGCTAGATACAGGACTTACAGAACATTAGGGTCAGCAAGACAGATGAACAGTGCTGATACCCATAAAGTAGGAAGGTTCTGCACAAACTTTCAGGAAGACATCACACGAACACCAGGCATTGCTGTGAGGACCACAGATGTGTCCTCCGGCACTGTAGTGGTTTTAAAGTCTCTCTGCCCTATCTCACCATTCTGCCTAACACAGCTGGAGGAGAATGACATAGCTGCTGCTTCCTTTGCATCTCTGAACTTTACCATTGCCTCTGTTGAAATATTATAAGATTCATTCAAAGAACCTGGAAAACATAGTTCTCAGGTATCTAGCCCCTGGTACAGAATGAAGATCATGAAAGCAGAAGATGTAGGCCTAAGTTGCCAACCAGTAAACTCAACCCAACAACTAGTAACCAGGCCCAAGACCACACTGCGTCCTAGATACTTTTCTGAAGACACTTAGCATGGGGAGGGTGGAGGGGACTTTCTGCTCCCTGTCACTCCTTCCGCTATACTCCACTGGCACTGGATCTCCTGGGCATGGTGATTCAGGCGTTATTGGTCCATTTCATCCTCATCCCTGTCTATCAGTTCCCTAATTGATACTCATGGGAACAGAAGAGTTCTGTGGGTTGAACCACAAAAGAGATTGATTACCTGGTTGCGTTCACTGCATTAAGATCTGCTCACTCTCTCTATCACTAAGTTGACCTAGAACCTAGTAATAAAATAATGGCTGAATGTCCATCTCTTCAAAGACACGGGAGGGTTTAGACGAGACCTAAAAAAATGAGGCTGGCTGGCATAGCTTCCTTCTTTTTGTAGTACTGTGATAGTTACTTTAAGTGTCAACTTGGCACAGCCTAGAGTCCCCTGGAAGGAGGATCTCAACCAAGAATAATATAGATCAGATTGGCTTGTAGACTTGTTGGGTTTGCGGGGTTGATTGTTACTGGAGATAGGAAGACCCATCCTGAATACAGGTGGCACCATTCCCTAGACTGGGCGCTTAGGTGTGTAAGGATGAAGAAAGCTGGCTGAGCACAAGCAGCAAGCATGCAAGGCTGTATTTATTGTCTCTCTGTTCTTGGCTGTGGATATGGTGTGACTAGCTTGAGTTCCCCCAAATCATGGACTGTAACCTAGAACTGTAAGCCAAATAAACCCTCTCCTGCTCTATGCCTCTTTCTGTCAGAGTATTTGTCAAATTAGCAGACAGGAAATAGAAAAAGCACCAAAATTGGAGTGGAAACAGATGATAAATTTTGATGTCAACTTGGCACAGCACTGTAGAGATAAGAAGACTGTCCCAGGGTCCTGCCAAAGCCTCGGGATGATGAGGCTGCAGTGAAAGACTTGGAACCCCCGTCCATTGCATTATGCTGAGGCAGCCCATCAGCCCAGACTCAAGACAAGCAGACAGGAACTGAGAAAAAAAGGGAGGCTTCCTTAGGAAGAAAATCAGTTACCTGAAAATGTAAATACATGAGAAATGTGGACCGTGGATGCTTTGCAGACCTCTGTCTAAGAAGAAGGTTGTTTGATCTTGGTCGATATGAAAAAATATCTAAAGTTAAAGTATCTTAGTTAGGGTTTATTGCTGTTATACAATACTCTGACGAAAAGAAACTTGGGGAAGAAAGGGTTTATTTATGCTTCCAACTCTCAGGCCACTCTATCACTGAAAGAAGTCATGGCAGGAACTCAAGGTAGGAACCTAAGCAGCAACCTTAGAGGGACTCTGCTTACTGGCTTGTTCCTCCTCTTTTGCTTGGTCAGCTTTCCTATACCATCTAGCACCAACCGCCCTCAGTGGGCTGGGCCCTCATACATCAATTATCAGCCAAAAAAACGCATGACAGGCTTGCCTACAGGCAAAGCTTGTGGGTGCATTTTCTCAGCTGAGATTCCCTCCTCCTAAAGGACTCTATCCTGGATCAAGTTGTTGCAAGACACACTGGGTAGTTAATAAGTAATAGAATCTCTTGAGCTCATAGTTCTAGAGGCAAGGAAGGTGAAGAAATTGGTACTAGATTCTGGTGATGATCTTCCTGCTGCACCCAAGCATGTCAGAGGGTAGCGTATAGTGATGCCAGCACGAGTTTTCCTCTTTTTAAAAAGCCACTAATACTGTCATGGGGCCCCACCTTCCTGACCCTCATATGATCCCAATAGTCTTCCACACGACACTCCTCTGAATATGTTAACAAGTGACTCTGGGAATTAAGTTTCCAACAAACAAAGTTCTAGAAGGGACATATTCAACCTTTAGCATTCTCTTCCCAGGGTTGTCTTGTTCCTGGTTCTATCTGTATAACTTCACCACTCCTGTGAACTCAGTTACCACTGAGTACCAGAGTCCTCCTAGGCACATCTTCAGGCCTGCCACATACCCATCTACCCTTTGTGGGATTGTTCAAGATGCTCCATCTAACATGGTTCAAGTTTAGGCTCTTCGTATAAACCAGCACCAACCCCTTGAGTTGGCACCATCCCTAGGACATCTCTGTCTTTGAACTTGAGTTTCCAAGTTTTTCAGTCCTGTGCCTGCCCATCCAGTGAGTCCCAGAGATTTCTGGGGGGCTTTCTAGCCAAGGCCTTCCCTTTTTTATTGTTCTGTTTGTTTGTTTGTTTGTTTGTTTGGTTGGTTGGTTTTGTTTTGCTTTGCTTTGCTTTTTGAGACAGGATTTCTCTGTGTAGCCCTGGCTGTCCCGGAACTCACCATGTAAACCAGGATGGTCTTAAACCTGGAGATCCACCTGCCTCTACCTCACAAGTGCTGGGATTAAAGGTGTGCACCACCACTGCCTGGGAATGTAGCTCTTGTCACTCACAAATAACCTCCCAGATCTTCTGCCTAACAATCAAGGTCCTCTTGAGACTATTCTTTTTTTTTATTGAGACTATTCTGAACTAACCCCTCAAAACCTTTCACCCCACTCCCTAACCATACTAGGTGTCTGGCATGCCCAAAGCTGGGAGGTTTCTTCAAGCTGAAAACTGGCAACACTCCCCCGGTCCGCTCTCACTCCAGGATCAGGGTTGGTGAATTTTCGATGCTGTCTTAGTGATGCATAGCTAACATGCAGCCTAGGAACTCTGTGAAAGCTGGGCACACACCAGCCTCCTCTCTATATCCCTGGACCCTAGTGTTTGCTATCCAGAGCAGAAGATGCCCAGGGGCTGTGAAATTCATGACAGAATATATGCAATCAATTATTTAGAGATAGCCACAAATTAGTTTAGCACTTACTGTGAACCAGACAGTTTTCAGAAGTCATTAGCTTATTCAATCCTTACCAAAGATACTGCTCTTAGCACACTGGTTAGAAACAGAAAAGGGAGAAGAGCAGAGTTTGAACAATGTACCCACATCCTTCAGGGAGCACATGATGAGCCCAGTATTCAAAGCTAGAATGCTCACACACTTAACCCTCTTTCATATCCATCTTCCATGGTAAAACCAGCTCCATCAAAACACGGCATCCAATCCAGAGCTTATTGTATACTAGGTGTACTGGATTGTGTTATGTCAACCCGACCCAAGCTGAAGTTATTTGTGAGGAGGGAACCCCAATTAAGAAAATGTCTCCTTAAGATCAGGCTGTAGGCAAGCCTATGGGGCATTTTCTTAATTAGTGATTTATTAGGAAGGACCCAGCCATTGTGGGTGGGGCCACCTCTGGGCTGGTGATCCTGAGTTCTGTAAGAAATCAGGCTAAGCAAGTCATAGGGAGCAAGCCAGTAAGTAACACCTCTCCATGGCCTCTGCATCAGCTTCTGCCTCCAGGTTTCTGCCCTGCTTGAGTTCCTGTCCTGACTTCCTTTTGATGATTAACTGTGATGTGAATGTATAATTTGAATAAACCCTTTCCTCCCCAAGTTTCTTTGGTTATGGTGTTTTATCACAGCAATAGAAACCCTAAGGCACTAGGCAATATCTCTACCAATTTTGCTACAATCCCAGTCGGTGTGGGATTCCCCCTCTGTGTGCTGTGACTACCATCAGTAATAAAGAAACTGCTTTGGACCTATAACAGAGCAGGGCAGAACTTAGGTAGGCGGGGAGAACTAAATTGAATGCTGGGAGAAAGGAGGCAGAGTCAGAGAGCAGCCATGTAGCCCCGACAAATACAGACACTGGGTAAGCCACAGCCTCATGGCAATACACAGATTACTAGAAATGGGTTAAATTAAGATATAAGAGTTAGCCAATAAGAAGCTAGAGCTAATGGGCCAAGCAGTGATTTAAATAAAATGGTTTCTGTGTGATTATTTCTGGAATCTGGGCAGCCAGGAAACGAACAAGCACCCAGTCCCCATTTTCTGGCTTCTTGCTACTGGGATTCCATAGTGGCTGTTAGTGAAAATGTGCAAATCACTTATTCCTGTGCTAGTTTTTTGTTTGGTTGGTTTTTCTTTTTCTTTTTTTCTCCCTCTCTCCTCATATATAGTTCAAATCTCACTTTCTATGGGGCCCCCATGATCCTTTTCAAGAAAGCAGAAGACCTTATTTCCCTTTCACCCGAAAACCTGAGCATCAGATACTTTTCACGGAGAGCCAGTTATCCTCACCTGCGGCCCCTTCCTGCCAAGTTAGTGCCCCAGCGGACCAAGTTTGGGATCTTAAACCTTCTGGCTTTCACTAAAACAATGCCTGCCTGCCCTCCCTCCCTCCCTCCCTCCCTCCCTCCCTCCCTCC
>NC_022013.1:63604855-63614399 GCF_000317375.1 Microtus ochrogaster | reverse complement strand
TTCCTTCCTTCCCTTTTTCCTTCCCTTTGTGTGTATGTGTGTGTGTTCACAGAAATATATGCATGTACGTAGAAACTAGAGTATCAGTCTTCCACTTTAGTTCTGGAAACAGGCCTACTCACTGAACCTTGTTGATTTGCTAGATTGGTTAGCCAGGGAGCCAAGGGAGCCTCCAACCTCACCTCTCTGCACTCATAAGTGCTGTGCTGGCCTTTTGCCTGGGTGCTGCGGACTGAATGCAGCCTCATACTTGGGCAGCAAGCACTGTGCAGACTGAACCATCTCCCCAGCCCCAACTCACTCACTCTAGCCTATGGTAGCCAAACTCCGATAATGCCTCCACTGCCAGCAAACACTACTGGCCCCCTCACCACCACCACCAAAATGGCTGTCCTGGCCATGCATAGCCTGGAACTATCCTGCTGTTGGGAAGCCCAAGCTAGCCAAGTGAAGGTGATGCTTACCAGTTCCCAACTATCCCAGCCACCCAGCCAAGGTGACGGGCATGCAAATGAAGAGGTCATCTTGCTCGCAGGAACTATTAAGACCCCTTACAGCTGAAGCCATCGCCTGTTTCAGAGGACACCCCAACAGAGGCCTAGATATCATAGAACAGAGACAAAACAGCCAAGCCCTTGTGCTGTGTCAGAATTTCAGACACATCAAAAGTGTCAGCCATGATGTGACTTTTTTTTATTTTTATTGAGCTCTACATTTTTCTCTGCTTCCCTCCCTGCCTGTCCCCTCCCCTTCAACCCTCCCTCAGGGTTCCCATGCTCCCAATTTACTCAGGAGATCTTGGCCTTTTCTACTTCCCATGTAGATTATATCCATGTAAGTCTCTCTTGGGGTCCTCATTGTTGTCTAAGTTCTCTGGGATTGTGATTTGTGGGCTAATTTTCTTTGCTTTATGTTTAAAACCCGCTTATGAGTAAGTACATGTGATAATTGTCTTTCTGGGCCTGGGTTACCTCACTCAAAATGATGTTTTCTAGCTCTATCCATTTTCCTGAAAAATTTAAGCTATCGTTATTTTTTTCTGCTGTGTATATAGTATTCCATTGTGTAGATGTACCACATTTTCCTTTTCCATTCTTCAGTCAAGGGGCATTTAAGCTGTTTCCAGTTTCTGGCTATGACAAACAATGCTGCTATGAACATAGTTGAGCACATGTCCTTGTAGCACAATTTAGCATCCTTTGCATATATATCCAAAAGTGTCATTACTGGGTCTTGAGGAAGGTTGTTTCCTAATTTTCTGAGAAATCGCCACACTGACATCCAAAGGGGTTGTGCCAGCTTGCATTCCCACCAGCAATGCAGAAGTGTTCCCTTTACCCCACAACTTCTCCAGCATAAGTTGTCATCAGTGTTTTTGATCTTGGCCATTCTTACACGTGTAAGATGGAATCTCAGAGTTGTTTTAATTTGCATTTCTCTGATGACTAAGGATGTTGAGCATTTCCTTAAGTGTCTTTCAACCATTTTAGATTCTTCTGTTGAGAGTTCTCTGTTTAGGTCTGTACTACATTTTTTTATTGGATTATTTGTTCTTTTGATGGCAAATTTCTTGAGTTCTTTGTATATTTTGGAGATCAGACCTCTGTCTAATGTGGGATTAGTAAAGATCTTTTCCCATTTTTTAGGCTGTTGTTTTGTCTTCTTGACCATGTCCTTTGCTTTACGGAAGATTTCGGTTTCAGGAGGTCCCATTTATTAATTGTTTCTCTCAGTGTCTGTGCTGCTGGGGTTATATTTAAGAAGTGGTCTCCTGTGCCAATGCACTCAAGTGTATTTCCCACTTTCTCTTCTATAAGATTCAGTGTGGCTGGCTTTATGTTGAGGTCTTTGGTCCATTTGGACTTGAGTTTTGTGCCTGGTGATAGATACAGGTTTATTTTCATTTTTCTACATGTTGATATCCAGTTATGCCAGCACCATTTGTTAAATATGCTTTCTTTTTTCCATTTGATAGTTTTTGCTTCTTTGCCAAAAATCAGGTGTTCGGAGGTGTGTAGATTAATATCTGGGTCTTCAATTCAGTTCCATTGGTCCTCCTGTCTGTTCTTAATGCCAATACCAGGATGGTTTCAGTACTGTAGCTCTGTAGTAGAGTTTGAAGTCAGGGATTGTGATGCCTCCAGAAGTTCTTTTATTGTAAAGGATTATTTTGGCTATCCTGGGTTTTTTGCTTTTCCATATGAAGTTGAGTACCATTCTTTCGAGGTCTGTGAAGAATTTTTTGGGGATTTTGATGGACATTGCATTGAATCTATAGATTGCTTTTAGTAAGGTTGCCATTTTTACTATGTTAATTCTACCTACCCAAAAGCATGGGAGATCTTTCCACTAACTTGTGTCTTCTTCCATTTTTATTCTTCAAAGATTTAAAGTTCTTGTCATACAAGTCTTCCACTTGTTTGGTTAGAGTTACTCAGAGGTATTTTATGCTATTTGTGGCTATTGTGAAGGGTGATATTTCTCTGATTTCTTTACCAGCCCCTTTATCATCTGTGTACAGGAAGGCTACTGATTTTTTTGAGTTAATCTTGTATCCTGCTACATTACTGAAAGTGTTTATAAGTTGTAGACGTTTCTTGGTAGAATTTTTGGGGTCTCTTATGTAAACTATCATATCATCAGCAAATAATGAGAGGTGACTTCTTCTTTTCCAACTTGTATCCCCTTGATCTCTTTTTGTTGTCTTTTTGCTCTAGCTAGGACCTCAAGAACATATTGAATAGATATGGAGAGAGTGGACAACCTTGTCTTGTTCCTGATTTCAGTGGGATCATTGGGAATTTCTCTCCATTTAGTTTGATGTTGGCTGTTGGCTTGCTGTATATTGCCTTTATTATGTTTAGGTATGTTGCTTGTATCCCTACTGTCTCCAAGACCTTTATCATGAAGGGATGTTGTATTTTGTTGAAAGTTTTTTCATCATCTGATGAGATGATCATGTGGTTTTTATTTTTCAGTTTGTTTATATGGTGGATCACGTTGACAACATTTTCATATGTTGAACCATCCCTGTATCTCTGGGATGAAGCCAACTTGATCATGGTGCATGATGGTTCTGATGTGTTCTTGGATTTGATTTGCCAGTATTTTATTTAGTATTTTTGCATCAATGTTCATGAGTGAGATTGGTCTATAATTCTCCTTCTTAGTAATGTCTTTCTGTGGTTTGGGTATCAGGGTAATTGTAATCTCATAAAAAGAGTTTGGCAATGTTCCTTCTGTTTCTATTGTGTGGAACAATTTGAAGAGTATTGGTATTAATTCTTCTTTGAAAATCTTGTAGAATTCTGAGCTGAAACCAGCCATGATGTGATCTTATGTTTAAGGCAGTTTCTCCTGATAGCCCACGCTACCTCTGGTAACTCATATGGATTCTTCTTTACTGGCTTGTCATTGTTGAGCATGCACAAATAGCTTCTGTTTCAGAAAGTGAGGACTGTGTGGAGCAGGAGGGGGAGGAGGTTGGGTGGTGGATAAAAGTGAAAGATGATAGAGGAGAAAGATGGAGAAGAAGAGAGAGGATTGCAAAGGAAAAAAAGAAATCAGGGGAAATAAAGGAGAAGAGAAGGGGTTGCAGGAGGATGGGAAGGAAGAGGAGAGAGAGACCAGATAGCATGAAGGACTGGCATACAAGGTTGTTCTCTGACTTCTGCATGTATATACACACGGGGGGGGGGTGCTTTATTAGTCATATCAGCAGCAGTGGCCAGAGTAGCAACACATGTGATGATCACATGAGTCCCAGGTGCCATAGCAGAGGTGAAGGGGCTGTACACCCTCTGGTTGTATTAGCAGGGGAAGGTCTTTGAGTGGATTCAAGTCTTATCTCCACCAGATCTCTGATCTCTACCCCAGAGGGGACCATTACCTGTATCCTGTGGGCAGTATGCAAATTTATCTCCATGCCTGAGGACAACACACTCTGTGGCCATGCATGCTCATTGCAAAATCTGGAGTAGGGGTAGGCTCCGCTCAGCCAAAGCAACAACATAAGGAGTCCATGGAGAACTGTCTGGATACTTAACTTATTTTTCCATAGGAACGCTGGAATCAGTTTGTCTAAACACTGACAACAAAGGCTTGGTTTCTATCGAGACTCTTATTAAATTCTGAATCATCTGAGGGAAAACAGACAATTTCACGATGTTTGTTTTCATGTCCAAGAACATTATTCAAATGCTTCTTGTTGCTTGGAAGCATTTTAATACCTTCTCCGCTTAGATCTTGCACGTTTCTTCTTATGTTTATTCCTAGGTTTTTCAGCATTTTTGTTGTGGCTCTAAATGTTTTCTGTTCCCATGTATTCTTCTCACAGGCTGCCATTAAGTCCTGCTCTTTAAATGAATGCTTTTCCTCCAGGGTCCCTCCTCGACTGTCTTCCTTTCTTTCTCCAGATTTCCCAGGATGATCTTGTTCTCTCCCAAGCCTTCCTGAGCATCTGCCAGCTGATGCCTCCAGATCATCATCGCTACCCTGCGCTCTCCTAGGAGCGCCTCATGCAGATGCCGTACCTGTCCCCTGAGCATGCCAAGCTTTGAAATTAAACTCTCATTCTTGTCCCCAAACCTGCTACTTCTGCCAGGCACCAGGCTCTATTCCACGATGTGCCAGGAAGCAGCGGGCAAGGTGGCACGTGAACAGAGACAAGCGGCTAACGAGATTTGGTGCAAGCTAGAGCAAAGTCTACTCAGACTGGGGTGGGAGGTGACACCTTGAATACGAAGGGAGCATGGGGTGTCTGGACAGACATTCTCAGGACAAAAAAAAGCAGAGTCAAAGTTGCAGAGAGAGGCATCCAGACCTAGGGTACAGCATGAGCAAAGGGACAGAGAGGTGAAAGAGTGCTAGGTACAGTGAACCTGCTGGCCGCCAAGCATAAAACTCCCAGGAATAGGCTTGTACATTGAGTGTTGCATGCCACGCTTGGTATTTCAAATGCACACACGTGAGGCTGGGAGCAATAGCACAGGGATCAAAAGCTCACGGGTGGACTGAGCGCCTGCTCTGGGCAAAGTCCCCTTGTCAGTTCTTTGAGTGACTCTCCTCAGTTAATCCTCAGCTAGTAGCCCTCAAAACAGGTGGTGTACGGCCCAACTGCAGTGGAGAAAGTGGAGGCAGGCGCAAAGAGCAGGTGCTTGCTCAGAGCCATAGTTAGAAGGCAGGAGAGCTGGGGTCTGAGCCCAGGCCTAACCTCGTTGCCACCCCATCTTATCTGCTCAGCTTCGGATGTTGTAAAAGGCAGTGGCCTTTCAGACTTCCCTTGAGAGAATGTGCAGTTGGATAGGATCAAGTAAGCTGTGAGGTAATGTCAGCTCCCGGGTGGCAGGGACCCTTACGTGTATTTGGATGTGGAAGGGCGGCTGGTGCTGTGGAGAGAGACCATCCCCATACAGCTTCCATGTGCAGGACCTGCGGAGGCTTCCACACTGACCTTTCTCTGCGAACCAGGGCTTGTAAGCAAAACAGAGGCCAAGCAGAGTCATACTCTGACGGATGCAAGCCAAACAACACCTCATTCTCCTGGACACTGAATACTCCGCAGGCTGTTCCCTACCTCCCACCCAGGAGTTGAACGGCAGAGGTAGCTGCCCTCACATATATATATAGGCAGCAAGGACTATAAGTCCTTCTGCCCTTTTGCAACTAGTTGCTTTCATATTTGGACTTGAGTCGTTTGATTTGAGACAGGTTTCAAGACATAGGACAGGCTAACTTCAAACTCTTTTTCTGCCTTAGCCTCCCGACTGCTGAGATTACAGACTTTTGCAATTGTGTCCAACTGTATTTCACAAGTAGGTGATTACCCCATGCCTCCCCGGCCATGGTGCTGCCCCTTAGAGCCATCAGCAGGACCCTATGACATCGCAAGAAGATGACAGGGCTATCCTGGCTGGCTGTTACTAACACCCTGCAATGGGAAGAGTCTCCTTACTGAGGACTTCAGAGCTGGGGCTAGAGAGGAGAACCACTCTCTCTCCTCCCCCTGCCAGTTTCAAAGCTCTGGCACTCTGATGGCTGGCGAGTAGCCAAGAACTCTCCTGGAAGCCCAACCACTCTGACAGTGCAAATGTCCACAGGGAGGGGATGTGGATAACAGAAGCCAGAGGTGAGCAGCTGAGGAGCTACAGGAACCTCAAGTGCTGCTCCAAGCCATAGCAGCCAGCTGAGCGAGTGCCTCCTATTGCCAGGGCTTCTGATCTCACAAGAGAACTAGACATCTAGTCAAGTTTTAAACTGTCCTTTCTCATCCTCCCCCTGCCCCTCCTCCTCCTCTATCTTCCCAACCCCTCCCACTCTCCTCCTCCCCTTCTTCCCTGTTGTGAGTGTGTCAGGTGTCTTCCTCAATCTCCTCCCACTGAACCCGAAACTCCCTGTTCCTCTAGATTGGGCTTGCCAGCGAACCTCACGAATTCTCCTTCCACCTTGCCAAGTATTATCAGCCCATGGGAAGATCGGAACTCAGGCCTTCATGATCGAAGAGCTAACACTTTACCATAACTGAGCCAGCCTCCCAGCTGAAAATGCAGTTTTTAAATGTAACCAATTTAACCAGTGAACATGGGGAGGGGATAGTTTAGCTTAGATGGTGGTATGGATCTGAATTATGTTCTTGTCATTGTCCTTCGCCTTTGACATGGACGTGCGCTTGTGGTGTTGAGTAAGCAGGTACATGCTGAAGTGCTCCTATTTTGAGCAAGGAAACATCCCAAGGTTATGGAATTCTCCAAATGATGTGTGTGCCTATGTAAACACACACAGAAAAAGATTATCCCCAAGTCTGTGAGACAACACCATCCTCCCATGTGCATCAGTCCAAAACCTGAAAGACCCACAGGTGTCTGGGAGCCCTGCACCTATGTGCTGATGTCCATTTATGTGGGCTCCCATGCCGGCAAGGTCTGCACCCTCCAAAGATCATGCATCAGAGGTTAAAGCTGCTTCCTGAGATGCCCCTGAGGGATGGCATTGTCCACAAGGGCACGTGATGATGGCGGCCGCGGCAAAGAGTTGGCGCCTGCGCGCTGAGGAGGCAGGAGGAGCAGGGCACCCACAGGGCTGGCCTGGAGAGCTGGAAAAACCCGGGCATCCGTTCTGTTTCCAGGTCCTGGTTGTTCCCTCTGTCCCCAGCCACTCAAACGGAGCAGTGGGGAGGAAATGGGAGGGAACAGAAAAGAGCTGGCAGTGTAGCAGCTGCACCCTGGGCGCTGCGGGAGGGAGGAGGGCGGCGTGCAGCCGCGGCCATTAGTCACCAGATGTCACCTTCTGCTGCCAAGGTGGCGGCTGGCTCAGACAATGGCTGTACGGTGAAGGGGCGGGCCCAGCCAACCCCAAAGCCTCGCCTCTGCTGACACCTACTGCCCTAGGATCACACTCCGAAGCTGCCCGACCCTGGGGCTCTTTGCTGGGGCCTTTCCCTTGACTGGCCTCAGCACCACCTACTCCACGTTCCCTCCCGGTATCTGCACAACTGTGTCATTTTTCAGGATGCATGCTGTCGTCACCTCCTGCGTTTTTTGCCTGCCTCCCTGCTCCTCCTTCAATTTCAGAACCCTGTCTCTCAATGTGCACAACGGTTTTGACAACAGAACAGGCTATATGTGGCACAGCGGGACCCCCATTTTACTGCCCTGTGGAGAGTGCCTGATACTCAGAACTGAGATCTGCAATGTTATAAGACCAAGTTCATCTCCACCATAGTGCACTTGGCCCCATGCAGAAAGAAAAATAAAAATTGCTTCCCTCACTGCAGAAATCCAACCAGGGAATTGCCGCATTTCTCCCTGCCCATTGGGCACAGATCCTTCCTCCCCCTCAAAAAAAGGGGGTGGGGTAATCTTATACTCTTATAATCTGCAGTGGTGGCTAATATAGTGAGAGACCTTTTGTGGTCGTTTTGAATATGCCCAGGAGAGTGCATACCATCCCCAGATCCTGGAGTGCCGATGCAGAGCCCACTAGGGTGTGGATGCAGTCCCGGGTTCCGCCCTCCAAACCACTGTCCGAATCTAACGGAACAGGAAGTAAACGTGTTAAGCTCTGTCAGCCAAGCATGCATCTGATATTGGATTTTTGTTTTTTATAAACTCTCAAAATGCAAACATTATTCTCAGCTCAGGGACCATACAAAAGCAAGTACCAGAGAGGACAGCCACCCCCATGTGCTTACCCCTAGTCCACCTGCTCATATTTGCTGCATTCAGGGAAGGAACTCAGCTTGGCAGCATGTTGGGGTCAAGGACAGTCAGACCCACTGAGGTTAGAGTCCTAGTTTGTCTCTAGGAAGCTCGTGACCTTGACCAAGCCTTAGGGGTACAGGGAAACATCATTGGATGGTCTTGAAAGTCTGTTGGGGGTGCATGGGTTTCTAGCGCTTATTCCTTCCTGCATTTGTCCAGTGTTATACACAAGTTCAAGTGCACAGACTGAGCAAGCAAGAAAAGGCTGAGCTCCAGCCACAGAAAAACAAACTACCTGTTCCAGATAGGCAATAGAATCCCAGATCCTTCCTTTTCTGTGTGTATTATGTGTGACTTCACATTAAACAATCCATCTTTCTGAGCCTCTACTTCTCCCATTAGAAATGATATATCAGTTACCAACTTTCTCCTGGAATGCGCAGTGTGCCTGGTTGGCCTTGCCCAGGAAGACACCTAACACCATTCCTGACACATAACAAACCAAAGGAGATGGAGTCATTGGGACTGCTATAATATGAGCTTTTCATTATGGGGAAGCAAACTCCTTAGAAGAGACGGAGGACAGATGAGGGGTGATGGCAATGTAGCCATGGAGCACTGCCTGGAGGAGGGACCACTACAACCTTGTCCCTTCTTGGAGCCACTGTTCTCTGGTCATTGAAGTGGAAAAGAGGCGTGGCTTTGGAGCCATTCTGTCCCTTGGGAACAAGAACCCCAAGTGCAATGGGGACTGAGAAGCTCCTCTGTTTCTGTAATAGCCAAGATTAGGCCAGTTTAGAGTCTTGTTGATGTAAACATCCTTACAGGAAGTACAGTACCCTTTATTACAAGGTCATTCTTGCCTGGTGGAAAATACAGATGAGTCAGAAAGAGACCAGTGATACCACCACAAGTGCCCAAACACACCCAGCAAAGTTCCGCTTGGGCCTAGAAAGTCCCACATCTACCTTCATTTTTTGCTTTCCTGGTAACAACTGTGAATCTGGGAGCCTTTTGCTGCTCAGGGCTGAGACACCTCTGCTTATAAACGAAGCCTCATGGCTTTCCCTCTGCTACACAAGTTTCACGCATCTCCCCTCATACATTTCATAGGATCTGCGCATTTTCACACATAGATAGGTAGACAACAAAGAGATAGATGCTAGGCAGATATAGATAGATGATAGATAGATGATAGATAGATGATAGATAGATAGATAGATAGATAGATAGATGATAGATAGATGATAGATAGACAGAGATAAACATATGTGTGTATATATAGAGAGAGATGATAGATAGATAGATAGATAGATAGATAGATAGATAGATAGATAGATGATAGA
>NC_022013.1:63596350-63604606 GCF_000317375.1 Microtus ochrogaster | reverse complement strand
ATAGACATATAGATAGATGATAAATAGATGATTGATAGATATGATAGATATAGATAGATGATAGATATAGATAGATAGATAGATAGATAGATAGATAGATAGATAGATAGATAGATGATAGAAAGAGATAGAGATAGATAATTAGGTTTCAATTTTAAAGTTTGTTTTCCAGGCAATGAGGTCTGTGAAATGACATGTGCCCTGAACCTTAAAACTGTTCCTGGAACCTGAATATGTGTTCTGAGATATGGCCAAAGACCTGTACAATCAACCCAAAAATTAATAATCCAAGTTTTCATGTCCAAGAAAACAGGTCTGGATATCGTTTTCTATGCCCAGGTCACACTCTATCACTGAGTGAAGTTGGGGCAGGAACCTGGGGGCAGGAACTGAAGTAGAGGCTATGGGTGAATGCTACTTAGTTACTCGTTCATCATGTTCACTCAGTCTGCTTTCTTATACCAACCAGGACTGCCTGCCTGGGGGTGGCACCTCCCACATTGAAGTGGATCCCCCAACATCAATTATCAATCATGGAAATGCTCTACAGTTTTGCCTACAGGCAAGACTTATAGACTCTATAGGATCTATAATATAGAAGCATTTTCTCAATTAAGATTCCTTCTTCCCAGATGAACCTAGCTTGCATCAGTTGACATAAAACTAACCAGCACAAGAATCCAGAAATGAACTGCAAGGAAACACCAGAGGAAGAGAAACTGCAGCCCCCAACAACCTTCCAAGCACCTACTGCAACTAGAAGAACACATGTCAGGGAGGCTGAAGCTGGGAACAGTTATTGAAGGGTCTCCACCTGGTGTGAGCTTGCACCAGGATGCTTCAAGCGCTGATAACCAGTTGTGTGACCTTGGACAGGTTACTTTTCTCTGAGGCCTCGTGTCTCAGAAATGACTTGCAGACACGTTATTCCTCTTCATGAGGTTGTGAAGGATGTACACACAGGAATGGCTTTAAGAAAGGCTCCTTCCTCATCTGCCTCCATTCCCTTTGGTCCCTACAGTTATCATACAGGATTGTACTGGCAGGCTACACACTTAAGAGGAAAGGCAAAGGCTGCGCTCGTTGCACTGCAGGTTAGAGATCAAAGCACTACCAGCAAACGAGCCAGTGTTTACAAGTGTGCAGGATGCTGTGGAGAAGTCTGAAGTGGCTGAGGGTCCAAATTACCTCATCTAGCTGGGGTTGAGGGAGAGACAGGGGAACAGTCACTCTTGTGAGAAGTAAGGGTTGTGAGAAGAAAAGTTGAGGGGTTCACACTCCCTGACACGTGTATGGTGGTCAGAGGACTGGCCAAATCAGTTATCTCCCTGCATCGCATGGGTTCTAGGGATTGGATCCAAGTTATCAGCCTTGATGACAAGCATCTGTAACTACCGAGCCCCCTCAGTAATAATTTACTGTATTTTAAATTTCTAAAGGAACATATTAGGGTGGAGATGTAACTCAGTTGTGAGTGCCGGCCCAGCACGCAGGAAGCATCCAGGAGGTTCAGTCTCTAGGACAACATAAAACCTAGTGTGGCAGCATTCTGGTAATCCCAGCTCTCAGGGAGTAGAGGCAGGAGGATCAGAAGTTACAAGTTCATCCTCTCTTACATGGTAAGTTTGAGGCCACCCTAAGCCATATGAGACCCTCATCAGAAGACAAACCACCTTAAAAATACCTCTCAATTGTAAATTATTTGCATAACGTGGGAATCCCTAGACTGAATTCCCAGTGCCACCGAAACTGCAAAGTGGTACTGTTCTCCTTTGTTACCTAGGCTTTTGGGTCCCCTCTGGATGTAACACTCTGCGGGGTTCAGGCCACTGTGTGAAGTGGTGCAGTATCTGCATGCAGCCTGAGCACTCCCTCTCTGGTACGCTCTGTGCTTTGAGGAAAGCTGTTACATTGTATTGTTCAGGGGATGGTGACAACAAGAGACAAGCCATGTTCAGAGTAGATTTTGATGTTTTTCCAAGTATGTTTGATTCAGAGTCGGACGGCCCTGAATTTGAACCCACAGACAAGGAAGGGACACATGGTGATGTTAAACTGGATGCTAAAGGCACTGTCTGTGCCCGCTAAGGAGGGGGGACGTAGTGAGGCCAGCTGAGATGCTCATGGAACAATCCAGGTGGGTGATGCACTTAGCTTAGACTCAGAAGGGGTCTAAACGGAGAGGAGCCAACAAAGATGCCATGACATGGATGAAATAGCCTCAGGCCTGCAACCCATGCTCCGGATCAGGCTCTTAGACCACAGTGGAGGCTCTTGGCCTCACTTCCCTGTGTGGGAAAAGCCCAACTGGGCTGCAGGCCAGGTGTGGAAAGAGAAGATGAAGCCATTTGCCACCCAGTGTAGCCCTCCGCTTAGAGCGGGATGACAGAGACATGTGTCTCCCAGCAAGATTCTCAAGATCAAAAACGCACCCGCAAAGCTTCCAGCTTCCGGAGCTCTGGGAGCCCCGTGTCAGGAACTGCCTTCCAATGGGAAGCAACAGAGAAATAATTGCTAATATTTCACCAGGATGGCAGGGAGATCATCCCCAGCCCCTAGAAACAGATTAAAAATCAGACCGCGGCTTAGGCTAGAGAACAGCCCTGATTCTCATTAGCGATTGCAAATGAGAGTACCAAAACACGCCTAAGGCTGCCTGCAAAACATCACACCTGTTTCAGAGCCGGGAGACCCCAGACCAGGACTAGGAGCCTGGCTTCAGGGAGGCACCCGGGTGCTTGTCACTCAGAGTTTCTGAGCAGATTTGTTGCTGGAACCTGAGTTCAGCTTCGGCGTGTACTCAAGGAAAGAGGCTGAGGGCTTCTTCCACGCGGAGCTAGGCACGAGTGACCCTCAGTGGGAGGCACTTTCTGCAGGCCCTGCCAACTCATGAACAAACTCACCAACTTGGGAGAGGCAGTGGCTGGCATTAAGAGACTTGGCATTTCTGCAGTCTTCTCTGTCATGACATCCAAGCTCTTGAGCCCCTCCATCTAGACTCTATTGCAAGCCTCAATGTCTAACATTCTGAGGTGCAGGCACCACTGTGAGCTATTTATATGTGTATATCTATTTAATCCTCACAACAGCCCCATGAGACAGGTACTTGCATTATGCCCATTTTATAGAGGAAGAAAGTAGGCCACAAAGAGGCAGACTAAGTTGGCCAAGTGAATCCCATTGCCAGGAGACTGACTTCCGGCCTGAGCTGTTATCCTCAGCCTCTCCTGTCTCTTGAGGATTGTGGATTTCCATAGGTCTGTCCCTTCCTGAATACATCACCAGTTGTCAGTGATCTTAAGGTTTGGGCTGTGAGCTCAGGAGAGAACCAAGGCTCCCAAATCCCCGCAGACCTGGATACAAATCCTGCTTCTATTACTTCTGGGCACACCTGAGCATCTTTCGGCTCTTGTGGATATTTTCCAATGGATTATGCTCTTACACAGACTTGTGCTGAGAAGGAAGAATGGCTGAGGAGAAGGAACCAGGCTCTGGGAAGAGCCAGATGCTTTCCCACTAGCCTCATCTCCAGCCACATGCTAACAAGACCCTTGGGCTCCTTGAAATACTCTTTTCCTCTCCTGGGCTTTGCTCTTTGTCTCTGAGCCACAGGCCCACCTCTACTGGGAAGCCCTCCATCACTCTCTGCCTAGAGTAGTCCTCCCTGGGCATCTAGGGACTCTGGAGAGCTACCATTGTATCCCATTCCCATCTAGAAAAGTAGCACAGCGGGGTTACCTGGTGTTTGAGGGTGTCACATCTTCTGCGGTCATTAAAGGTAAGGCTTGACCATGGTCAGCCAGCCTGCATTCAAAACACTCCCTTCCCTGCCCTCATGCTCTTAAGAATCCTGTGACCTTATTGCTGTAATCTCCCCCGTCCATTGTCCCTACACACACAGGAGCTCTGTCCAAATCCACTTCCCAGCCCCCATCCAGGGGCCAGGAGAGGGGACACATTCTGAAATACAAGGATATTCTTGCCGAGCTGCCCTGGGGACAGTCCCTGAAAGGGAGTCCTGAGGCCAGGCAAAAGGGTCAGATTACTAGAGAGATAATCTGATTATTTCCAGTCAGTGGTGGGAGGAGGAAAGGATCCAGAGTCCTGAGCCTGGAGAAATGGAGAAATAAACCAACCAGGATGCTGAAGCCCAAGGTGGGAACAGAATACAGAAGAAGCAAAAAGTCATGGTTTCCCCCTCCCATTCCATCACCTGTCTGCACCTCCAAGCTAGGAGGCAGGGCCTACAGAGACTCCCAGACCTCTCAGAAGGACAGTGTTGATTTTCAGCCAGAACAGGCCCTGTCCTCATTCCTCCAGGTCCTCCAAGGGATCCCATGTGAAGTTCCAGGGGAGGGTCAGGTCCTAAGCTCCCTGAGCACTCTAAAGGTGGCTTCTCATTCCCACTCCATGCATCAAGCTTGGCAAAGTGGCCCTACTGCTCTCTGGGGGGGGGGGGCTGGTGAGCACCCCCAACCCAGCAGCCAGCAGCTGGCCTGTCAACCTGAGAGAGAATCTGCCCCCAGGGAGGCTCCTAATTTAATCAGCTTCACAAATCAGCTCGATGGGCTTAATTGATCTTTTTCACTCCTAATATTGTCACTGTCACTGTCTGAGTTGTGACTTCCCCAGCCACCCCTGCGCATCACGCTCAGCTCAGCCAACCAGAAAGGGTGAGGGGAGATGCGCTCCAGGAGCCTGTGCCCCAGATACACCTTGGAGGGACAGAAACAGGAACCTGAGAAAGGCAAACAAAACCAGACCCCCAATGAGTCACCTGCCTGTAGCCCCAGTCAAGACACTTAAGGTCCTATCTGAGCCTCAGTTTTCCCATCTATGAAGATTACCATACTCTACCCTGTAGGATTTGTATTCTCCGTGTGTTTGTCCAATGCCTGGTACATGCTCGGCTTCGTGGTAGGTAGACACCGCTGAGACTCTCATACCGTCAATGGACCATATGGTCCAGAAGCACTTAGGAAATAATGTGCGGTGTCCTGGTGCTGGGGGTGCGGTCTAGGGTGCGGACTGGGGTGCGGTATGGGGAGGTGGGGAGGAGAGGCATCTTGCAGGAGTGATGCTCAGCTAGAGACAGGGAAAAAGAAAGTGAAAGCCCTTCCCAGCCAAAAGCCCAGTGCCTCTCCCTGAAGGCTGGAGGGCTCCAAGCTGACCAGTATAGACGGAGGCTGAGAGTTAGTTCATCAGGGTACAGACCAGATGAGGTCAGACCACAGACTCCTAAGCTCTGGGCTCCTGCATTGTCAAAAATGCCCTACGGTAAGAGCGGGGCTGCTGTTTCCCATGAAACACACAGACTTTTGTACCTACATGTAACTAATTTGAAAGATCAATAAGACAAAGTCATCCTTCCTACATTAAAGGTGACCACACACACACACCCAGAGAGAGAGAGAGAGAGACAGAGAGAGAGAGAGAGACAGAGACAGAGAGAGACAGAGAGAGACAGAGAGAGACAGAGAGATTTCAACCTGTTGTCTTTCTTTGATTTAAAAAAAATGCAGGTCATGAGCCCCAGCACGATTTCCAGGCCCTAATGAGTGCATGCGGCCGGTCAAGGGATGGTATGATCTTCTGGTTTGCAACCAGCATTCAGAGACCTGACTGAACACCAGGAGTCATGGGAACCCTGGGTTCTGTTTTCTGGGGTGATTTAATGACACTTTCAGTTGATCGTGACACCTGGCTGCTGTGTGGTAGTCATTTGAAAGTCAGAAGTTGGGGTAAGAGGGTCAGTGGGAAGGCTGCAAGGCTGCAGACAAGGTTGTTTGGATTGACAGTAAATAGGCTCCAAGCTGAGATCCCATATCCTAAAATCTGAAATCCAAAACGGCCCACAACCAAAAGAACCTTTGGAGCACCCATATGACGCCAAGTGGAAAATTCCACACCCGATCTCTCCACGGGCTTCAGTACAAACACAGGCAGACTAACAGAGCCATGAAACTGCCCCATGCTACATATAGAGGCTATGCAAAACAGTGACTTTTATGTTTACATTGGATTCCAATCCCCAAGATGTCTCATTACATGTATGCAAATATTCCAGAATCTGGCAGGGGTGAGGGTGGGGGGTGGGATCTGAATTCTAAAGCATCTCTGGTCCTAAGCATTTTCAGATAAGGGATACTGAGCCTGGAAGAGGAGTGGGAAATATCATGCCAATTAAAAACATGTTTAAGCCACATGCAATGACTCATGCCTATAATCCTAGAGCAGGGAAGCTGACGTAGGAGAACTGCTGGGAGCTCAAGGCCAGTTTGGGCTACGAAGTCAAGGTTCAGATCAGCTTATGTCAGCCATAAAACAGCAGCTGCAACAACAAGACACAGCTCCCTTTCCAACGCTTCCCGAGGGCAACCTGGGTTCAGATGCCAGCTGTAGAGCCGCCCAGTTGTAATCTTGAGGAGAGCTTTCTGCCCATTTCCCCAACTACAAGACAGATCCTAGGAGTCCCTCCTACTTAGACTCCTAGAATCATAGTCAGGTTTAGAAACAACGGCCCATATACTTAGCCAAGTGATTGGCCCACGGCAAGTGCTCCACACGTCAGTGTTACCAACACAAATCGGCTCATCGGGACTCCTGGATGTGTTCAGTGTCTATCCCCTGTAAAGTCCTAGGGAAGTGACAGCCCGTGACTCCTGGCCCAGTAGGAGTTTCTAGAATCATACTGGATTTCTTTTCATTTAAACTGATTTTGAACTTGAAAAGCTCCCCAGGCCCAGCTTCTGCTCTTACTTGCTGGTGTTCAAGCTGAAGCCCAGGCTAATAAAGGTCACATATGAAGAGGTCACAGTTACATGCAAGTGCGGCTGGGTTTCCTTGGACTCCAGCCATGTTGGACTGCCACCGTGTTGCTGTTTGTTCTTCACTCTTTTGGGGGGGTCTGCTACCCAGCTCCCAGAGAAATCACATATGGAGTCTTATTCTTTCTTATAATGCCCGATCTTAGCTTGGCTTGTTTCTTGTCAGCTTTTCTTAAATTATCTCATCTACCTTCTGCCTTTGGGCTTTTACCTTTCTCTGTTTCTGTATACCTTTCATTATTTCTTACTCAACAGCACACTGTGTAGCTGGGTGGATGTCCCTCTCTCCTTGTTCTATCTTGCTCCCTCCTTCCTTTCCCAGATTTCCCTTCCTATTTATTCTCTCCTGACAGCCCCACCTATCCTTTCTCCTGCCTCACTCTTGGCTGTTCAGCCTTTATTAGACCATCAGGTGTTTTAGACAGGCAAAGTAACACAGCTTCAGAGAGTTAAACAAATTCAACACTTCTTTGCACCATTACACAAATGTTCTATAGCATGAACAAATGTAACACATCTTAAAATAATATTCCAAAACGTACAAGTGTTCACAGGTCCACCTAGATCCTTTCTGTGAGCTGAGTTCATTTCCGGAGAGTGGCAAGTGGCTGCCTATGGATCTGGTATTCTGTGGCTCTATATTGTCCTTGTAAACACAGGTAGATCCAGACTTGTGCAGTAAGCTCCTAAACAGACATCACTCTCCTATTTCTCAGCTTGTCCCCAGAAGCCTCTGTGGGGCCGAGTAGACAGGCCAGAGGAGAAGCAGGCTATTCAGGGAATGGTACCAGAGGACAGGCTCCATCTTCACTAGAAGTCTGGTTCTAGAGGGCAGAAGAAGATGGGGTCAGGCCTCCCCAATAGCAAGGATACTTTCCTTTGAAACTCAGTGAGGTACAGAGAAGTAGCTGGGAGATGCAGGGTCTGCACTGCCCAATCTAGGGCATAGAGCATGGGTGCAGAGAGAAGCTGTGGCCCTCACTCCGGCGCCTTCCAACTGCTGCAGACTCACTGGCGGTAGAGCCATAGGTGTCCTCAGGCATCTTCTGGGCTATGAGCTTCACTGAGGCCAAAGGCAGACAGACAAGCTCCTGCCTCTGACTGTGACAGGAACCTATACAGCATGGTCTCATTCAGGCACGTATTTGCCCAGTCTTCGTCTAATGATGTGAGTGCTGAGAAAAGCCAGTTAACAGATAGGAGGGCTAGGCACAACAGAGGTCTGGAGGCAGAGGCTCTCAAGGCAGAGCCAGCCAGTCTCCTCCCAAGTCAAGGTTCAGGACTTCTGTATGATAATCAGAATGTAGGTGTGGAGGAAATTTACTGGGTACCTGATTGATGGAGGTGGGTCTTCTTTCTATGTGTTGCTTTCATTGGTTAATTAATAAAGAAACTGCTTGGCCTTTAATAGGACAGAAAATTAGGTAGG
>NC_022013.1:63592453-63596210 GCF_000317375.1 Microtus ochrogaster | reverse complement strand
TGGGCTACACAGATTATTAGAAATGGGTTAGATCAATATGTAAGAGCTAGCCAATAAGAGGCTGGAACTAATGGGCCAGGAAGTGTTTAAAAGAACACAGTTTCCGTGTAATTATTTCAGGGCATGAGCTAGCCATGCAGGCGACCGGGTGCCGGGGACGCAGCCCACCATTCTTCAACACCTGATCACTAGCAAGACTTCTCACTTACAGGGAAAGCCACCACACCCCATTATCAGTCTTTAATTCTCTAACAGTGGTTTTAAAATATGTCAGTTAGGCTGAGGACATAGCTCTATAAGTAAAGAATTTGGCACACACATGTAAAAACCTGACTTTGAACTCCAAATTCTACATAAAAAGCCAGGCATGGTGACACAGACTGATGGAATGGGATGAGAGAGGAGGGCCCCTGGGGTTTGCTGGCCATCCAGCCTAGCTGAGCCTGCAGGTTTTAGGACAATGAGAGATCCTGCCTCTAAAGCAAAGAGGACAGTTCCTCGGGAACCACACCTGAGGCTGACCTCTGGCCCCCACAGACATGCTCGCATGCATACACACAACAAAAGCATGTTAGTAGTAATATGAGCCAATTCCTCATTGCCAATTTCCACTTATAAATGCTTTCATGACAACGTCACAGTGAATGGCTCTCAATTGCTCCCATTTCATGAAGTGAATGGTTTTGGCCCCAGAAATACCTTGCAATAAAAATCACCTTCTTCACAAAGAGGTGAATTCATAGGACCTAGAATACTCCACCAATGGTGAGTGGAAAGCGCTGGCTGTCGTTCGCTTCTCTTTGCTCCTACTCTGAAGCTTTAAGTGTATTCTCCTTAGGGAGTGAAGACTAGAGAGATCAGAAACCTCCCCGGGAGGACACATTCTGGTATTGTCTGATTTGACGTCCAAGGAAGGGGGCCATAGGCTGGACTTGGAATCCTCAGATTTGTACGGTGGTAGCCAGGAAACTGTCTAACCTAGCAACCCTAGGGAACCTCCAAATTTTGTGACGCCCCTCTTGTCATAGATTTATTAACTTGAGACAAACTTATACACAACTGGGAAGAGAGAATCTCAGCTGAGGATTGCTGCCATCAGATTGGCCTGTGTGTGTGTGTGTGTGCGCGCGCGCGTGCGTGCGTGTGCATGTGTGTGTGTGCGCGTGTGTGTATGCGTGATGCGTGTACATGTATGCATGTGTGTGCACATGCATGCATATGTACGTGTATGAATTGTGTGTATGTACATGCATGTATGTATGTGCGTGTGTACATGCATGCGTGTGTGTGTGTATGTGCATGCGTGTATGTGGTGGGAGGCATATTCTTGGCTGGTGGTTGATGTAGAAGGGCCCAGCTCCCTGTGGGCAGAACCATTCCTGGATGGTTGGTCCTAAGTTGCTGAAGCCGCAGGAGAAGCCAACAAGCAGCATTCCTCTGTGTGTTCTGTTCCAAGATCCTGTCCTAGCTTCCCTCGATGGACTGCGAGCTAAATAATGCTTAAGTTAAATAACTTGGTTTAATCACTGTAAGCTAAATATCACAGAGACAGAAAGCAAACTAGGATACTTCCTGGGCCCCATTTCACCACGTCGGCAGACACCATGCACTTACAAACAGCAGAGTAGTTCAAGAGGAAGGTATGCTTGATTCTCTCCAAAGTAGGGGTTAGAACTCAACCAAGGATATTTTCACAGAGGTGATAGCCACTCCACAGGGATTCTGTAGGCTCTATAGGAGTTCATCAGACAGATAAAGAAAGAAAGAAAACTGCAGATGAAGAAATTTGTGTACAGGTTCAGAGTTCATATGCTAGTCTATGTACCGACACGAGATTATATGGGTTAAGGTGCAAAGGGAGACAAGGCAGTGCAAACAGAGGTGAAAGGCTAGGGAGAGTTCGAATCACCTGGGGCCACAGTAGAAAGGCAGGGAAGAGAAGGTAGGGAGTCCTGGAGTTCACATCATTGAGGGGGTCCACGGTGCCCTGGAAATATCAGCTTATAGGTGGAAGGCGTTGGGGAAGACAAGCACACAGTAAGGGCACAGCTGCTTTCCCCATGCTGTGAGGTCTTTTCCCTCTGCTCTAGTGCTGGAGTTCAGGGTGTGTGGAGATCTAGCCGGTGCAGTGTAGAGCGGGAGACGGAAATCACAGGGGCCTAAAAAAGGCATGGAAGTGGGGTCCCTGTACTCTGAGGTGTGTTTAGCAGGTCGCTGCTAGAGATTCAAACAGCAGGTGAATTTCTTAGTTTTCTTCCAGCCCTGGAAGTCTCCCTTACTATTTTGTCTTGCATTAGAATGGATTTGAGAAGTTGCCTCTGGGGTGGGGGGTGGGGGGATAGTAATCAAAATGTAAATATCACGGGAATAATAGGTTTGGCCTAATTATCAGCGATTACTCAGTTTGTCATTATTTCTGTACAATATATCCCAAAGTTCCGGAAAACAAATCAAAGAAACTACCACGGCCGATGCCATTAATAGAAGCAAAACACTTCAAGACGAGAATTTAATTTACTGGGTGAGTTCTTGAGGCACGTTTTTGTTGATGAATATTTATAAAAGTGGGTTAGGCTGGACCTAATAATGATTGCAAAATATTTTAATGCTGTCCCCTCATTAATTTACCTTTAATGAATGACTTGATAAAGCGTGGCTGTTTGTATGTAATGATTTCATTAATAGCTATGGCATATGCAAGTGTTTTGCACACATTTGAATGGCACCTGAATGAAATGATACCTTAAATTACACAGTAGACTAAGGAATATTTGTTGAAATGTGCAAAGTCCCAGCCTCATTGTAGTCAAGCTCTAGGAATTTGCTGTGTTCCAAACAGCAGTGATAGAAAGAGGCTCGCATGACCACGTTCTTCAGTTTCTGAGTTTCCCCTCAAAACTGGTCTCTGTGAAAAGCCTGTACATAAAACCTGTAGACAGAGAATCACAAGGAAATGGGCCCCTCCTGGCTGCCCCCACCCCACCAGCCGGGCGGTGGTGGCACACACTTTTAATCCCAGCACTCTGGAGGCAGAGGCAGGCAGATCTCTGTGAGTTCGAGGCCAGCCTGATCTACAAGAGCTAGTTCCAGGACAGGCTCTAAAAACTACAGGGAAACCCTGTCTCAAAAAACAAAACAAACAAACAAACAAAAAGAATTGCTTCAACCTTCCCTTGGGAGCAGAGGCCCAGCCAGAGAGAGTGTGTCCTATACTGAAGGCAAGTGCGTGCAGGACTAGGCCAAGGGAAGGGGAGGGGAGGGAGGTTTGTTGTGGGGGGAGTCAGAGAGGGGAGAGGCCACACTGAGGAGGAACAGGCATCTGTGAGGAGTCCTCCTTCAGACTGGTTTCTGCTTGCCCTACTCTTGACCCTCACCTGCTACGTACAAGGGCCAGACCCTCTTGTCGTAAGGATGTCATGCCAACTTAAACTTTATTTGAACTGGTTTGAGAGAACTAGGAAGCCCCGTTCTACAAGGGTTTTGGACCCTTGAGATGACTCAGAAGGGTAAAAACCGTTTGCCGTGCAAGGCTGGTAACCTGAACTCAATCCCTGGAAGCCATGTAAAGGTGGAAGGAGAGAACTGATTCCACAGGGTTGACCCTTCACCCCTACGTGTATACCCCCATACAAAAAGAAATACACATTGCACTATTAAAAATGTAAAAGGATCCCTTTGACCATCCCTCAGCTGCTCCTTCCCCCCCCCAGATGCTTCTGCGTGTGTCTGTCTTACGAGTTTGCTTTTTATTTGTTCA
>NC_022013.1:63574075-63592317 GCF_000317375.1 Microtus ochrogaster | reverse complement strand
GGAGAGGAAGACCGATGAGATGAGATTTGCATCTCAGAGCCAAGCAGGCCCCTTGTTGGGATCAATGTCATTGGTCCTGTGAGCAACCGTGTTGCCTGCTGCCACCCTCTCCAGGCCCTCCAGGCCCTGTGTCTCCCCTGACTCACGTCTGTTCTCTGCCCCACCCCCACCCCCACCCTCGGTTATCCACTTCCTCCAGCCACCACATGGGCAGGCCTGGAGGAAGCAAGGTGCTTGCGTACCAGTGTGAACAGTGTCCCTCAATGGCTGCCTCCTATGAGTCTCGGTCTTTGGACTCCTCGGCCCCACCTTCCTTCCCCATCTTGTCTATCTCAAAGGATTGTTCCATCAGATGCATTTTTCCCAAATGGGGACAGACTCCGTAGAACAGAATGCTTACTGGAATTGCTAGAGCTGGCTAAGTCTTCAGCACAAGGGCGGCTGGTGTACAGACAGGTGACTCAGCCACTCAGCAGGTCACTTCTCCCAGAGATATTCTCACCGTTAAATGCATAAGCCAAAGGAATGAAATAGCATGGAAAAATGCTTGACACAAGGGCAGGTAAGCAGGTGATAAATGACCTGGCTCCAAGATTCAGCACAGAGGGCCAAGAAGATCTGGGTTCAAATTCCTCCTTTTCCACTTAGGAACCAGGTAGCCTTGAGCAAGCCCTTGCATGTTCTGGGACTATTTCCTGATATGTGAAAGGGACGTGACCATCCCACACACTAAGGTAGCAAGGGGGAAGGAACACCTGAAGAGCAGGGCCTAGCCACAACTGGCCGCAGCAGGACAGAGTGACTAGGAGGGGCTTGGTCCTGGGCTCAGCCAGAAGAGGAATAGAAGGGAGGACAGAGATGGCAACAGCACCCTCAGGCCGGCTGCTTAAACCCCACCTCTGTGCCCTGCAGTGGGCTGATAGCAGCTACCCTTAGGCTGGTGCCTGGATGGGAAGGGCTGGGTACCTGCGCCTACCCTGCCACCCTCATCTTTGTGTTGTCCCCCACCTCCGCGGGAAGATTTATGGAAAGATTAAGGGTCCTTTTTTTTTCAATATCTATTAATATTCATGGCAGTCTTCACAGCCATCTGCTTTTAACGATTTTGTTTGCAAAGACCTGAGATTAAAATATGGCCTGCTCGTGCTCTGAAGCATCCGAACCGAGGGCGATAAAACAAAGACCCTTTCAAGAGCTGCGAGCCGGCCGTCACTCCACCTGCAGCCCGGAGACTAATGACTATGGGGATGGAGGGGGGCCAGGGAGGCTCCCGACCTGACTGCGATCAGACCAGAGCCTCCGCTTCCCTGCTCCCCTCAGGCTCAACAGGGTTAATTGAGGAGGGGAAAGAGACAGCCCCTGCTCCCTCTCTGACGTCTCACACAGGGTCTTTCTGGTAAGGGGGCTCAGTGGGGCGAGGGGAAGATGCTGGTGGCAGCCTTGGGGACACATGGCTCTGAAATCCTGGAATCAGCACCCTGGAGAGAGGCTTGTCGGCGCTGCGGTTGCCCAGAGTCACAGACAGGGTTGGGGTGCATGGGTCCACACCCCTACAGCATGGCATGTCCTTCTCTGTCAAAGAGGCCCTGTAAGATGCCATCTGAAGCTGGGTTTCCTTGACTCCACTTCTACAGCAGATACCTCTGTTCTGCTCTGCCTGAAAAGCCCTACTTCTCACCAATATCCCAAGGGTTCTTTGGATCACAATAGCGCCCCGCCATATCAGTGAGCTTCCTTTCAAAGGGCACAAAGGAGGGGCAAGCTGTGAGAGGGTACCTACTGGTGGCTGTGTTGACCATTCCCTCCACAACCACAAGAGGCACCACTCCTGGGTTCTTCAGTGGCTCTGAGCTGCGTGGCTGAAGATGCCTGCTCTGGGGACGATGATAAACAGCAGAATTCTAGTCCCTGTTCCTGGGGACTCTTCCTTGTATCAACCAGGCATCTTAGTCACTACCTGAAATTTTTCATATTGGATTCCACCCTTAGGATAGGCAAGACCTCCAGTTCCATCCCCCTGACCCCAAATCCATACTCTATGCCACCTGCCACTGGCCTGTGAGTCATCTTCAGCGCCCATACCTGTTCCTCCCCACTCTCCTCCAGGTGAGGTGGAGCTCGACACACCAGGCCTGTAGCAGTCCAGCTCAGGGGGGGGGGGGACCTCATGTGTTGTCCCAGAATAGCATCTCTTACTTTCAAAGTGGGTCGCACTAATCATCCCCCACTTCTTCTGACATATCACACCAGAGCCTGCCACTCTTGGGGATAAACTCCCCTGTCCACCTCCCACGTCTCCAAGCTTTTGCAGGTGGCATTCTCTCTTCTTATCCTCTGTGTTCCTTCTCTTTTACCCATTAAGGGCCCCATAGCCGGGCGGTGGTGGCGCACGCCTTTAATCCCAACACTTGGGAGGCAGAGGCAGGCGGATCTCTGTGAGTTCGAGCCCATCAAGGGCCCCAAATCCAGGACCTCCACAAAGCCTTCCAGGGAGTGCAAGGCCAATACCACCAACAGAATTTACCACTCCAAAAGCATCTCCATAACAGCAGCACCTGGGGAATGCTCGAGAAAGTGCAGCACCGAGAGGGGGTGACTTCCTCAACACACACAGTTGCCAGGTGATGGCCCTGCATTCTAATCCACTGAGTCTAGCCCCCAAGCCTTCTCTGTTCTGCCTCCCTCCTTTCCTCACCTGTGCTACCCATGGGCACACACCGTATACATCACTGCCATGTCACAGTTGATAATGGAAAGCAGACTACTGTCTGACTGTGTTTCTTCCCTGATGCCCTTGAAGGAATCCACTGTGTGTCTCTGTCCCCAGCACAGAGTCAGCACCAAAAGGACCTGGAGGGATTCCTAAGGATGCAGAGAAGGAAAGAAGAATGTATCTCTGGCTGCAGTCTGTGAAGGGCTTGTATAATGGGTAAAGGGTGTGTGTGTGTGTGTGTGTGTGTGTGTGTGTGTGTGTGTGTGTGTGTGTGTGTGTTCGTGTTCTCAAATGCACGCATGTGTACACATATCCCCAGTCTCCTGAGCCTGAGCCAGCTTTCAGTCACATGAATAGTTAAAGCCCTTAAACCAGCACTGCTTCGTCACCGATATTTTTACAAAGTTGTCACAGAGAAATATCATTTTTCTTCCTCCTTTATTTCATTTTCTTTGGGATATAGTAATTAACAAAAGCCGTTAGATGCCAGCAAAACTGTTTCTTTTGAAGTTTCTACATGGCTGTCATCCGGGAGATAAAGGCAGATTATTCAATCTTGACATTCTAATTGTGGATGCCAGATAAAAGCCTGGATTAGACACTTCACAGCCCTACTCGGGGAGGGGAAGATGGGCAGGAGAGAGGCCACACTGAGCCACGTGGGCTGGGACAGGAGGGGCTCCACCCAAAGGGTTCTGGACCCTGGCCACACAGCTTGGCTTCTCTCATTTAGAGTCAGACATCTCCAAATTACACAGTATTAGAGGGGAACGGGGCGTGTTCCAGGAGGTTGACACTCGGGGTTCCAAACCTGGGTTTACTCCTCCAGGCCGCCCCCTGCACTGCAGTCCACGTGGTAGACACTCCCTCCCTGTGGAAGGAGAGGGCCGGTAGAAGGGACAAATCCCTGCCTGCTAAGAGTCTGCCAGAGCTATCCAGGAGCAGCATCACCTTGTAGGCAGCAGTAGCTGCCTACGAGAGACAGAGGGATCTTTACGGATGAAGATGCTCCAGTCACGCCAAGAATGAAAGCAGCCTCTCAGGAGAGGCCAAGAGGCCAGCATTTAGACACCCTGAAGAGTACATTCACTCTGAAGACTAGAAACTTCTACAGCGCAGAGGTAACGCTGTCTGATTTCCCAGACCAATCCTGAACAAGAGTACCTATGACCTTGAAATTCAGCTTGTCCTGTGAGCAGCCATGAGCCAACACATGCTCTCTGTCCTCCATGAAACCTACGTGGCAGACAAGTGTTTGCCCTTCACTGGACCAAATGGTTATACTGATGAGAACACAGACACTATATCAGTCAGGTTCCAATCAGGACTCATAATCCACTCGGGGTATTTTAAGCAAGGAATTTAACACAGGGATTGATGGAGCAAAGACGGAAAGAAAGCAAAGACAAGCCTTGGCTCAGCACCAGCCCAGGTCCCAGGGGAGGCAGGGAAGTAGCATTCACAGGGCCCAGAACCAAGAGAAGCAGACCTGCAAGCTCAGTGTGTCTCAGGAGCTGTGAGCACTGCTAGAGGTAGGAAAAGACAGAGACTGGGGTGGTGCCCTGAGTCCCTCTGATTCCCAGGCCCCCTCTTTTCCATTTTGCTTCATGGGATCTCACAAGCAAACTGTTAACTACACTCTGAACTGCACCCTGAAAACAGAGCCCTTGGGCCATTCCCTGAGCCACAAAGGAGAACAGGGGTGAGGTGAGGAGAGGCTCTAAGGCCTGGGGATGAATTGACCAAGCGCCCTTGCCAGCCTTGCAACCTCATCAGCTGAATTGCAGTTCTGCAAACAACTCCCTAAGACCTGCCTCCCTCTGTGCAGTCCAGTCTATTCCTGGCAGACCTGGGCACTCCTCCCCTTCTGTTCCCACCAGGTCTCTTCGGAACTCAGAGGACACTGGATTGCACTCCATGCTCTAAACCAGCGTACCTACTTTATGGAGAGAAAAACTGAGGCCAAATCAAGAAGAAAGGATGAACCCCAAGTTACAAAGTTCCAAGGAAGCCAGAGCCCAAGTGTTGGACTGATTAACAAGGAAGAGAAAGCAAGACTGTCCAGTGGACCATTGAGAAAGCGCTCCTGTGTCCATCTTCACTGAGTCTTATCGGGAGAGACAGCAGAGATAATGACAGGGACAAGAGAAACAAGCCCTGAGCTGCTCAGGGGCCCACACTGTCGCTTCATTGCCCTGTGGCCATAACCAAGCCAGTTTCTGTGTGCTGTGGCAGGTGGGGAGGTTCACCTGGATAACACCTGGAGCCTCCCCCACAATCCCGAGCTGAGATTCTGTTTCCTGGACAGAGGTAAGAGAAATCCATCCCTCCAGGAGGCAGCTGGATGCAGGGAGGGTCCTTAGAAAGGGAAGTCGAGGGGGGGAGACACTGGGAAATATAAATCTGCTGGTGAGGCTCTCTCCGAAAGGGTTTTAATTAATTGTTTTTATACGACATAAGAGCGACTCATTACCGACCAGCTTTGATTTGTGACACCTGCATTATAGATGACTTTTAAATTAACATTTCCCCAATAAAAGGTGTCGGTAGAGAGCTGAAGGCGCCCAGAGAAATATAAAAGGGTAATAGTATGAAAATACAAACAAACACCAGCCCAGCCTGACAAAGGGGGCTGCTCAATCAATTTTACAATTAATTAAGGCTGACTGGGGGAGCTGAGACCCTAGAGGCAGTTCAAGGGACCAGGTAGAGTCTCAGGCATCAAATGCTATAAGCAGGAAAATGTTTGGGCTTGAGAGGGAGGCCTGGTGTGGAATCGGGGTGTGCCGCCTGCCTTCCCTTTGAGGGAACCGGAAAGAGATCTGCTTGTTTTCCCTCCTTGCTCTACTGAATTCATTATGCATTCATTTCCTAAGTCTTTACAGAGTGTCAATGTGTCCCAGGTAGCAAGATGGATCTGCCCAAATGAGAGGTCAGGGGTCCATGTGTCTGGTCCAGGAAGAATGAAGGGCAGAGTGATGGAAGAAACTAGAAAGCCAGAGAGAGACTTCAGAGGTATCTGCAAATGTAATTAAGCATTTGGAGTTTTTCTTCAAGGCCTCCAGTGAAGAGTGGCAGGCAAGAAAACCGTGTGCTAAAGTCTGCAGTTTAGATAGCTGTGGAGTAGGCTGCCCATCGGATGGATGGAGAGAAGAAAGGGGAGTTGTCAAAATGAAGCTAGTGTATGCACTGAATTCAGAGCTGCCTACAGCCAAGCAAAGGGCGCTGCAGAGAGCGGAAAGTGCAGATCTGGACGACAGACCTTGTCTTGTCCTTAGGAAGCAGCTCATAAAGGGATTGCCTACAGGGCCTCCAGAGAAAACCGGGCACTGGATAATTCCAAGCCAGGGTTGGGGATGCTCCTGCAGGCAATGTAGTTTGAGTAGAGCTACTAGGCAGGGCCTCTCCTAGAAGGTAGCACTGGAAAATCCAAAGTACCTAGAGACAGCCAGACCAACACTCAGGATGATAGCCTGGGAACCTGCTAAGCTATTGCAAGAGGTAAAGACTGGAAGGATCGAAATAAGTGTAGAATTGCCTGCCCCTCATTTCTGCAGCAGAAGCCGTGGAATGTAGAAAGAGTTTCCCAGACCCTATGGCAAATTTCCAGGCTCTTTCTACTCTAGGGAATATGTTTGTGGCAGGGATCTTGTCTCCACCTGATTCTAACAGGAACCTACTTTTATCACTACCCAAGAGCTCTCTCTAAACCCCAGGTGAACTCAAGGTCCCCCAGACAATCAGATGTACCCTTTCCCGAAGTCTCTTCTTCCTTGTTCTCAATCCCAAAGAAAGAGGTCATCATCTACCCAGCTGCTCCAAAGGGAACTGGGAATGACCTGGTGCCGTCTGTCTCCCACAGGCCCATCCCCTTAGCTCCCACCTTACAGCTCCCTGCCCACTGTACCCATCCATTTTCACATCTTCCTGGAGGGACCACAGTCCTTCCCTGCCCCCCATCTTCTACTCATCCATATACCCTGGACACAGTGGCAGAAGGGATCATTCTAAATGGACCCACACACACCTTGTGCAGCTGCCAGGACTAGGCTTGGAGGCCTCCTTTGTCCCCAAGCCAAAACCAAACTCTGTTACCATACTGGAGTCCAGCCTCTACCTCTCCCAGACTACCTACTTCCGTGTCTCAGTCCCCGGGCTCTTGGGCTCCATCCACTGTACCTCTCTCATCCATCTCTTTAACATCTGTATTCCTTTTACAGAGAACTTTTTAAAGATTTGTTTTTTTATTTTTTTAATTCCTTATGTGTCTATGTATAATACGTGCATGTGAATACAGGTACCTGTGGGGAGCTGAGGCATTGGATCTCCCTGGAGCTGGAATGTAAGCCTCCCAGTATAGGTGCTGGGAACTGAACTCAGGTTTTCTGCATGAGTAATATGTGTTCTTAGCCTCTGAGCTATGTCTTCAGCTCTGTTGGTAACATTCTAAACGCCCTATCCTGCATTGCCCCCATACCCCGCTACTGTCTGGACACTTTACAGTCCACACTTCCAGCCTCAGGTTCATCAACCCTAAGCCTTTTGAGATTATTTGCTTCTGCTGAGTTGCAGGCTTCAATGACTTTGGAATCTTGGGTTTCGATCACCTTCAGACTCCAGGACCTAGTAAGTAGACCTTGTAGGCCGAATGGATAGAGCGTAGGCAAATGAATGGATGAATGAATCCACTGATGTCGCGTTCCAGCACATCTCACACTTACCAGGAGTCAATGAAGCCAACAGGACATCTTCGCTCACAGCACACACTTTACCACAAGTCTGTGATAAAGCCACTCCCTCAGGAAAGACATTGGCACATCACTGAAACAGTAATGAGAGCGTGTCTGTATCACACACCTAGTGGGGATGAGGGAGAGGGTCTCCAAAGAACGTCTGCATAGGCTCAGACTCATTTGATAATGTCCTCTCTACGTCCTGCCAGGGCCCAAGAAAACACAAATATTGACTGAGCTTCCTAGCTAGAATATAGGAATGTTTTGGGTTCCTTTGCCCAACGGATTGGTTTTACCAGCTGGTTTTGAAACAGAGAATGACAGAGCATACTTTTAGAATAGCTATAGGAAGTCTACATCCAGCAAGCACCAAGTAGAGTGAAAAGGCTGGGTTTGAGGTCAAGTAGAAACATGAGTCCTCCCAAAAGGGGAGAGATGGTGTCTGCCTAGAGGAACCTAGGAAAACACTGGAGAGGAGGCAGCCTTGTCTGGAAAGGTCGGGAGGTTCAAAGAGCAGGAACTTCCCAGTGAGGCCATTGCTTCCTTCCTTTTAGCCTTCCTTTAAGAAAACACCTCAGAAGACCAGCTTCTTCTCAGAAGTTTAGGAAAAACGTCAGTCAGAACCTAACATAACATCAAATCTATCCGCATCCCATGCGAAGAGCTCAAGACCAAGAGGGAAGATATCTTCCTGTACCCCTTGAACAGTGCTGCAAAGTGGGGGTCCCTCTGTAAGCATGAACCACGTCTTCTTCACTCACTATGTAACACAAGAGAGGATAGAGGCCCAGCGGGCCAAAGGCCTTGCAGACATCCCACAGGACCAGACAGAAGCGGAACTCAAAGCAACACGGCCTTGACTCCAAGTCTACACACGTAGGTGAATTTGCTATCTTTGGTTCTGATTATTCTGAAGCACAGATGAATAACTGGCAGCTGATGCTAAAAATACATGTTGTGGGGTTGACTGACAGCACAAGCTGAGTGATGTACAAACACGGAATGATTCTATT
Organism: Microtus ochrogaster; assembly: GCF_000317375.1. NCBI lineage: Eukaryota > Metazoa > Chordata > Mammalia > Rodentia > Cricetidae > Microtus > Microtus ochrogaster. The sequence continues at coordinate 63,583,858 of NC_022013.1, read as the reverse complement.
TCTCTCGATAACTGATACTGGCTTTGCTCTGTGAGTGCTTATCCCACAGGCTGCCGGGTGATGGGGAAGGGAAGAGAGCACACTTACCGACTGTGGCATCTTCCTCCTTTCCGCTGATTCCCTCACCTCATTTCTCTTTGCAGAAGTCTCCTTTGAATTATTCAAAAGTGTCAACTGCCCAGTTCTAAGCCGCTTCCTGTGTAGCTCCTGTCGGAACCAGCACTGGAAACTAGAGCACTCTGCTGGGGTGACTGTAGCTGTCCCAGTGTGGAGGACTAGACATGAGTCCGCAGGCGGCCGCCACCTGTCTGCTGACATTGCCCGCCAGTGTCCTAACCCGTGTTGAGACCACCTGCCAGCTTCTTACGTGATGTTGTTGAAGACTTTCAAGTCCTGAGCAGATACCTTCTCCTTGACCTTCTGAAATCTGAGCCCACCGAGGTGTGGCTTCTTCCTCTCTACTGGTGATAAGTTTGGAATTGTAGCATGGCAGTTACCACCTGGGGACTCTGCTTTTCTCTTTATAGAAAGAAGGATGCTGGAGGCACCCTACTTCTGTTTGAAAAAGAAAAAAAAACAGAACAGGAACTTCTCTTTTAGCAACTCTTACAGTGAGTACTAAGGGGATAAATATGGCCAGACTAAGGTCACCCTGTACAACACAACCAGGAGTCTACACATTATGGTCATGCAGCTTCAGACCCTGCCTATTTTTTTGGTTGGTTCGGGGACTGAGAATGACTTTTTACATATGTTACTGCTTGGAAAAATTCATCTGGGATATAAGAAGACAGCCACAGTTATTCATCTGTGTATTCCCAAAGGCTCCTTCCCGAGCTGTCACAGCAGAGCTGAGTATCAGTAATAAATTCTATTTTCTATCTGATCTTTTATAGATAGCCTTTGCCAACCTCAGATCAAGACTACATTTCCCAGGCTCCCTTGCATCTAGGTGGGCCATGTGCTTCTGAAGTACAGGACCATGAGGGATATTGACTCTGTCTGCTTTGGTCCTCTGAAGGGCAGTACATAATCTTAACCACTAAACCAGCCCCTTACTTCTATCTCTTCTGAGCTCTCTCCAACCCCTGGTAGAGCCAAACAGCTGGAATGCTAACATCATGACAAGACTCTTAGGGTTCCAGGACCATGGCCCAGGTGACTCAGTCACAGAAAGAAGGAATGCAGGGCTGCCCTACCAGCTCCAGCTCTATGAGGAGAAAGGTGTGCCAGGTGGTTAGCTGTCAACTTGACACAAACCAGAGTAACCCGGATGAAGGAACTTGACTGAGGAATTACATCCATCGGCTTCGCCTGCGGACATGTATGTGGGGCATTTTCTTGATTAGTGATTGATGCGGGAGGGCTCAAGGCACTTAGGGTGATGCCACCCATGGGCAGGGGGTCCTGAGTGGTATAAGAAAGCAGGGTTAGAAGCTAGAGAGATGGCTCAGTGGTTTTCAGAGGGTCTGGGTTCTATTTCTGAGTTCACATGGCAGCTTACAACTGTCTGTAACTCCAGTTCCAGAGGATCTGACAACCTCACACAGACATTCATGTAGGGAAAACATCAATGCACATAAAATAAAAATTAATTATTAAAAAATGAAGGAGAAGAAGAAAGAAAGAAAGAAAGAAAGAAAGAAAGAAAGAAAGAAAGAAAGAAAGAAAGAAAGAAAGAAAGAAAGAAAGAAAGATAGAGCAAGCCAAGGAGAACAAGCCAGTAAGCAATGTTCCTCCCTGGCCTCTGCTTCAGTTCTTGCTTCCGGATTCCTGTACTGACTTTCCTCAACGACCAACTGTAACCTGAAAGCTAAATACGCCCTTCCCTTTATAAGCTGCTTTTGGTCAGCAACAGGAACCAACAGGAACAGAAGGGCACCTTGGATGCTCTACGCCACTGAGTTACCCAGCATCCTGTCCTTACCCTGGGTGGTACGGATGCCCAGCTAGGCATCATTTCCAGAATGCCCTGCCTGTCGGTCCCACTGGCTTACTGAAGGCCACTGTCCTTGTGTCATAGGACTGCTTAACGGATGAGGGGGATGAACACCTGTAACTTAGCATTTCCCCAGCAGCTGAGAAGGGAATGCTTACACCAGAGTTTCTTTGCTTGCAGGGAAGAAAGGGCCTCAAAGAGAGAGGCTGGAGCAATGCAAAGTGGATCCTCACAGAATCCCAGGAGAGGCCAGGGCAGCGGGCTTTGTGCGGTCACCCTCAGCAGGTTGACAGAGGTGTACTATTAGAAGCAGGGTCTCTCTCACTTCATCAGAGAAACTTACTGTCCTCCTTTCTCTGCTGCTAATGCCTGGTCACTCACAGCAAGCCATTTGCTGGGTTCCCAGCCTTATGTCAGTTCTAGATATGTTCAACTGTCCCCGCTCTGAACTCAGTGGCTTCCCCAGCTTTCTCTAAATAGAAAGCAGACTGGCCCAGCTGTGCCATGGAATCATACCATCCACATCATACGGTGTGGGCAGTCTTTGTTTCAAATACCCACCCTGGTCTGATCCACTGAGGCCTGGGGGAGCTGGCTGCTGTGCACACGTGTGCTGGGAACAGAGTTCCTTAGCCAGGAAACTCCTCTCTAAAGACTCAGGAGCTCTGAGGTAAAGAGCCTGGATTCTGGGCTCATCTCCACTCCCCAGCGCTGTGACCAAAGCAAGTTGGAGCAGCCATTTGCATTTCTATAAAATCAGAATCACAGTGAAAATAAACGCCTGCCTCCTAGGGCTGTCAAAGATGAGACGAATTGGTGCACAGAGGGCAGTGAACAGGCAGGAAGTCTCGGAGGACGGATTAGCATATGGTTAGCCCCCTGCGGTGAAGCCACCCAGCAGGTGATTCAGGCCCACCCACTTGAGAAAGGAAGAGAACTCTTCACAGACGACCTTCCTAAGATGTCACAGGGCACAAGGGCCACCCTCTGTTGAAGATTGTTCCATCCATTCAAGACACAAACTTCCTACACCTGTGGGACCTCCGCATTCAGTGCCCCACAGAACCTTTCAGAATCTTTGTGACAGGGAGCTCCAAAAAAATTAACAGGTTGCCCTGACACACTCATTTTAGGGCTAACCTTATCAGCCTGAGTAACCCCAAGAGTCCATTGTTAAATCCTTCCCCTCTGAAGGTAGACATGCTGCAGACAGAGGCTGGGTTCTCAGGAGCAGGGGGGCTTGGACCGTCCTTAAGAGAGAGTAGATAATGTAGACAAAGATGGAGGAGACTTAGAAAGGGAAATGGGACAGCCCCACCTCAGCATCCCATCCAGCGGATGGATATACTTGGCCAAACCTGTCACGCTGTGTTATTCAAATAGATGCAGCAGTCTCCACGCAGTAAGCAGGGCGCTACCCACAGCTCTGCCTCCCAGACCTCTGTGACCTTGACAATGGGTCCTGCCCCAACCACAGCAGCTATACATGGTAGCCCAGAAGTCTTCAGGGCTGTCTCTCCAGTCCCGCCATTGGCTCGTTGCTTCTGCTGTGTACCTGGGGCAGACTCCAAGTGCTAGACACCCTGGTGCCTTCCCTACCAACCTGGAACCAAAACATTTCACTCGCCAATTTATTGTATGCTTTAGAATCATGGGGGAAAAAAATAAAACTATTATTCTCAAAACCCCAGTCTCTTAATGACTACTGCACTAATTAGTAGCAGCTGTTAATGAAGTGTGCAGGTACAAGCCTAGCCTCATCAATTAATCCATACATGCTCCTGGGCTGCAGTAATATTTAAAGGGGAAATCAATAGCTGGCAGCCAGGCCTGGGGAGGTCAGCCTAGAGGGGCGGAGAAGATGGGGCATTTCAAGGTATTTACAGCTAAAACAGCCTATGCCTGAGTCCAGCCCTCCAAGTAAGTAGAGACAAGGACATCCCCAGACGGCCATACAGATGCCGCATCCCTGCAGCGGGCCAGGAGAAGCTGGCAAGCATGGGAGAGAGCATCTGCTGCCCTCCCCTGTCTCAGTCAGCAGAGCTCCAAACACCCAGTGCTGCCCGTTCACCTCCAGCCCTTTGCCAAGATCTCCTATCCCAAATTCTACTCATTCTTTCAGAGTTCGAGGGATGGGGATTGCTGTGCCCCACCCTTGACAGATGAGGGGGGGTAAGGCTGCAAGTAAAGTGTGGACCTGCCCAAGGGGTGAGAGTAACAACCACTCCCCTGGTCTATGAAGCTGTCACCCGGACACCCCTCACTGCAGTCCGGCGCTGGCCCAATGGGGTAAGAGAGATCGTCCCTAGATCACAGGGAGCTGGAAGCATTGGCGTTCTAAGAGATTACACTTGCTGATCATTGGCTAGATTGACGTGCCAAGACCGTGTGCTCAGTCAGCACACTCAGACTCCTGAGGCGCCATGAGCCCCAAGACTCCGTGTGATTTCCAGGGGCACGAGGTGTCACCACTGTATTCATCTCCTATTGCCGCTCTAACAAAGCACCTCGCGTTTAGTGGCTGAACACAATGCAAACTGTCACCAGCTGCAGACATCAGAAGTCTGCCGTGCACCTCGCTGCGCTAAAATCAAGATCCTGCGAGGCTGCCTGCCTTCTGGAAACTCCACGCTCTGTTCTGCGGCACTCTGAATGCAGTTTCTGCAGCCGGCCTGCATCCCTTGGCTTCGGGCCCCTTTCCTCCATCTTTAAGCCAGTCATTGCATCATCACCCAGCGGCTTCCCCTCACTGCTACCCCTCCCTCCCTGACTCTTCTTCCACCTCTCTGCTTCAGAGACTTGTGTGACTTCATGGGGCCCCCAGAGATAATCGAGGGCCAGCTGACACAGGACACTTGACTACCACTGCAAAGCCCTGCTTGCTGTAGAAAGTGGCATAGCGCAAGTTCCAGGCATTAAGACATGACCATCTTTGGGGGGCTCTGTCTCTACCCTGCTGTCATCTCCTTCACCTTTATTTCTTCCCTGGGAGCCACCTGTGTTCCCCCCTCCACACAAGCACCTGTCTCAGTCTGCCATGAGAATAAAGAAGCCAAACAGGAAATGAGCAGAAATGAAAGGCAGCCTTTCCAACTTTCTCCTGCATGCACACAAACACAAGCACTGAAGCTCAATACCACCACCCCCCCCCCACCCCATTGAGCTCCAGTGACCCTGTAAATGGCTGGGGCCCTGAGCTTGCCTGGCCCATGACATGTCCCCAGTCATAAGGCCAGAGTCCTGTAAAGAACAGGTCACTTGATTTAGAGTCCTTCTTTCCACCACAGGCAAGGTCACTGCCCCACCCAAGGCTCCTAGCACAGGTCACGGTGCAAGTAAGGCAGATGGACAAAATATAGCAGCTGGACAGCTGGCAGTTGCTACTGAAAGTGGGTGGCCATATGTACGTGTACTTGGCCGCCCCTTGGGTCTTACCTCACTGGAGGGCAAGACAGACCCAGCCTTCTTACAGAAAGGCCCTAAGTCAGGAGTATGTGCTTCAGAGGGTGTGGCCAAAATCTGAGGTGCAGCAGCTGCTAGGGGAGGAACTGAGAGTTTTGAGCAGGTCTGGAAGAGCCACAGGGAAACACTAACTCGAATTGCAAATTCATAACCTTTTACTGATTGGACTTTATTCCAAGATGTGCACAACACGTGTTCTAAGGGTGTGCTGGGTGGCAGCCTAGAGTGAACTTAAGGGTGTGCTGGGTGGCAGCCTAGAGTGAACTGGCATCAGGTCGAAAGAGATAGCCCTCCACTTCCACTGGGTACTAGGGAACTTCTCTAAAGCATAGGGAGCAGATGGCCTGGCCCAGTCCAGGCCCCAGCTAGAAACTCTCTTCCCTTCCTGCCAATTGTGAACATTTTATGCTTCTCAATGCACACATAAGCAGCTTTGGGGACGCAATGTGGAACTTCCTCTGGACCCACGGAGCTAGGCTGACCTGTGAGTGCTGGCCACGGATCACAGAGGAGATGTGGACATTAGACTGTTCACTTGTCAGCTAATTCAAGAACGCTCTCATCATGCCGCCTAGGACAGTGTGGTGAGATGCTCTCTGAGCATAATCAAACCAGGGCTGTCATTTCACAAGAAATGGGGTCACAATTATGCTAATGGGAGGCATACAAATTTCTCACCTCTCTGAAGGGGAGTTTGAGGAGGAATTAATTCTCACAGTGGTGATGCGGATTTGATTGCTGATGGCTGAGAAGAAATCAGCCCAGTCAGGAGCGAACATGAAGCCCTGACTTCCCTTCTCCCTGCCTCCTCAGAGCAGACTCAGCCCTCCCCCTCCACAACACCAACAGGAAAAAGCCACCGATAGTTGGCACATAACAGCAGTTTGCAAGATGCAGGACTAGGAGGAGAGAAAGCTCATCCCTACAGGGAAGGGGTTGGCCCTCCAAAGGCATGGTATACAATGTGCAGGCTGGTGAAAATGATAAAACCAGTCACAGAGCCCGGTTCCACACTCTTCCACCCTTCTCTAACACCCTTCGCCACACAAGTAACAGAACAATCATCACAGTGAGTGCTGTGATCATCACTGAAGGGCTGGCCCCGCGGGTGAAACACTGGCTTTGCAAACGTGAGGGCTTGAGTTGGCTCTCCAGAACCTGTCTGAAAAGGGTGGATGCTGACACACACGGCCACCACCCTGGCACTCTTGCTGTGAGATGGAAGGCAGAAGCCAGAGATGGGAGAAGCCCTGGGAGCCTGCTACACGGTACACAGTGGCAAACAAGAGACCTTGTCGCCAGGTAAAAGTATCAACATCTGAGGTTTCTGTCATCTAAGCTTCACATACATGCTATGCAGTACACACACACACACACAAAGAGAGAGAGAGAGAGACAGAGAGACAGAGACAGACAGACAGAGACAGAGAGAGAGCAGGTCCCAAGTCCTGCTTTAGATTAGAGACAGGAAGGTACAACGATCTGCACATCCTCTGTCTGCACCAAAACCCCTATTGGAGTTTAATGGCCTACATAATGGTTATTGGCAAGTGACAAGAAGTTTAAGAGATGTTTGGCTGTGAGCGCTCATAAAGAAGCTACCACAGTCACCACAAGAGGGGACTTGTTATCACAAGAGGAGTTTTTTTTTGCAGAGTATCCAGCTTTTCCTTGCACATTCTCTATTGCCCTTCGGCTTCTGCAATGAGTTAGAGCGGCAAAGAGTCCTCCCCAGATGGTTCTGCTCTGCTTCCAAGGCAGTGAGCTCATAAGCTCAGCACACCTCCTTTTGGATAAACTGCCTTGTCTCAAGTATTCTACAGGAAAGGGACTGTCCCTACCCTCTGCTCCTTGGTTGTCAAAACCTCTTCCCCGTGAGCCACTGAGGGTAACAAGACACTCACTTCAGACAGCAGGAAGGAATGCTGCACCCTCTCATCTCCACAGAAGAGGCTGGCAGAGACAAGCCCGGAGAAACAGGCCAGACCTGACCAGCAGCCATAGGTGTTTCATTAGTTCTTTGCAGCATTAGCAAATTAAGGTGGGATCTCTGTCTCCTACAGGATACAAGGCAAAGATGGAAGGGAAAAACTTCTAGAAACTCCTCCACCTCCCTGGAGAGTGTGCTGTGTTCCATGGCTGCAGAGACCTTGGCCGGGTTGGGGGGAATGGCTGAAGAGAGGCAGGAAAGGGGTTTCATCTTGCCAAGTGACAGATCTGCTTCTTTCAAAGGCTGAGCCCTGGTGTCCACTACCAAACTCATCAGCTCTCCCAGTCCACAGAACTCCTTAGTGCAATAATCGTATCCCGCCAAGACCTCTAGTACTGCCAATCTCCACTCTATCCTCACCCCACAGCAGCCACTCCAGACTCCAGGGGCCCCTCCCTCTCATTCCCTACCTCCTTTCACCCTTGAATCACTGTTCCCTGGACCTGCCTTCTGCTAAGCATTGTGTTAACTGCAAGGGGTCCCGTGCTTCTGACTCTCACAGAAAGTCTCAATGAGGGGGCTTTGCTGGAAAGTGTGGAGTGGTACCAAGCACAGAAAAAGTTCAGAGGGTGGAAAGGAGGGAGGGATCTTGCAAGCAGTGGGAGTTAAGGCATCTGCCAAACCTGAATTGACAGAGGCATGACGAGGATGATATATCAATAACACCAGTTGAGGTGTGAGTTCCTAGGGGCAGAAAGACACCTGATCACTTCCAGCCTCCAAAGGCCCCTTGGCGTGTCTGGGGTTGCTCATGAGAACTTTGTAGACTATCTAGAAGAAGTGGCATGATCAGATGGATAAAGGGATGACAGAGGGAGCCACAGACAAGGGCAGGTGGTCGGCTCCAAAGATGTTGTCGTGGTAAGGTCAGAGGAAGAGATGGTGAAAAGGTAGATCCTAGAAGGGAATGAGAGGGAAGAAGGATCTGAACACTTCCTGTGCAGCGCCTGGAATAGACATGCCTCTGCGTTGTCTCATTAACCCCCTTAGCTTTGTGTGTTGACACCAGTGCTACAACCATGTCAGACATGTGGAAACTGGTTCTGATGAGGCTCTCCAGCTTACTCTAGTGTCCCCATTTGCTTTTCTGTTGCTATGGTGAATATCTTGACCAAAAAATGACTTAGGAAGGAAAAGATTTATTCGACTTACATGTTCTAATCACAATCCATCAATGAGCAAAGTCTGGGCAGGAACACAAGCAAAAGAAGAGGCAGGAGCCATGGAAGAAGACATGTTAGCTTACTTTTCTCTGGCTTGTTTCGCAGCTTTTCTCATTCAGTCCAGGCCCATCTGCCAAGGGATAGTACTGCCCACAGTGGGCTGTGTGTTCTATATCAGGGAGCAACTAAGCAGAAGACCCAAAGATGACCACAGGCCAATCTGATATAGGCAATTTCTAAGTGAGGCTTCTTCTCAGGTAACTCCAGGTTGTCCAGTTGACAGCATTAAAATCACACCTAGGGTAAAATTCTCCAAGGGGTAGTAGGATCAGGGTTTAAAGTTTCTGGGACCATGTGAGCATCAGTCCTTTTGCATGGAGAAGTCAGAGGAGGAGAAATGAGTCCAGAAATGCAACAAGGTCAGTTGTGGGTGTGTCTCAAGACCAGGAATAAATACATCAAGGCAGTGGTGAATAATGAAAGACATAGAGCTGAGGTTCAAGGGTAAAAAACCAACCCAGAGGCGGTCTAAATAAAGGAAACCAGAAATGGAAGAGTTCTGTGTGTGGTTGTGTGTGCCTGTGTCTATGTGTGTCTATATCTCTGTGTGATGGAGGAGTTACTTTTCATTGGTTAATAAAGAAACTGCCTTGTCCCATTTGATAGACCAGCCCTTAGGTGGGTGGAGTAGACAGAACAGAATGCTAGGAAGAAGGGAAGTGAGGCAGAAGCCATGCCTCTTCTCTCCAGGGCAGACGCTATTGATTCAGCTGTCAGGTCAGACATGCTGAATCTTTCCTGGTAAGACACCACCTCGTGGTGCTACACAGATTATTAGAAATGGGTTAAGCAAGATATGAGAGTTAGCCAAGAAGAGGCTAGATATAATGGGCCAGGCAGTGTTTAAATGAATACAATTTGTGTGTTGTTATTTCAGGGCACAGGCTAGCCAGGCAGCCAGGAGCCAGGTGGCAGGAATGCAGCCTGCCGTTTCTTTCTACATCTGTGTCTGTGTCTCTATGTGTCTATATCTCTGTGTCTGTGTCTCTGTGTGTCTATATCTCTGTGTCTGTGTCTCTGTGTGTCTATATCTCTGTGTCTGTGTCTCTGTGTGTCTATATCTGTGTGTCTGTGTCTATGTGCATCTATATCTATGTGTCTGTGTCTCTATGTGTCTATATCTGTGTGTCTGTGTGTACCTCTGTCTATATGTCTATATCTCTGTATGT
>NC_022013.1:63563289-63573945 GCF_000317375.1 Microtus ochrogaster | reverse complement strand
TGTGTGCCTCTATGTGTGTCTATATCTCTGTGTGTTTGTGTATATGTGTGCCTGTATCTCCATATGTCTCTGTCTCTTTATGTCTGTCTTTGCTTGTGTGAGTCTGTATGTGTCAATGTGTGTGTGTCTATGTGTGTGAGTCTGTGTCTGGGTAAGTGTCTATGTGTGTGTGTGTGTGTGTGTGTGTGTGTGTGTGTGTGTATGTTAGAATAAGAAGAGAGGAAACCAAAGCCAGAGTTTGGTCTAGAAAACAACCCCATGGAGAAAGGGGATCGAGAAGGGTGGATAGAAAAGGGTTAACAGTCAATCTGCAAAGCATTCTCTACCTTCACCCAGGGATATTCCAGGCAAGACAGGAAAATGACCTGGTCCAATTTCCTCATAATCCTGCTAGTGACAGAGTCCCTGGCAAACACCCTAATGATACTGGCAAGCATTGAGCTTCTTATCTGTGGAATGCTTTTAGCAAGATGTGCCCTATCTGCCCAGGACTGCCTGCCATAAACAAACATGGAACCTCTGCATTTATGGGGTGGTGCCCTGGGAAAGGTTATCCAAACTTTAAAACAAGGACAGAATTAGGTAGAGATTTTTGTTACCAAAATGGCTCCCTCTGGAGAGGGATGCCCCTCATGTATCATGTAAAGACCCCTTGTGACATATCTGGGCTGCGCCTCAACCTTGTATGTACAGTGCCATGGAGAATTGCACTAAAGCCCACACTCCATATTCCAGATGCCTCTCTATTTACATTTTGCAGCTATTGGTAAGGCTTAATACTCTTCACACTGGCTCTGAGCTTCAGTTTATGAATCTGATTTGACCATCAGACCCTTTGTGTCTTATCTCAAAGACACACACTTACTAAACCGCTACACAATTTTCAGAAGCTTCTTCCCAGCCCTGAGTTGAGCCAGGCTACAGGAAGAACAACTTGACTTGCCAAGGGACAAGTCTCTGGTCAGAGAAGATGTGTGATGATGTCAGCAGTGGTATCTTCCTAGACATCGACATCATGACACCATGCAATGATGTCATGAACATGGACGAAGTACAAGGTCAGCTCTGGAGAGGACCCTTAGTCACTGCCCAGAAAATAATGATAGAGGGTAAGTGTAGGAACTAAAAGCCAGAACACAGGTTCACCCTGGAGAAAAATGGCAGGGCTCTGGCTAGGGCTGGGCAGTGGGAAGGAGGAGAAGCTGGTAAATGTAGATCTATTCTGGTATTGAATGTTCAGGACTTGGGAGTTGATTGAATTTATATGGGTGGGTGGAGATATATGGGTGAGTATTGAGGTTGCCCACTTTTAAATAACTGGCTAGGAAATAATCCTGGTCAAAGGGAAGGGATGGGTGAGCGAGGGGAGGACATCGGCTTTGAATATTTCACGCTCTTGAGAACATCCCCACTTGCAGTCATATCTTGAGGGTGGTTGAGTATCTGGTTCTGAAGCTCAAAGAAGTCACTGACTTAGGGATAAGAAGCATATTCTAGTTGGTACCTGGTGGCTTGGGATACATAAGACGGCAAAAGAAATGAGAATCAGAAAGATGAACAGTCCAGGGCCAAGGATCATCACCAATTATGACAAGCTTTCTCAAAATGTAGCCCAAAGGTAACCAGGGGTGTTTATAAAAGGCAGATTCTTGGCCCTGCATCAAAACTACAGAATCGGAATGTGCAGTGTGTGGAGCCTGAAGTTCTCATCACATTCTAATGAGCAGCCTGCGTGGTGTTTAAGCACTTCAGCCTTTGAGAAGCACCGAGGGAAAAAACAAGCAAAGGGGAAATTTGCTCCAAGGTGACAGAGGAGGAAAAAAATGGAAAACAAAACAAAAAGCAAACCAACAACAACAAAAAAAACACACACACAAAAAAAAAAAATCAATCTAGCTCCTGCCATAAAAACAGGCATCCAAGGTGTTGAGGTAGGAGCGGTTGTTGCACCACTTCTGCAAACTGAAGCTAGAACAGAGAGGCATCCTTTGGAGTTGGCAGCATGGTGGTCATGATGTTGATTTGGTCAGAGCAAAGAAATAGGCTGAAGGGCAGGTGGTAAGTGATGGAAGAGGAGGATTTAGACCCTTTCCCTAAGCATCTGGATATGGATGGGCAGAGCAGTGATAAAACAGAAACAGGTTAGTGTAAGGAGTATGAAGACCTGGAAAAATGCCATTGTGAGTATAAAGATGCAAATGTATCTGATTACTGAAGGGACATCAGAGTGGCATCTGAGCAACAAGGCCCATAGAGCAGAAGCAAGTGATGGATTAAGACTAATGGTGGCTTTAGTCTTGGTTTGGAAGAGATCTGTAGGACGAGAACACTGTGTCTTTACAGGTCAAGTTGTGGCAGTGAAGAGTTAATGTCCTCTTTGGATGTTCACCGTTTTCTCTCAAAGCAAGAAGAGGGATGAACTTGTGGACAAGATGGAACTCGCAACAGAGATTAGAAGATCATAAAGTCCATGGAAACAAGGTCACGTTAATGATGGCTACTATTTCAGGAGTGCAGTTACTCTGACTCAGAAGTTACCATGAATTAGAAGCTATTATAATCAGTTCATCAGAACCTAGCCAAGGTGTTCTGATTTTTACAATCTTCCCATTCATGTCCTTCTAAGTCACATACAGTTTCTAAACCTGTAGTCTACAGACCTTTGCTTCTCTGCTTCTCCACTCAGATGGGCTTAATGAGTGAAAAATTCTCCAGAAGTCTTGGGGGAAAGAACCAGAAGGGAAGTTGCTTTTTGAGGATCCCAGAGGGGAGCATTGCTCTTCAAGCCTGTCAACTGGTGTGCCTAGAAAGCCATCTCCCAGCCTCATGGTAGCAGAAAGTCAAAGAACTTCAGTGTGTTGCTGTGACCAAAATACTGAGAGAAGAACTTAATGAAGGAAGGATTTATTCTGGATCACAGTTTCAGAGGATTAAGTCTGATTTGTGGGTTCCATACCCTTGGGCAGAACATCATGAAGGCAAGAACATTACGATAGTTAACCTTAGTTGTGAACTTGACACATCTGGAAAGAGGAACCATCAACTGAAAAACTGTCTCCCTCTGATTGGCCTGTGGACATGTCTATAGATCACGGTCTTGTTTGCTAAATGATGTAGGAGGGCTCAGCCCACTGTGGGTGGTGCCATCCCTAGGGCCAGTGGGCTGTATAAGAAAGGTAGCTGACTACATATCATCAGCAGAGAGACCAGAGAGACTTCATCCAGAAACTGATGAGAGCAAATACAGAGTCCCCCAGCCAAACATTAGGCAGAGCTCAGGGAGAGCCTGTGATCAGAAGAACCAGTGGTGTCAGGGACACCACAAGAACACAGCCTACAGAATCAAATGACTGGTACCCATGAGGCTTGCAGAGATCAGGGAGCCTGAATGGGTCTGACCTAGGTCCTCTGCATATTTGTTATGGCTAGGTAGCTTGGTGCACTTGTGGGATTCCTAACAGTGAGAGCAGGGGCTGTCTCTGACTCTTTTGCTTGCTTGTGGGACTCTATTCCTTCTGTTGGGTTGTCCCATCTGACCATGCCTGATCATATTGTAGTATGTGACAACATGTTTGGTTGATGTCCCTGGGAGGCCTGCTTTTGTCTGAGGGGAGCACAGGAGAGTGAATCTGGGGGAGAGAGGAGGTGGGGGCATAGAGACTAGGGAGAGGGAGAGAGAGGAAACTGCAGTAGGGATATAATCTATGAAAGAAGGATAAAAATAAAAAATAAAGGTAGCTGAATGTGAGCCTGGAAGCAAGCCAGTAAGTGTATTCCTCCACTGACTTCTGCTTCAAAGTTCTGTCACTGGTTCCTGCCTTGGCTTCCCGTAATGATGGACTGGAACCTATAAGCTAAAATAAGCTCCTTTGGCCCAGGCTGCTCTTGATCTTGGTGTTTATCTCAATAGCAGAAATAACTAGAAAAAGCATGTGGTAGAAGTTATATACCTCATGGCTATGAAGAAGCAGAGAAAGAGGGAGGGACTAGAGACCAGGCCATACTCACCTATGACCTACTTTCTCCGTGTCGGCCAAATCCTAACCATCTACAGTTTCTAGAACCTCCCATAATCAAACCATAACAGGGTATCATTCTGGGAAACAACTTCATGACCATTACTTCTACTCGAAATCACATCATCTTGGGCACAGGGACTATCTACAAGACCCAGCAAAGGTCCCAGGAGGAGCCATGGGGGTAGAATGGCAGCGAGCGGGGTTCTTCCCTCTTTGTTTACAGTTCAGCAGAGGCTATACCACTTTCTCTGGAGTCTGCTGCTGAGTGTTTTACCTCATCAGAGCCTGCAGGCGGGTCTCTGGAGAAATTCAACCAGCTCTGTGGAAATGACTCAGGTCATCTGAGAGATGTCCAAAGTCAGTCAGCATGGAGGTTCACAGGGGCAGCCAAGCAGCCAGCAGGGAGGATGTGGTCTCAAACTCAGAAGCATGTCTGTGCTTCTGTGGACACTGGATCCCTGTGAAGAGTCAGCAGAAGGCCCAGTCTTACCCCAACTTCACAAGTGAGAGTGAGGTCAAACCTGCAGGCTGCATGGCTACACCGCCAACCTTGAGAATCCGGGTCAAGGCTGAGCAAACTCTACAAACCAGAAATGTAGAGTCATCAGTGTTCAGTTCTGACCTCTCCTGAACGCTTACTCAGAGCTCACGAGGAGGATACACAAAACCTAAGGCCACCTCACTCATCCGAAGATCTGTCACGACACTAGAGCCTTCTCTCCCTGTACTTGGCAATAGGCAGGAAATCGATGCTTCAGAGTTTATGGCCAAGGGCATCTAGCTCCTGTGTGTCCTTCTGAAGCACACACAAGCAGACGAGACTCTGTGCAGCCATCATGGACTCTGTGAACACATTGTTCTCCTGGCTGACAAGACGCCCATCTGACGGACCTTAAGTAGCTTCTTAGTCTTTTGGTCACTGTCTCCTGAAGACAACTTTGTGCCTTTGATTTTCTTCTTTTTATAGGCTATTCAGGACTCTCCTTCCCTTGCATCCAAACCCTTGAGGATATTTTTACATGTGAGAGCACGCCTCACCACCATCTTACATGCAAGGAAACCAAGAGCTGCTCAGATCCAAGGTAAACGGAGATCTAAGCTGAGTAGGTCTGAGTAAGGCTGGAAATATAAAGCCACATTGAGGGGAGATCAGAAGAGGGCTCCCAGATTCAAAGCTAGATAGGTAGAATGAGACTCAACCCTAGGATGGAAGGAGAGTGTTCAGGTGACTGGTAAAAAGAGAGGAAACCAAGCTAAGGCTAAGATGTTCCCAGATCAACCCATAACCAGCAGGATAACCAAGGGCCATGGTATGTGTTTGCTATTTTGTGAAACAAAAATAAAACTAAAAGCCAGGGCAAACACTATAGCCCAGTGGCAGAGTACCTGCCTCCTACAGGCAAGGCCTTGGATTAGATATCCAGTACCACAGAAATAAAACAAAATAAACATGTATATGATTTTGTAATAATTTAATGACAACTTGACACAACCTAGCATCGCTAGAGACGGCATTACCTAGATCTGGTGGATCCGTGAGCATGCCTCGTTGACCTATTTGAGATTGTCTTGACTGCTAACTGGCCCAGCCCACTGAGAGTGGCACCATTCCCCAGGCTAAGCCATGAACCATGCAAGAGTAAAGAAAGTTAGTTGATAGCAAGCAAGTAGATAGCTCAGTTGCATTTGTTTTTCTCTACTCTTGACAAGATGTGTGTAGCTGCATGAGTTCCTGCCTTGACTTCTCTCCATGAGGGACTGTAACCTGGAACTGTATGGCAAATAAACCCTTACTTCCGCCCTAAAGTTACTTTTCAGTCAGGCTGTTTTTATCACAGCAACAGAAACGAAACAAGAGTGGATTTCAATATGGCCTAAATAGCTGAGACTCAGGGTATGGCCAGCACCTGTTCCCGCCAAGCATTCTGGGTACCTCAAGCCTGGGATTCGCCCTGCTGAGATTTACTACATTGTGTTGCTCTGGGTGAGACTAAATCCGGACTGGTTGAATGAAAGCTTTCTGATTCATCTGTTTTAAGTGCTACAAAGAAAGACTGAGAGAAGCTGATCTGGCCTCAAGTCCCACTGAATCCCACTGGGCCTGATTTTTCTCTCTACCTCTCAGAACCACTCAGTGAGTCCTTCTTGGCTTTATATTCCCTGAGCCGGGGGAGGGGGGGTCCAGCAGCCCAAGCTGACAGCATCCCAACCCCATGTGTGAAGAGTTCTCTCCTCAAAGAAATTCCAGACCAGCATTGAACTAACTTTGCTTACCCTTCGCAGAACCAGTCAGTGTGGCTGGAAGAGACACACTGATTTGCCAGGCAAGGGTCACATGCCTACCTTGATGAACCCTGCCTGGTCTACATGGACTCAGAGTGGGAGTGGAGTGGGTTATCATGGATAAAGGCACACTGTGGGCAAAAGGAGAATGAAATGCTGGACAGGTGACAGGTGCCCCCTAGTACAGCAAGTGCCTGGTCAGAGTCACACACTAAGATCTCATTCTGTGTATGACTGGAGCATCTTTGCTCACAGCAACAAGCTGTATCGCTCAGGAAAAGAGACCTTACAGGTTTTAAGGGTGTTTGTGGGAAAGAGAAGAAAAATGGGAGAGAGACATCCCAGGACCGTGATTCTATTAAGAATCACAGCAAAAAAAGGCACTAGGCTTGTCAGAGTCTGGACGCCACCAAGACTTGAGTGGAACAGCCTGTGATAAGCAGGACTGAAGGAGAAAGCGCATTCAGAGTGGAGTGGGAGATTTTTGAGGACAGCAGAGCGAAGAAACCAGGTCATAGGTATTACTCTTGCAGAATGACAGCACAGAAAACCATCGGAGGCCTGCCTGCCTCCTGCTGGAGAAGCGAACATCTCGGATTTCACACCTGAACTTTCAATCAGCTCCCCTCCTGGCTGGTTGATCCCAGAGAGCAGGATGGGGGAAGAGACAAACAGGGAGGCAGATCCAGGGTAGCTGAGACAGGCAGTCAGACCTCATGTCCAAAGCCACCTTGAGCTCCTCCAGGACAGCTGCCCTGCAAACGCTATTCCATCCCTAGCCCCACGGGGCTCCCAAGAGCACTCTTTATCCACTCTATCTGCATTCCATTCTGAGGAAGATCATTTTGTTTCCAAAGCTGATTTTTTTTCTCACTAATTTTTATAATGTAATTCTTTATTTATTCTTTGGGATTTCGTGGCATGTACCCCAACCCTACCCACCTTTCAATCCCTCCATATTCTCCCCCCAAACCCTTGCAGCATTCCACCAAAAGAAATCTCTTCCCCAAATCAATTAAAAACAAAACAAACAGGAACCACCTCACTTCTCCATCCTTCCAGTACCTCTTCCTTCATCCTTGTGGCACTGGGTGCTGCAGTGTGTTACGCAGTACACTCTTTCGTACAATCAGCCCCACCCGCAAGATGTTCGCTGCAATGAGTCATTGGTCTGGTTCAAGGCCTCAGGCACACCATCATCACTCTACCCTCTCGCATATCCTGCTGTTGCCCTGAGTCATGGGGATCCCGTGGGTTTTGTTCTGCAGGACCACTCCCTTCACATACTCTAGTAGGTCATAGATGGGGGAAGATGTTAGGGTGGGCCAACCCAAGGCCCAGGACATGGGTCTGGCTGGTAGCTGAGCTGGTTTGTCCTAGACACTGGGACCACCCCCTCAGGCAAGGGGCAGAGTCACCTCTTCTGAGCCCATGTCATCAGGGCCGTATCTCCCATGCCCATGGTGTGGGGCAGGACCAGCTCTCCTGCTTTAGTGACCAGCAGAAGTCAGCTATCCCAGGGTCAGTAAGGGGAGGGGGCTGGCTCAGCATGGCCCTTAGATTTCACCACACATGGTTCCTATGACTTCCTGTGGCAACATGGGCCATGAATATCATCACAGACCCCGCCCCCCTGCAGCAAGAACATGCACCCAGATACAGCCCTCAGCAATAGCTTGGGCCCAGACATCACCATGGCTCTGGTGTCAGCACAGGCCAACTAGATCAGTGTGGCCCCAGTGGCAGCAAGGCCCTTGGACACCAACATGGTCTTAGGTGACTATCCAGACCCAAGGCATCCATACTGCCCTCAGTGATACCAGGAACCATGGATATCAACTCAGACCCTGTCTGCTGCTGGATTATAAACCCAGGTCTGGCCCCGGGCAGCAACCTGGGCCCAGATGATGTCGTGGCACCATGTGGCAGTGCAGGCCACCCAGACCAGCATGGCCTCAGTGGTAAAGGCCTCAGACACCAACACGGCCACAGATTGTGGCTTAGGCCTTGGGCATCTATATGGCCTTTGGTGTTACCATAGACTACTGACATCACCACAGACCCTGGCTGTGGTAGGACCCTGAACCGAGACATGGTTCTCAGTAGTAGACCAGATTGAGACTGATCACCATGACCACAGGTGGCAGCACAGGCCACTCTAATCAGCATGACCCCAGTGACAATAGGGCCCTTGGACACCAACATAGACTTGGGCAGCAGCCCAGTCACCTGGCATTGACATGGCCTTCAATGGTATCAGGAACCATGGACATCAACATAGACCCTGGCTGCGGTGGGGCCGTGGACCCAGACATGGCCCTTGGCAGCAGCTGACTCTTAAAGACCACCTCACCTACTGTGTAATTCAGAACCCAGAAGGCAATTGTTAAAAAACACAGATGCCCAAGCCTACCTGTAAACATCAATTCAAGTTCACAGTGGGTCCTGTGCATTCGTATCCTCCACTGGATCCTGGGAAGAGTCTGGTGCAGTTGCCAAGCAGGGCAGCCACTGTCTCAGAGGCCCTTGGGTAAGTTTGGAAGGGACCAGAGCAAGCACACCATGACTACAGGTCCAATCTAGCCTGCTGTTCCTTTTGTTGGACAGAAAGCTTTGTTGGGACACAGCCACACCTACTCTCTCAGATTCTCCCCATGGATGCTTCCATGGTGTTGTGATTCATATGGCTCACAAAGCCACAAAATTTATGCTATAGTGTTTTCCAGAAAGAGTTTGGCTTCCTCTGGGAGAGTAGGCAACTTCAGAGGCCCAGACTTGTACCTGCTGGGGAAAGATTAAGAACCAAAAGGCCCCAGTTCTTCCTCTTGTCTTTTGTCTGGGGTATCACAGGCTCCCATTGTCTGAAAAGTATGGAAGGCCCCAAATGGTTCACCTACTAAGAAATTTATTCCTAGAAATAGCCTTACTTTGAAGACCCTCTTTCCCTCACTGGAGGGGATTGTAGTACAACTGTCAATCAAAACACTCAGCTTTCTCCTTGGGCATGTGACCCAAACTGAACCAACACATATCTTGAGCCTGTTAAGGGAGACCCACTTCTCCCTGGGGCACTGGGAAACTGTTGATCACTGCTAAACCATTTTTAAAATCCTTATTAAAAAAGCACAATGAAGGCCTGGGAAGATGGCTTAGGTGGTAAAGTGTCTGCTGCACAAGGCCACATAAGCCTGGGAAACAGTTCAGATTCCCAGCACCATGTGAGAACCAGCCTTAGAGGGTAGCATATGTAACCCCAGAAGCGGGCGATGGGGCCTACCGATTCCCGGAGCTCATTGACTAACCAGTCCATAGCAATCAGTGAGCTCTGCAGGTTCAACGAAAGACACCTTCGTACAAAAAAAGGGGAGGGGGAATAAAGGAAAAGGAAGATACCAAGGTATCTGGAGTTGACTTTTTTCATAATTTTTTACAATGTAATGTTTTTATTGATTATTGGAGAGTTTCACAAAATGCACATTGTGAATGACATTCACTTCCCTGTCTCCCATGTCCACCCACTCCACCCATGTGACTTCTCTCAAGAAAAAGGAGAACAGATAAAACAACAACGAAAATAAAATAAGTCCAATTTGTGTTGCCCGTATACTTCCTGGAGTATATCAAATTCCCAGTGGCCAGCCCCTTAAAAACACTGAATCTCTCCCAGCCCCCACCAGAAGCCATCAGCTGTGAAGAGCTATACTTCAGGGTCCCTGTCACAATTTTTAAGAGTTCTCTTCAATAGCTTCCTGTCTAGACTATTTTTTTTGTTTTTTGGGGTTTTTTTTTTTGTTTTTTTTTTTGCAAGGGGGTTTGGGGGAGAGAGGTTGTCACAGAAGCCTTCTATGTCCCTTCATTCTCCACTGTGAGTCTGCAGTCATCAACACCACTACCAAAGAATCTTCCTCACCCTTTACAGTCAGCAGCAGCACAGATCATAGGTTTTCATATAATTCCTGACATCATCATTGTTCATGAACCTCAGTGTGGTCTTCAGTGGCAGTACAGACCACAGATACCAACATGGCCTCCTGCGGGAGCACAGACCACAAGCATCGACACGGTCTTCAACTGCAGCACGGACCAGAGTCTCCATTGTGGCCCCTGCAGTAGCACAGCCCACAGGCATCAACATGACCTCAGGAGGCCACACAGCCCACGGATATCAACACTGCTTCAGGTGTCAGCACGGACCATGGACATCGGCACGGTCTTCTGTGGTAGCACAAACCATTGACATTTACATGGTCGAGGCAGCAGAAGAACCACCGATATCAGCATGGCCCTTGGCAGCAACACAGACTACAGACCTCAGAAAGACCTTAAGAAACAGCTTGGATCTTTGTGAGTTCGA
>NC_022013.1:63522126-63563023 GCF_000317375.1 Microtus ochrogaster | reverse complement strand
GGGGTGGCAGCACAGACCACAGACACCCGCATTTCCCCAGCTATAGCACAGATCACTGGTATCAAGATGGTCTCTGGAGCACCATGGACCCTGGAGGTCTCTTGAAGAGGTCCAGTGCAGAAAATTAACCATTCTCCATCTCGGACACCCTCGTGTTGCTCAGAGCCAGGTGATCATGTGGCTGGGTAGCATGTTTGGGGGCAGAGCCTAGCCAAGCTTCTAGGCTGCTACACACCACCCCACTGGCCCTGTTCAGCAACAACACCCCCCCCCCCCGCACACCTTGAAACCTTCTCCCACACCTGCCGCCACCATAATGTCTCTAGTTGCCTCTCTCTCCACTGTACACAAGCTGTTTCCTTCCTCCATCTTCCTGCCTCTCCATCACATATCTGTTCATCGCTGAGGCATTGCAAACTGCAGTGTGTCCCACAGTACTTTTTTTTCCCAAACAGCTTTAAGTGCAAATACTTATGGCAACAAGTCATTGGTCTGGTTCAAGGTTTCTTGTTTCTGAAGCACTGTAAATGCTGGACGATCACCAAGACTCAGCATGGATATCCTGCTGTTGCCCAGAGTCAGGATGATTTTGCAGCTAGACAAGGCATCCAGGGGCAGGATCTGTGAGTGCTCCAGCTGGCTGCACATCTCCTGTCCTTGGTGCCAGCTGCATCCAGGCTCACAGGGCATGACCATGGTGCTTGCAGCCTCCAAGCAGCAGTGCTGCTTCAAGCTCTCCTTCTCCCAGCAGAGCAAACAGTGTGGGCTGCAGCCACTGTGACTCTATGCTGCAGGCCATTTCATGGGCCGGGGGCCAACCCTATTCAGTACCACCATGTTCTTTGTCCCCTGCTGTTGTGCTCACCCATATTGCTCCCAGACCCTGCAATGCCATAGTTCCTCCACGGTGGCTTCCCTGCATGTCTGCTCCAGGTTGTTGGCTGCAACCTAGTACAGGATACCCAGACTGGAGTTGACTTTAATCTTCTAAGTGCATCCATGTGCAAATGAACACACATACACACCTTATTTTAAAATCACAATTAGTCTTAATGACAAGGTATTTAATTTATATTTAAACATTCCTGGTATTCATTATCCCACAAACAAGCAAAGGCTGTGGGAGATGGGCCAGCTTGACTCTCTAGTTAGCAGTTCCTGGACTCCCCCTCCCTTGTTGCCTTGCTCACCTGACTGTTCTGAGAAGAAAAAGAAATTCTGTCAGTTAAACAGCTAACTAGACCACTCCTAGGCCAGCACCAGCCATCTTAAACACTCCACTTGGACAACTAAGCAAAGATTGTCATTGATTATTGTTGCTCTCAAAGGCACAGCCTTAGCCAGGGCTGTTGAAATAATTTGTACTAAACTTGGGTATGGCAAGTCCCTATGGACTCTGGATGATCATGTAACCATTTCCAGAGAGGCCAGAGAGGGAGCGTGTGCCCTGCAAGGTTGTGATTGGTGCAAAATATAAGCCTCAAAAACTGCATGGGGCAAAAGGATAAATGGCTGTGATTGGTCCGGAACCTATATAAGCAGGTTGCCCAGGGTCACCGTGATGGGATGGGCCAGCTTGCCTCCCTAGTGAGCAGCTATTGGACTCTTCCCTGGTCTGTCACAGCATTGGGTCTTCCCATAGTGGTCTCTCCTGGCCTGTTTTCAGCAGTCAGTGCTAGCTGGTAACACAGAGAGGGCAGCAGTAGAGGAGCAATGACAATGACAGATGAACAGTGGGCAGCCCAGGCTGCAAAAAGAGCAAGAGGGGAGAAGCAGCTGAGTGGTTCTTGTGAAGCCAGGGCAGGAAGAAGAAGGGCAACGGAAAGCAGAGAGATGCCGAGAGAAGGCAGAGAATAGAGGCTGCAGGACAGACAGCAGTGAGGAGATGGGGAAGAGGCCCTGAGTACCAGGAGTGCTCCAGAGAGCTGCCGGGTCTTCAGAGCTCCAGATCTCAGACCTCAGGCCAAGAGCTGTAATGCTAACCTGGTTAAGGAAAGACTTAGTGGTCCCAACATCTGGGATGCACACTTGTACTAGCTCTGGCTGCAGCAAGGGTTGAGGAATTCTATCTAGGCCCGTCTAGATGTAATCACAACTAAAGGCTAGAGAATCCTAGGCCCACAGCAGGGCTGTAACACTTGGGGGGCCATGGTACCCAATATCACAGTTCTGTGGCAATAGAGGGCCCCATCTGCTGATGCTCCAACCACTGTTTTTCCCATCAACTGAAGACCAGCCCTTCTCCTTACCTGCCCATGATTTCAGTCTAAGTGGAGCAAAAAGACTTCTGATTGGCAACAGTCTGTCCTTGGCATCTGGATCTGGAGGTGAGAAGAGAAACAGGATTTAAAAAATTATGGGGTATGGAGCTATTTTATAGATGGGTACCTGGACCTTCTGGTGACAAGTGGCTGTTAGAACGTGAACCCACAACTTTGTCATACCTCCTCCTTCCCAGTGTCACCCAATTCTCCAATCCCCACAACCACTTAGAGTCAGCAGCAGACAGAATCAATTTCCAAAATATAAGAATCATTTTGCAAATTAATAAATAGATAATAAGGAGTCTCCTCATGTTGCCAGGAATAAAGACAACTCTATGAAAAGAACCCTCCCCAATGAGCACTTTCTATCTTCTCTCTCTCTCTCTCTCTCTCTCTCTCTCTCTCTCTCTCTCTCTCTCTCTCTGTGTGCATAATGTCATATTAGGCATTTACAAGCATCAAAAGATCAAGTGGGGGGAATGTTAAATATGAACAGGATGAATGACATTTCCTTACAAAGAATAATGACTTAATGACTTTACTCACCCAGGTCCCCACACCATATGGTATAAAAGCTGAGAAGGGGCTGAGGAGAGAGCAGAGTGCAGGGGTAGGCGTCGTATGAAAGTCAGACTAGCAGGCGGGTAAGGGGAGGAAAGGATAAGATGGGAGAAACTACCAGTGTGAGCCCTGGGTCCTGGCGTGTGTCACTGTTATAAAGAAGCAGGGTCTCTGAGTCCAAGGCAGTGTCAGGCCCAGAGTCTCTCCCCCACTCAGATGGCCAGGACATCCACAGCCTATCTGGACAGAAACTATGTGTGTCTTGTAGCTGACAGAGCACCTCTACTGGTCCTGATGACCCACGGTAACCAGCGAGAGCCATAATGGCAGGTCTTTTGTGCAGTGGAGTTCATCCAGTGGGTCATAACAAACAATACATATGTTATGGGGGCAATGTTCTCAAAACCTTGTGCTGCAATCTTAACCTATTAAGCAATGCTACTGGGCGGTGGGGCCTCTGGGTAAGGGATGAAGGAGCTATAAGGGTAGAGCCATCTCAAGCAGCACTAGTGTCCTTATGAAAGAGATGCCAGAGAGACAAGCATATACCATCTTTGAAGCAGCAAGTGGGCCTATATCAGACACCAAATTTGATTGACATCTTGGTATTGGACTGGAAGCCTCTAGAACAGTGAGAAATAAGTCCCTGGCCTGCACTAGCCACCAAGCCCACACCAGTTTGTTATAGCAGCCCAGAAAAACAAAATACAAGGTCACAGTGTGAGCTATAAAAGCAGACAGACCATACCTGCCAATCCTGGACTGTCATATTCTAGCTAGGACATTCTGAACAGAGGACTCAACAGCTCTCAAAGTAGAGAGTCAGCTTTCTCACCCATGAGATGGCCCCTACGCCTCTCCCACAATGTCACTGGAGGGTGACATGAGGTGACACACACCAGCCTCTTAGCCTGCCGTGATGGTCAATACTATCAAATCAATAGGATCTAGACTCATCCTGTGGCCATGCTTGTAAGGGATAATCTAGATTAATTTAACTGAGTTGGGAAGACTCACTTCAACTGAGGCAGCGCCATAACCTAGGCTGAGATCCTTGAACAACTTCACAGAGATTTGCAATCAGAGGATTAGCTGGAAGCAGGAATCTGGAAAATGGGGGTTGAATACGTCATGGTAGTGCTGTCCCAGAATCCCTCCAGAATAGGCAAGGTAGGAGTTGGAGACTTGGAAGATGAGAGTCCTAATCTTTGTCCCACCTCGGGTTGTTTTTATTGTCCCAGCTTGCTTCCTGCTACAGTAAAGCTTACAACTAAGAGAGTCCACAGTGTATGCAGTGAAGAAGCCATAGGTGGAACATACCAAGTCCTGCAGTCAGACTTCAATGGGTGGCTGCAAAAGGCCACTCTAACCAGGAGCCAGAACAAGTCACAGTGAGTGCTAGGAGGACCTCAGAACTGGACCAGCAGGTCTAAAATAAATGACTATCCCTGGTGTGGAACAATTCTGCATCTGTTAATTATGTTTTAAATAAACACTGATTGGCCGATAGCCAGGCAGGAAGCATAGGTGGGAAAACCAGACAGGAAGTAGAGGTGGGGCCATGAGAACAGGAGTATTCTGGGAAGAAGGAAGCTCTTCCCACAGTCCTGCCCAGATCATCGAAGAAGCAGGATGTGACCTGCCCTGCTGAAAAATGGTACTGAGCCATGTGGCTAACATAGATACGAATAATGGGTTAATATAAGCAACAAGAGCTAATAAGAAGCCTGAGCTAATGGGCCAATCAGTTTATAATCTTATGGAGATCTCTGTGTGATATTCTTTGGGGTTAAACTTGCCAGGCAGCCAGGACAAAAAGCAGGCCCTCATGCTACATATCCCAGCCCTAATTATGAGCTGTAATGATAAAATGGAAATATTGTATCCATCTTGTTCAGTTTATGTCTCTAGACCTGGACTTACAGGATGGTACCCTGTAATTAGACAATATTTATTCAAAAGGAGTGGGCATGCATAAAAAGGGATGAGTAGTTGAAAGCACTTGCTGCTTTTACAGAGGACCACGGTTCGGGTCCCAGCCCAGACATAAATGGTTCACAACCTCCTGCAACCCCAGTTCCAGGGTATCCAACAACCTCTTCTGACCTCCAAACCACCTGCATGCACATGGCACACATATATACAACCAGACCCATACTCGTGCACAGTAAATGAAATAAATAATATTTAGTGAGTGAACAAAGTGGACGGGGAGAAGCCAGTGTCTCTCAGCCTTGGCACTGTTGGGTTTGGGAGTGATGAATTACTATCTGTAGGGGTGTCCTGCATAGCAGTATCTGTGTCTTAGGCACACTAGATTTGAATGTCTTTCTCCTATGACATTACAATCAAAATTG
This sequence comes from Microtus ochrogaster, assembly GCF_000317375.1. Taxonomy (NCBI): domain Eukaryota; kingdom Metazoa; phylum Chordata; class Mammalia; order Rodentia; family Cricetidae; genus Microtus; species Microtus ochrogaster. The sequence continues at coordinate 63,557,841 of NC_022013.1, read as the reverse complement.
TCCCCAGTAGACCCTATAACATGTAAAACAAAATCCTCAGCTTATGCCACTAACTAGAAGATGGATCCCAGTATTTATCTGTGTGTTCAATGGCTAGGGTATGGCGCAGCACCAGAAGCCTGGAAGGGCTAAAAGAAAGCACAGTGATTTGGGGGTTCTGTGATGAGAAGTGAGAATGGTGTTGGGCTGGCTCTGGGGCTGGGGAGTGACATTAACACCTGGCCACAGGGCAGGCAGGAATGAGAGAAGGGGAATCAGACCAGACACCAACTAAGGACAAAAGAAGGCACAGCAGATTGGATAACAGAAATCTCCATGCAATTCCTGGACCTTTGGACAGGTGGCCTTGCAACAGCAACCCTCTTTCGTCTCTGCTTTGAGGCCTGCTCTGTGAAGTGTGGCCTCCCACCCAGGAGGGCTATGGATCAAGGTGGTCTTGGCAGATCCACTCCCAGGAATTAGCCGGTGACATTGAGGCTGCAGGATGGCCTCCTTATTATTACACACACACACACTCGCCTGTCTGCACTTCCCAATACTGATTTGTTTATTTCTAAAAAAAAAACCTTTCCACCCAGACACTGAGCTGGGCTACAGAGATGGGACTGACTCAGCCATTTCCCTGTCTTTAGCATAAAAGGGTCTAAAAAATAATTTAAGCTTCTCTGGAGTGAGGTCATTTAATGAATTTTCTCGGTGCTAAGAGGTTTTATATTCCTTTTTAAAAACCCTCCCCCAAGAACGAGGCTATGATATTACCTTGGAGAGCCAAGAGATGGAGTGATACACGTATGCACAGCACACTGGGAGGAAGGAGGTGGTTTCCTTGGCAACAACATCCATGTTCTGACTTCCCTCGGCTAAATTGGAATATATTGAAATATCTGCTTTGGGCGCCTCTCTCTCAGAGGGAAATGAGTGGTTTTCCTATTCCACAAGCCTGCAGCTGGGGAGAGATATTCTGTGAGTTTGATGCATCTGAATGGAGAAAAAGCAGCCTGCAGGCTGTCAAAAGTCCTCTGTCTGTCTTTGCAAAAAAAAAAAAAAAAAAAAAAAAAAGTGTCTTTCCTTGAGCCAAGGGGAAAAGAAAGACACAAGCAAAGGAGGCTCGCCTACCTGACCCAGCAGATAGCAAAAGACTCCATCTTAGGCTGCCTGCATCCTCACCTCTCCAGTGCATTTCCAAACACTCCCAGTTCCATAGACGAGTCTCCGAAAAAAATCTATACACATTGTGTCTGCCTGCAATGGAGAGAGGCTGGGAGGAAAATAGGGGTCGTCAGATCAGATCTGCTCAAATCCTGCCCAATAGGTAGGTACACAGCTATGCACCCAAAGCATGGTGCCTGGCACACAGAAGATGTTTGTACCGTGTCTATGGAGCTGAGTGTTTGCCTGGTTGCACCATTAACCTTCTTTCTGCATGATTTAGTGTAAGTTCTGTAAACTCAATAATCCTGATTTCCTTTTCTACAAGATGAATAGAAGCATCCTTCCTCCAAGGCTCCTGTGAAGGTCAGAAAAGGTGAGCTGTGTGGTCCCGGCACCATGCAGACATTCAGTTCTGTTTTCTTCTTCATGCCAAGAAACAGAACATTCTATGCCTTTCCCATTGTGAAGATTTACCAGAAAGAAGAGCATCTTGGGGGACTTGGGGTGGGGGGCTTACCCCAATAACCCAGGTCTTCCCTTGCATAGTTTTGTCCCTGGGGTGTTTTCACAGAACTCAGATGGACCAGGCTGGGAAGGATGTGAAGAGAACAGAGTATAGATTCAGGTGTAACTTGAGACCAAGTCACCAGCCTCAGAGGGAGAGGGGCAGGGCAGGCCAGGCCAGGGGCAGGCAGGAAAATGTTTGGGAACACCAGCCACCAGCAGAGCTAACAATGAGAAGACAGGGTTTGACAGGGAGGACCAGCTGTGTGTCTCAGGGACATGGCCTAGAACATGGTTTGTCCTCTCCAAGACTCAGGTTGGATATTTTTTAAAAAGTTTTTATTGTGTCCATTTTGTGTGGGAAGTGATGGTGTGGGTGTCTGTGTCAGAATATGTATGTAGAGGTCAGAGGACAGCACCAGGTAGTCAGTTCTCTCCTTCCCCCGTGTGGGTACCAGGAATTGAACTGGGGTCATCAGGTTTGGCAGCAAGCACTTTACCCACAAAGCCATCTCCTTGCTCCATCAGTTTAGAGTTCGATTGCAGCAGTTAATGACTACTAGTTCACTGTAAGAGGTAGTTAGACTGTCAGTGTGAAATATCCCCAGCAGGCTCCCAGAACCTTTAGGAGATGGGGCCTCGCGGAGGAAGTGGGTTATGCTTGGTCCTTGGTTCAGATGCATTCTCTGCTTCCTGGTGAACCACAGTGTAAGCAGCTGTCTGCCACCACAGGCTCCTGCCACCATCATCGGAGCTGCCCTGCTTTCCCTAGCACAAGGGACTGAAAGTCCTTACTGGGCAGGAGAGCCCAGAGAAGCCTTCCCACTCTTTAGCCATCTCTGTTGGCTTGCCCTATGTCTACTCTCTTCTGCCTGTGCTGTCTTGCCCCCACGTCTGTACCTTGTTATAATGACCTGAGGCCCTCCCCAGACTCTTCTGACTGATCTTTGACTTCCAACCTCTAGAATAGTGACCTTAATAAACTCTTTATCTTTATAAGCTTCCCAGTCTCCGGTATTCTGTTACAGCGACTGAAAATGAACTCATACTCTAGGCTATTTAAAGACCCTCACAGTAGACTCACTACTAGACTCTGTAACATGTAATATGTAAACATCTGGGCTTTCTGATGGTCTAAGTGACCCTTGTGAAAGGGTCCTTTGACCCCCAAGAGGTCACGACCCAATGGGTTCAGAACCACTGATCTAAGGAAAAGGTTCAGTGCTTGGACCTTCTTCTGCTAAGCAGCAAATCTGTCACTCATGGACGTCCACGGGTGTAAAATAAGAAGGTACCAAGGCACGGGTGGCGGGACTGCATTCACCACTTTTCATCATTTAGAAAAATCATCTTAGGTCCTCTACTAAAGCTGTTTTCAACCAAGCGCAGGGACCCAGGGCTCCAGTTGAGATCCAGATTCCAGAATTGGTTCTAAAGAACTTATGAATACAAAAACGGTGTTTCATGACTAGTATGTAAATGCTTGGAGTAAAGCTCTCTCAGCAGTGCTGTGGTCTGCAGAATGACCATGCTTGCTTCCCTCTAGTAAGAAAGTGACTGCGCTGTGCGCAGAGACTGACAGCAGTGAGCGCAGTCCCTTTGGGTTGGGTGTCACCATGACATGAGGTCATAGCATTAGGAAGGTTGAGAACACTACTCTGATGAAGTTAAAAAGAGAACTACACATGTAGTAATATCCCTAAGCTCTTCTACAGAAATGAGCTACTTGTAACTCTCCAGAGAGGGATGCTGGCTGAAGGGATATCTGCTCTGTATGTTTGCAAGTGAATTCTAAGGCTAAAATAATCAAACTGGTATAAGACCCACAAACACAGTAACAGGAGAGGGATGGGACAAACGAAGCATATCTGAAGTGTTAATATACTTTTAAGATGAGTTCTCGAAAAGAAAAAAAGACTTGAAGTAGAGAGGGATGTTGTAAATTGCCCGATGGATATGCTTAAGATTCATTGTATACATGTATGAGATTTTCTAAGATGAAAACAAGGGAATTTCATGTCATTCTGGAACAATGTGAAGAGAATGGAGCAGCCATTCCACCAAGGAACAAGCTGAAATTCTCACACCATACTTTGGAATCAATTCTGCATGGGTTAAATATTGAAATTAAAAATAGGCAGGGTTAGCCGGGCGGTGGTGGCGCACGCCTTTAAACCCAGCACTCGGGAGGCAGAGGCAGGCGGATCTCTGTGAGTTCGAGGCCAGACTGGTCTAGAAAAGCTAGTTCCAGGACAGGAACCAAAAGCTACGGAGAAACCCTGTCTCGAAAATCCAAAAAAAAAAAAAATAGGCAGGGTTAAATAAGATGTACCTTTGCTTTGATGCTGATGTCGGGCATCTTATACGGCCCATCCTCTCAGCCGCTCTTAGCCTGTGGTTATTACTGGGACAACCTGCCAACACCTCAACTGCATGATGCGCACTCTCTCTCCCTCCCCCTCTCCCTCTCCCCCACCCTCACTTCCTTCCTTCCCTTCCTCTCTCTTCTCAGCATTCCTTGCCTCTAACATAGCTCTGAAGGAAGCCTACACTTGCCTATTCTCCCACCTTGGCATGTACACAAAGCCAGAAGTACAGAAGACACACAACCCAAGACAACCTCTGCAATGGGAATGACAAAAGCCCTTGAGAGAGTGGCCACTGTCCCAGCTGCCAGAAACAAACCTTCAGACATTTGTGGATTCTCAGAGGACTCCAGCAATCCCCTGTGCTGTTTTTTCCTTCCTCTCCATTTTTCTCTTTCCAGCCCTCCCGAGTGGTGAAGATCAAAATATAGACCTGAGCTGAGCAAACTTAAAGAAAGGAGTTCATGTGTGCATTTTCCTTTACATGTACATTTTCTATACACGAAAATATTCTTTATTTACTGTTCCCACCTCTTCCTGAACGATTTAGTCTAGAGGCATTGTGTGGAGGTTTGGACTCCACACAAAATAGTGTAGGAGCTGGGAGGAAGCTGGGTACATTGTTGGGGTAGGAAGGGCATCAAAGTATGAACAGAGTAAGGAAGCCTGCAGAAAGGGGGAGGTGGCCCAAGACTGTGTCAGTCAGCTGACACACGTTTTCTAGGAAGATCACTCCCAGTAACTGGGAACCAAGTATTCAAATGCCTAAAATGGGGGACCATTTTAATTCGAGTTGAAACAGCTTCTAACTACCATTTTCTCCTCAAAAGAACCAAGACTTCTTAGGAATGGATGCTACTCCCAGGGCCAGGAGAAAAATCCTTGTTTTCCAAAACTGAAGGGAATGTGCTCAGGGAATTATAGAGAAAGGATCAAAATGCAGAGACCCACAGGAAAGAACTTCTGGCCCAGTCTAGGGAAGCTGAAACACAAAAAGAAGCCACAATGCTAACACGTTATAATCAACTGCAGCAAATAGAAGCCCATGGTTACATAGATTAAAAGTTATATAAATGGATAAACTGAACAGAATTAAAAGACACAGTCTCAAAATTTCTCCATGAAGTGTGTATTAGTTACAAAAGGAAGCAAATAACTTTACAGTGGAGACACTCCTTCATCAGGAAATTGAAGTTTTGCTACTGAGAAAAATTCAAAATGATCTGTGGCCTGACGGGATACAATGGGAAGAACTAGGCATTTACATCTGATGGCCCTGCCAGATTCAGAAAAGCTGAAGCAGCTCATGGGAAACATCTAAAAAAAAAAAAAATAACAAAACAAGAGGGATAAACAATAGAATAACCAGCCTGGGTCCTCCAACAATGTTAAGGTCATCAAAGCCAAAAACAGCCCGGAGATGAAGGAGACTGAAGAGTAAAGGCAACCAAATGTAACCCATGCACTGGCCTGGATCTCTCCTCTAGTAGGGACCTTGTCGAGATGGTTGACAAAGACTGTGTGTTCCACCAAAGCCCAGCAGCCTCTGAGAAAGGTTGAGAACTATATGCAAGGGTAATTTTCCGCACTTTAAGTTAACATTGTGGTTAGGGTGGAGAATGTCCTTCCTTGTAGACAGCACACACTACAACATCCAGGGATGGCAAGGTAGCAGGTTGACTCCTTGGTCTCAAGTGAGTCAGGAAAAGAGAAAGGGGGAGGGGTGTCTTTGTACTGCATCTGTAACTTTTCTATTGACTCAAGATAATTCCAAAATAAAAGGGTGTCTTAGGGTTTTTTTATTGCTGTGAAAAGACACCACAACCACAGCAACTCTTGTAAGGGAAAGGTTTAGTTGGGGTGGCTTGCTTACAATTTCAGAAATTCAGTCCATTGTCATCATGGTGGGGAGCATGGTGGCATGCAGGTAAACGTGGTGCTGGAGCTGGCAAAAGGAAGTCAACTGATAGCCATAATGAGGGAAGCTCGAGCAAAAAAGACCTCAAAGCCCACCTCCGCTTCCTCCAGAAAGGGCACATTTCCTAATGGGGGCCATTTTCTTTCAAGACACCACAAAAGGAAAAACAAAAATTGTTCTAGACTTTAAAAACACAAACTGAAAAGAAAAATGCCAAATATATGGTTAAAGAAAGGGGGGTCTCAACATATAATGCCACTGTTAATTATCAGAAAAATATCAATACAAAAATGGCCAAAGGCTTCAAATAGACAATGTAAGAATAACTATATGTCCAAAAAACATACAAAAAATTGGACCTCACAAAGCACACACACACGCACTTATGTTCACCTGCATAAACACATGCATGCATGCACCTCCTCGTGCACACACATTCAAAAAATGAAATCTGCATATCCAACACTTTCAAAGTTTATTCACAAACACCTATTGCAGTATGGCTCATAGAGAGAATCCATTTAATTTTGTAACAATGAGGTATCAGATAAATTAACCCCAATACATTTGAAAAAGAGAATGCTATGGCAACCATTAAAAATCATTGAATCAGATGTTATTTAACAACAGCTGTGCATATAAACATTGTCCTATTAGCACCAATACTCAAATCCTGGAGGTTCTAAGTTCCCACCTGCCAAATGCTGTTATTGCTGTTCTCTGAAAGTCTCCTCTACTTGTTGGGAGATGTGACAGGTGTCATGTGCCTCCTCAAAGCAAGCCCAGCAATGTCCCTGTGGGGACCAGGAACTGTTCTTGGAGGCAGTTTGAGGAAGAGGTCATTGCTCTGATGTGGTGGGTCCTGTCCCCTTCCAGGCCTGCTCCTTGGCTCTCATTTCACAGTTCCACGTGGGCCTTGGTTCTAGTGATGACTTGAGCCTGTTTGGAGCTGGACCCTGACGTGGGCCTGCCAGAGTTCAGCATCTCACTGCGTCCTCCGCTGACTGCAGTCTCTGTCCATTGGGGCCTAACTCTAGTTCATCAGACCAAATAAAAGTCTCTCTTCTTGCCTTCCTATGGACCCCAGAAAAACAAAGGAAGTCTCTAAAACCTTTTCCTTCTATTTCAAGTACAAAAAAAGGAAAATTTCCCCTGATGCGGATACCTACTGGGGTGGAGAAGGAGAAGGAAAAGAAGAAGCAGGTCCTCCCCTTGAAACACAACCCAGTTTCAGCCCTCGCTGTCCTGTACACATGGGGGAGACAGCTACAAATAAACAAAAATGCGTGGCTCTACAAAAGCCCCGAAGGGCATACGCCGTGGTTCAGCTCCATAGCTATAACAGTAAGTGACCTGTTTTCAGTAATATTTTTTTAAAAAAATGCTTTGCTTTTAAACTGCTATATAGTTATTAGAAGGCAAAATACCTACCATAAAATATTTATAATATAAAACAAGCACACTCACGGCCTACCCATACACCCACAGGCCCTAGATTGAACTTGGCCATTCTAAGTCTCTGTAAGCTTCCCCAACAATTCCCAGCTTCTTTCCTCCTTGAGAACTAGATCCGCAAACACCATCATCCCAAACTTTGATCTTCCTTAAGTTAAGACCCTGCTCTGTGGATCCTGAGACTAACTCTTCCCCTCAGCATACAGGGCCTGAGGCAGTTCACTTGCACTCTGAGGCATGATGTGAACAGTTTGCTCGTCCATTCTGCTGTGATGAACATGTTGATTGAATCCTCCTTCCCTTCCACCAGGAATGCTGCAGGAACATTCTTGTCCAGGCGCCCCTGAAGCACCTCCAGCAACTTCCTGGTTGCTTCCAGAAGGATCTGCTGGATCACACAGTGTGAGAGCACACCTAGATTTTTCTAGACACAGAAGAAGGCCTCTTTAGTGCATGTTCTGCCATCTTGAAGGCTCAAGATGTGGGTTCATCTGGAAAGTTCCAAATGAAGGCCCTATCTGCCTTCAAAAGCCACATAGGACTCATCTGCCTAGGCTGCTGCTGCTGTTAGGAGGTGGGTGACATGATATGAAAGCATTGCTTCTCTGAAGGCCCAGAGCACTTGGGAGCAGCCTGAAGCCCCTCCTGTGGTCACAGGCACAGCTGTGGTCCATGGGCTCTGGAATCTCTGCAAGTTGTTTTTGAGTCGTAGGCCTTCTGGAATCAGAGAAGTCAGTCAGTCAAAAGCCTCAGAGGAGCCCTGTGGACAAGGAGAGATCCACCATGATTCGGTCTCTTTCCTACTCACCCCACCCAGAGTGAGGGGGACGCTCCGGGGTGAATAAAGAAGAGAACACTTTTATTCTTCTCAGGGTTTCCTTTAGTCTTTGAGCTGCACAGCCTGAGGATCGTTCTGACCACTTACTGGCTCCGCATCAAAATTCCACCCCAACACCTGGCAGAATCTGTTGATTGAGATGGGATCGCATCTCGGTCAGCCCCAGTCAAGTGAGGAGCACTGGGTCCCTGCGCCCTGCCTACTCCCGAGTCCTATGAGCTGCCTCCCACCAGGCACTCGGTGATCTGGGCTCCTAGTGAGAACCTCCAGGGCCCCTTCCATTCTTGTTTTCCTTCCTTATCATACAGAATTAAATCATCAAGCCTGGATCCAAATCCTGGCTTATCAGTCTTTTCAGACTGTGGGATTGAATTTTCTCACTTAATCTCTTTGAGGTCCCATATGCACAAGAGCAAAACTACTACCGCTCCGACCTGTTCTCAGAGATCACACCAATGCCAGCGCACAGGCCATGCCCACTAAGTGGCAGCTGTGATGAAATCGGTCTCCCTTTTGATGGAGCAGCCCCCCACCCCCGGCTGGTTCCTAAGCTTGGAAAATTCAGCTCCTTCCACTTTACAACTTCTCTAAAAGAGTGGATTTTTTGAAACAGGCTGTTGCAATGAAGGGACATAGAAAACCATAAAGGAAGTACACACACACACACACACACACACACACACACACACAATGACGGCCGACAGTGGTAGCACATGCCTTTAATTCCAACACTTGAGAGACAAAGGCGAGCAGATGTGTATGAGCTCAGGACTGGCCTGGTTTACAGGGTGAGTTCCAGTACAGCCAGCGCTACACAGAGAAATTGTGTCTCAAAAACAAACAGACAGATAGACAGACAAACAACAGAGAGAGAGAGAGAGATAGTAACCCAACCCCATCTTACAATGCCCTTAATGTACTGTCCAAACAGCTAGATGGGCCTAGCCCTAACCTGTCTGCCCCTAGATAAGTCAACTGTGTACTGAGTAGGTACACGTGCTGGAGTATGCATGATTATAGATATACCTGGCAGACCCTTGTTCATCCTGTGTGACCATCTGAGCACAGGGGCTGAGTTAGAGTCATGCCTCAGTCTGCCAGGAAACTCACCCAGAAGTTTACACATGATTACACTCAACAAACACAAGGTACTTGCATCTATCATCAATGCTGATTAAATATCTCTTCTCTACAAGACAGGAACTTGGCAGGGCCTAGAGCTACCCAAAGGTGCTGCCATTTGGGACTTCATAAGTCAGCAGGGAAGGGAAAGGCAAAGTCAGCCATGAAGGCAGCCAGACTGGGTAGAATCTAGAAAAACACACCAATCTGAGGAAACCAGAGAGGTGAGAGGTTACACCCTGGAACCGCTGTGATGGATGGCCTGGAAGAGCTGCACATTGGCTCTATGGAGAGGCTTAGGGAGTGTGTGGAGGCCACAGACCACTCCCAAAGCACTGGCTTGGCAGAGCGGTAGAAGCCAAGGAAGGCATCAAGATCAGGAGTCTGTGTTTGGAAAGAACCACTCCAGAAGGTTAAAAGATAAAGTTAGAAGATTAAATATTCAAACTAGGAAGTCTGATGTGTGAATCACGGGATTTCTCAAAAATAAATAAATAAATAAATAAAGTAAAAGACACACGGAGAAATCATCTAAGACAGAATTCAGAAAAATTTCACTAAACCACAGAGCACAAATTTCCAAACTGAAAGTTCCACCAGCTGGCCAGTGCCGCACATGTAAGCAGGTGCTCACCACAGCACAGCAAGGTCAGTGCCTAGATCCTGAGCCAGGAGCAGCAAGAAAATAAGTAATATACAACGAATCCGGAAGCATAATGGTATTGACTTCTTCTGAGTGAGGAAAACAGCAACAAAAGATAACAGTGAAAACCCTTCATACTATTAATGACAAACAAAAACAAAACATAACAACCAAACAAACAAAATGAGTTCTACACTCAAGCAAATAACTGAAAATCTTGTACAGGAAGCAGCCCCACCCCACGCATTCTTTTTGAGAAGATGCGGCAGGATGTGCAACCTAAACAGAGCTGAAAACTAAAAGGAAAAGGAGACAGAGGAGCATTTATCTCAGTTGCTTTTCTACTATTGTGAAGACACAGTCATAACCACAGCAACTTATAGAAAAAAGTCAATAGGGCTTACAGTTCCAGGGGACTTGGGGAGCATGACCAGCATGTTGGGGCGCATGGCAGCAGGCAGGCAGGCATGGCACTGGGGCAGTAGCTGAGAACTTACATCTGATCCATAGCAGGAAACAGAGGAGAGAGGCAGAGAAAGCTAAATGGGGAATGGCACAGGCTTTTGAAACATCAAGGCCTCCCTCCAATAGCATACCCCATTCAAGGAGTATACACCTCCTAATCTCCCCAAACAGTTCCAACTGGGGATGGAATATTCAAATGTGTGAGCCATGTAGGCCACTCTGGTTCAAGTCACCACAGGTTTAGATGGGAATTCCAGAATGAGACCAGGGATCCAGAGACCCTGTCCTTGGGAGCACAGTGCCAGAGGGCTCTGGGGAGGCTCTTCAGACAACATAGCTAAGAACAGCATCACCAGCAACCAACAAAGACTTTGGTCTTGAACTGGTAACCTCAAATTAATGGGTAAGCAAGCAAAAAACAGAAATAGTCATTGGCCCTAGAGAGGACAAAAAGTCAAAAAGAAAGAAAAAAATAACACATTCTTGTTTGTCTCTCAAACTCTATGCATGCATAACTTTGAAATGTAAACATCAAAATCTATTTCTATAAATACACCAGAGCCCTCCTCGCCCAGACGCTCTCATTTCAAAGTGCCTGGAGGAGGAGCCGAAGCCCGATGCCCATCTCCGACACTGTGTCCGCTCCCAGCAGACCCTTTGCCTTTGAGGAACGGGAGTTCCTGGGACCAAAGGTGGGGCTGAGAGAGAAAATACATTTGCAAAGAGACTTTAGGGAATGGAAGAGAGAAACGAGGTAATTAGCACTTTGGACAGAGAATAAATTCAGCATCTCTCCCAGGCAGCTTCAGGAATGGAGCGTGCAGAGCGGATGTGGCAGCCTAGAGAGCCTATCAGCCCACCTTAATCTCGCTTTTTGTCTTGTGTGATTCACATTATTCAGTGCCTTTGAAAACCAGCTGCACTGACTTTGCAGGATCAGACAGCCCACCTTATGCGGTGCCAATGCAGACTCTTCTCCACGAGCTTGGGCAAGAGCCTCTGTTCCTTGAAGTCTAGAGATTTGTACCAGTCACATTCCTGGGCCTCGGCTCCAGGCCACTCCTTTCCCCCCTCATTCTGCTGCCTGATAACACCCCACATAAACATGGCTGAGATACGACAACAGGCCGAGTTCACAGTACAGGGAAAACAGAGATGGAATGAGGTGGGGGAAGGGCAGAAGTCAGCAAGATCAGGTACTGATTTAACCAGGTTCCAGAACCTTCTTGCCGCACTCCATGTGCCAGTGTCTGTACTCCCCATTTGTAAGGCCTAATGAGGCAGGGACTACCTACCATTACACCCTTTCACAGATGAAACAATAAACACGCACAAAGGCCCAAGGAAGCCTATGGCTTAGACTCACAGGCAGGAGATCTGGAAACTGAATCAAAATCTCCCCGATTTTGCACAGGTCACTCTACTCTGCTGCTTTGGAGACCTAAGGCTGAGCCAAGAGATTTGAGAGGGTGAAACGGAGGATGCGCCCTACAAAGGGATCCGGAGGGCAGTCAGGCCCATGAGATAGTGCTCCATCACACCAAAGGGAGCTCCTCAAGAAGACTGGTGAGCACAGGGTTTGGCATGATGGACCTGTGCCAGGAGCTGCTCCGTCCTTTTATGGTAAGACCAACAGATGTGAGGGTGCAGGAGCCACAGTCAAACCCCAGTCAGACACAGCCATTCACAGTAGTTCCAGGGGTACTGGGCTGTGTGGGAATCATGTGCCACATCTGCCAGAGGGTACTTCTATGCAAGAGTGTGTGATCTATGACACGGAAAACACACACACACACACACACACACACACACAAAGGCGCCTTGCCAGCAAAGCAGCTCAGAGATGGATCTGGGGTCAGCACTGAGGTCATGCCCTGTTCCTGCCTCCTTTCTCAAACATCCATTACCGTCTCGGGCTCCCTATAGACTCAGACACATGAACACTTGGTTCTCAGCTGGTACTTCTGTTGAGAAAGCTGTGGAGCTGTTAGGAAATGGAGCTTTATTGGAAGACATGAATCACAGGGCGCAGACCTTTGAGGGGGCTTTAGCCCAGCTCTACTTTCTGGTCACTTTTTGCTTTCTGACTATATATGCAGTGTACCAACTGCTCCTTGTTCCTGCTGCAATGCCTTTCCCGCCATGATGGGCTGTGTCCTTTAAACTGTAAGCCAAAATAAATGTGGACTCTCTTACGTTGCTTCTCATCGAGTAATGAATTCAGGAAGATCACATGGAGAAGCCAGGACTCAGATCAGAAATTTGCCCAGCGTCAGTGACATGCTGTTGCTGGGGCCATGCTGATCTGGGTTAGTATGTGTTGCCTCCAGGGCCATGGTGACATCTGGCCCCTAGTGGCTGCCAAGGGCCATGTCTGGATCGATAGTCCTGCTGCAACTCGAGTCTGTGTTGATATCCATAGCCATGGTATCACAGGGGGTCATACGAACAATGTATGCAGGAATCCAAGGTCCATGCTGGTCCTGGCCCCACTAGCCCTGGGATAGCTGGCCCTTCCAGCTGGACACTACAGTAGAAGAGCTGACCCTACCTTTCATGAGAGAGCTGGCCCCTGCACTCAGGAAAGATGGCCCCACCCCTCACCAATGGCCATGGGAGAGCTGGCTCCACACCTCATCTGAAAGAGGTGGTCCCAGCAGCCCAGACTGACTAGCTTAGCTACCACCCAGACCCTCGTTGGACCTCGGGTTGACCCACCCTAACATCTACCCCACCTGTGACCTGCTGGAGTGGGTGAAGGGACTGGCCCTGCAGAACAATAGCCACGGGATCTCCATGACTCAGGGTAACAGCAGGATACCCAAGAGGAGTTTCAGTGAGGATGCAGTGATGATGGTGTGCCAGAGGCCTTGAGCCAGACCAATGGCTCGTTCTAATGAATAGTTTGGTAGACATAGTACAGATGATGGTGACGGTGATGGAGGTGATGAAACAGGGAAGTGATGATGGTGATGGTAGAGGTGGAGCTGATGGAAATAATGGTGGTGGTAGGGTATGGCGAAGGTGGTAGAACTAGAAATGGTGATGACCGCGTGATGCTGGTGATGGCATGATGTAGGTGATGTGGTTAGACCGTGGTGTTGACCAAGGTGGTGGAGGTTGGAAGGCTAGAGACAGTGTTGACCGTGGTGATGGTGGTGGCAGTATGGTGAAAGCAGAGGTGGTCAGACTGGCGGAGGTGATAACAGTAGTGGTGGCGGAGTGGTGGTAGTAATGGGAAGATGGCATGTGGTGCTGGAAATGCTGTTTAGCAGTGGTAACACTGTAGTCAACAGGGATGAACGACAGTGACTTGCCCAGAAGGCAGCAGCAGTCATCCTGTCTCCTAGAAACGTCACAAAGCCAAGCCCTCTGAGTGGCTACTCAGGAATAAGAACACAGCCTGCTGTGTTAAGTCCAACTCTGCACAGACGCCCAGCCGTGTTGGGGAGGAGGACAGCAGAGCGAGCAGACAGAGTGCGAGTCAGTCACACCATATTTCAGGATCAGTGTGGAACTGCTTGTTAGCAGAGATCTGCTTTCCAATGGCAAATAATAAAATTATGCTTTTTGTGCAGCTAATGAAATGCAAATTGAAGCTGGATGCACATTAATGCAAAGAGTTGAATATCCATTTAATCAGCTCCTCCCTGCAGGGGCCAATGATAAAAATGACAGAGGAATTGCATTGCTAATTCCGGGCTTGTCACTTCTTATACGTCCTTACCTTGTAAACCCACCACTCCCGTGGCTGACACCTGCCTGAAGGGTCCAAGGTTTCTGTTGTTCAGGGAGTCTGGGAATTCCACTGGGAGAGAGGCAGGAGGGCTGACACGAGGGAGGGAGGCCTGGAGGGAAAATGTGCATAGACAGAATCTTTCCTGTAGCTCCAAAGTAAATTGTCTCTACTCCTCCTCCACCCCCAACAGGCAGTCTGTGTCCTCTGGGGCTGGTGGTGTGGGAGTAGGGACCCCTCATTCCTGCAGTGAGAGTCAACAGCCAATGGCATGACACTAACAACCCACATAATCCACCTTTGTTCTGTGCCAGGTGCTGAGCTGGGAGAAGTGCCAGCGCTCGTCATCATTCATTCAGCACCCATGGGATGGGTGACGTACCTGTGCTCACCATTCACTCAGCATTCATGAGCTAGGCAGGGAAACTGAGGTTCAGATAAAAGGGCCTCACCAAAAGACACACAACCTTGAACTGAGATAGTGTGACTACCAACCATATTCCCAACTAGGTTAGCATGCTGTCTCCATGGAAGGAAATGAGGAAGAAGAAATTAATCCACAACTGGACAGCCCCTACCCTGCATCCAGCAGAGGGGAGGAGCTAGGAGGATGGAGAGGTGATGAGGAGCCCAGGAGGGACCAGCCTGGAAGAGAGGAAAGTTGTGTTAGAAAGAGAGGTTAATGTTCAGCTCTTAGTAGTTCCTAGTCCAACCAAAGCAAAGATGCAGGGTAGAGTCTGGGAAACAGGGAGGTCTCTGGGCAGGGACTGAAGCCTTCAGAATGGAACAGGATATTTTGAATGCCAGGTCTAGGTGGAAAGACTTCATGATGCAGTGTGGCCAGCTGTACATTTGGTCAGTCCAGGAGAAGAGACAATACTAATTTGTTAGTCCTGGATGTCAGGGACAGCAAGGAGAGCAGGTTAAGTTATGTGAGCATCAGTGCAGAGAGATCAGAGCCTGCTGTATAGCAGAGTGGGAGGTGAAGAACTGGAGGGAGCCCATCTGGACATCCTGTCTGAGTCGCTGTCATTTAGGCAGAAGCACCAGGGCACAGCTCAAAAGCAGTCAGGTCCCTAGAGTCCTCTCCTCCACGACTCAACCAGAAGAGCAGCCCTGGAGGGCTCTGATGGGCTCCAGCCCCCTTGTGCAAGCAACCCAAGTGACAGTGATGACGAGGAGGTCTTGAGTCACACCCAAGGAACCGTGGTGACGAGACTTCCTTAGTGTGGGCATGTGGGGAACAGGCATCCTAAGGAACAGCAGATGCCACCTTTGCAGAGCCTCTGCTGTGACAGCCTGTCTCAGGATGTTGATGTGGCCTGACAGATTCCTTTCAACCTCCACATGGCTGCTGTTCAGACAACGCTGACTTCTTGCCTAGCTCTGATGGAACACAACTGAGGTTGTACCAGCTCCAAACTCCACTGTAAACAGCTCCAAGCACCTATGTAAAACTCTAGAGAAACCACATCTATAATCACTAGGGAAGGATTCCCTGAGGCATGCTGGCCAGACAGTCTAGCTGAATCGGTGAACTCCAGGTTCAGTGAGAGACCCTGACTCAAAAAACAAGATGGAGAGTGATTATGCTGGCTGATTTTGTGTCAACTTGACACAACTGGAGTCATCTGAGAGGATGGAGCGTCCACTGGGAAAATGCCTCCATTAAGATCAGACTATTAAACCGGTAGGCCATTTTCTTAACTAGTGATTGGTGTAGGAGTGCCCAGCCGGTTGGGGGTGGTGCCAACCCTGGGCAGGTGGTCTTGGGCACTATAAGAAGCAGACTGAGCTAGACATGGAGAGCTAGCCAGCAAGCGTCACTCCTCCACGGCCTCTGCATCAGCTCCTGTCACCAGTTTCCTGCCCTGTTTCGGTTCTTGCACTGACGGCCTTCAGTGAGGAACTGTGTGGTGGATTGAATTAGCATGGCCTCGTAGGCATAGATTTTTGTACACTTCAGTCCTCAGTTGTTGAAACTGATTTCAAAGGCTTAGCAGGTGTGGCCTCATTGGAGCTGTGCCACTGAGGGCAGGTTTTGAGATTTCAAAAGCCATTGGCATTCCCAGTTAGCATTCTTTCTCTGCCTCCTGCTTATGAATCAGACGCAAGCTCTCAACTAACTACTACAGCACCATGCCTGCTGCCTGCCTCCATGATCCCTGACTACATGGCCTTGGTCATGATGTTTCCTCACAGCAATGGAGAAATAACTAAGACATTGTGATATGGAAGTGTAAGTAAAATAAACCTTTTCCTTCCCACGTTGCTTTTGGTTATGGTGTTTCATCACAGCAATAGAAACACTAAGACAGTGGTTGAAGCAGACACTCTGTTCCATTACATGGCCTCTACACATGAACATATGTAGAGGCTTAGCTGTGTGTGCACGTACACACGCACAAACACACACACACACACACACACACACACATACACAGGAGTACGTGGGCATGCGTGCACTATAAAAATACAAGGGAAAAATAAATCCCAGTATTTACCTAAGGATTTCTTTGGTAGAAAAGGCTGAGGCAGGCACATGGATGTGGTCACCTTGAGCCTTGCCTTTAAAGAAGAGGGGACCTCCTGCTTCACTTCCCACTATCACCTAGATGCCATTTAGGTTGCCAATCACTACCCTAGCAATTTCACCTCCCCTGGGAACACATTAAAGCAACTCTATCTTTGTAGAAGCTCTACTATAGGATAGGGAAAACTGAGACCAAGAGAGTTCTATTCAGAGGCTCCAGCTGAGGGTACCTTGGCAATACCCCGGTTCCTAACCACTGTCTTCACCTCCAACCCCACACTCACCCCAGAATCTGCCTCTGGACGTGATGACCTGAAGGTCCAGACTTAGGATATACTGATTCTTGGATTCCAAATCAAGATTCCTGGCACTGACTTCAAGAAGGAAGTGCCAAGCATGAACCTATACCCCATAGTCTGCTCCCCTACTAGGGAGCCTTGCCCTATGAGGTCTCTGCTCATGACTTCTTAGTTCCAGAAAGGCCCAGTAGCAGCTTATGAGAGTCACTACTGAGAAGAATGGGAGAGCCAGTCACTTCCTCCCAGAAGACCTTGCATTTAAGGTTGCCCTTCGTGTGGCTGAACGGTAGGATCAAGATGGTATCAACAAAGGAAGAGGAGAAATGAAAAAAATTTTTCACTAATACTTTGAACTTGGACATTTGTCAACTCTCCATCACAATGAAGAAACATGGATAATCAACTGGTAGAGAGAAGAGTTCCATTGGACGCCCCAACCCAAGGTCAGTTGGTGGAGTGAGTTGCTTTGGGCCTGCAGTGAAGCGGTGCGCAAAAGCCGGAACACACAGTGGAGTAAAATTATTTATCGCATCAGCCAGGCGTCAAAAGAAAAAGGAGTAGTGTCCCATAATCACATTTGAAAGCAGAGCTGAAAGGTCTGCAGCCTGACTTCCCCAAAAACTCTGCTAGGCACCAATCTTTTAGAATATGAGTCTTTGAGACACTCAGACTGTACCCTGGGCTTCTCTCCCAGCGTATTTATTCTAGAGCCTGACCTGGGACAGGTTCTCATGAGGATAAGACAGTCTAGAGAAGATGAAGCTAAACACTAAGTGTAAAAGAAGGGAGAGGTTGGAAACTTACTGAGGTAACCTAGTGGGAAGGAGTGTCCTGTTAAGGACTGGTCTACACCACAAAAACAATGCCCCGTGTACCTGACCAGCAGATTCCACAGCCGTGTTTGCACTGCAATCTTCTCCCAGGATGCAAAGTCAACACAACCTCTCACACTGTAGCATGTGACCACAGGACATGTGACATACAACTACTGTCACTGAGAACGTGAGGGTTATAGATTTAAGTTTTTGCTCATTGAGTTGGTAATCTATCTCAAGTGGCTCCCTCGGTAGAGGTGTTCGGAAGGACGAAGGCAAGCAAAGCTGTTGGCACACAAAAGTCACTTGGTTATAGCTCAGATCTCTGAGGATTAAGGTTGTCATGGACTAGGTTTGAAAAGGAGAGAAGTGTAATCTCAGGAAACGTCCCTGTAGAACCAATCTCACCCACCCATTTTGAACCCCAACTGTAACGTTTCTCCAAAACTCGGGACACTGGATCCCAGTATAATCCTTGAGCTGAGTTTGGGGTGGCCTTGACTGCCTTTGTTTGGGCTGTTTGTTTTGAGTGGCATCATTATTTTATTTTTAAATTACCTATAATGTGCCCTTTAAAAATTCCCTAATTATGGATAGGATAAATACATAATTGCAGACTTTTTAAAAAAAACACATATTATCTACTCAATACTCCATAATTATGGTCTTTTCCATGAAATGTATTATTTCCTGGATGGTCCGTAATCACTCCTTTGAAGCCAGCTGGGGAAGACCGAATTTCTCCTCAGATTTAGTTCATGGGTCACTGGGCATGACCAGTGAGTGAGGCAGCTTAGCATTACCACTAAGGGCTGTTGGAGCCCAGAAGGCCTCCGCACACAAGAAGCACAGTGGCCAGTTGCTGAGCAGTCAGACCAATGCCCCTTGGACATGGGGTATGGCTGAATATGGGTGGATTTGGGGATAGAGGCTGGGATCTCCTGTTTGCCATCAGTTCTCCCAATAACTGACCCAATGATCCAAGGATCATGGGTTCAGGCTTAGGACTGGATTGCCTGCACCCTGCATTTGGACAAGTTTCTAACTTTGGGTTCTACCAAAATCAGTTGCTGAACCTAGGAGTGGGGATAGGTGATCTCAGAAAATGCGGAGTAGGGTATAGGGAATCAAGATGGGGAGGTGAGAGCAACCGTGAGAGCATGCTTGTGTAGGCAGGGCTGGACGGTGAGAGCATGCTTGTGTAGGCAGGGCTGGACGGTGAGAGCATGCTTGTGTAGGCAGGGCTGGACCGTGAGAGCATGCTTGTGTAGGCAGGGCTGGAGATGGTGGTGTGCACCCCCTGGCCATCCCCAACTCCCATGCTCATGGCTGTGGCTACCGTGCTCCCAGGCTGCCCTGTGCACAGGCCACATGGTGCGAGAATCCACTAGCACCTTATCCACCTGTAGCAAAGGAGACCTCTATGAAGGACCAAAGGTCAACAAGAGACACTCATGCAATCTGCTCCCAACCACTGCCCTCTCTCTGTGACTTCAACTTCCTTGTGTCAAGAGGTAAATGAAAATAAACTCTAGAAAGAAAAAGCAGAGGTTGATACGTGGGCCTTCCCATCCAAATCAACAGAGCTGTTGTTCCTGTGTTGACAGTGGACAGAGATCGAGTTCTGCCCTGGACTTCTCCCTTCCATCCAAGCATTCCTTAGAGATGAGGTTTCAGCAGCACCAACCCACAGAGGTTTCCAGATGAGCAAACCGTTCTGTAGGCTCCACAGAGCCTGGCCCAGCATGATAGCTGATCATTTGCCACCATTCTCTCAAGTCAGTCTCATCCTTGTCCCCACCCTTCTTATGCCACACTGTGGAGCCCCCCGTGTCAGCCCATGCGTGAATGGCTTCAGGAGGAGAAAGGTGGGCTAGGGTCAGGTGGCTACAGCCATCCCATCCCTTCACTGAGAGCTAGTTTGAGCATTTGACCCATTTCTAGCCAACCAAATTACAAGAGTGTCATTTCAGAGAAATGTCTTCTTCACAGTCAAATGCACTCTTGCATGCAAGAGGCTCTTGATTCAATTCCTCCCACAAGAATAAATAGATAACAAAGAAAAGAAAAAATTTTTTTCTCTCTTTAAAAAACAAAAAAGAAGGATGATTCTTCCTTCTGGCTTTGGCTGTGTGAGGAGCGATGCTTGGTGGAACAGCAGCCTTCATACATCACGAGGGCACGAGTCTAAGGATGAAGTCAATATATTGACAGCAGTAGGGCAGGTCATGGGGGAGGGGAAATGTCAATGTTTTTCTTACCTCACAGAGCCACTAAATTAGTGATTTCCAGAAACATCAGAGCCTGGGAATAAATAACAGTTAATGCCAATGTAGCATTCCTCCTCAGACAGTCTGGTTTCCGCTCTGAACTCTAACCATTAGACTCAGTGACCACCTTCCTGATTTTGGGCCCTTGCAAAAGTGAAATGTTCTCACTCTTGCGTCTGTGTGACTTTTCCCTTGTGATGCATGCAACTGGGAATACCCCAGCCAATTCACATAACTGAAACTAGCAAAAGAAAAGTTTAAATATAAGGAGCTCTTATGGGTGTCAGATGAACCTCTGGAAGGTGGTACCCAGAGGCTGGCTTCTCGTGTCCTCCACTGGCTACAGCTTTTCAATAGTGTGCTAATGTGACCAGCCAAGCACTGATGTTATGATTAGACCAGCCTTACTTTAAGCCAAACCCTGAGCTCAGCTCTTCTGTAGCATATGTTACTTAACCTAGGAGCCCACTCTATAGGGCAAACACCGGCTCAATCATTTTGGATACCATAATAATTCTATGTGGCGCATGTCAAGCCCTGTCCCATGCCACCTCCAAGCTGTAAGTAAGCCCCGTGCCACTTTCATTTAATCTTCACCACAAGGTCACTATCATTGCACAAATGAAAGCCATTAGGTTTAGAGTCTTAATGATGTCTAAGTATCAAACCCAAGGCTACAAGATCATAGGAGAAATCAAACTTCAAATTTGATGCTGTGACTCCAAGCAGGGGTGGGGAATCTATAAGAGGAAAAACAAGACCACCCAGAGAATCAGCCGCAACTGACCAAGAAGTGGTCAGGAACCTCAGGACCCCGAGTCCAAGCTTATGGCTTTTTCAATAGGAAGAAAAGACGAGCTGGGCTTCTTCCAGGAGCAGCTGCCTGCTGGAGGGAGGGCTGGCTCCTCAGAAGAATGAGCAACAGAGACAGAGGTGGGAAAAGTAGAACTGGACATAGGTATGTCAGCAAGACCTCAATTCAGAAAAAGAGCGGAGGTTTCAAGAGCTCCTGGATCCCATGCCAGCTGTCTAAATTCTCCCTCAAGCCACATGTTGCCTGCTCATTGAAGGAGCAGCTCTGGGCCCAGAGTTCAGAAGCTTAGGATTTGGCTCTCTATAAGGCTTGGGGGCTCTAGATCACTCCATGTTGCCTTGGCAAGTGCCAGCCCAAGGCCCTGCACCAGGCACAGGTTTCTAGTGGTTCAACAAGGTAAGAGTAAGTGCAATGTGAGGGGATCACTGTTTAAACACCAGCTGACTCATGGGACTTTTCAGAGTGATGATCTGCTGGTCGGCAAGGAGATCTTCTCCATCCTGTCTGGGCCTCCAGGCTCCCACAAGCCATCTTGGGCTTGGTAATAAATTCTTCAGGAAACATCCAAGCATTCTTTTCTTCAGCCCCAGCCCTGCCTTCTGAAAATGGGAACATAAATAAGAAGCTCCTGGAATAATTTCAAATCTGGGGCAGAGGATGACACAGTCTTCTGCCTCATCCATAATCCCGCCTCCACCCAGGGGTGGATGTCCAGCTCCCGGTATCCAAGTTTCCCGCAGCTACCACCAGGGACCTGCAGGAAGGCAGCATGGACATAAAATGGCCCAGACCTGCCCTGCATTGGCTGTACCCATGGCCAAGTCTTCCATCTTTTTGCTCTTCTGAAAGGGGAATTGTTGTTCTATGAGCAGGCCACTGTGAGGCTGGAATGAAATAAGCTAATACAGGCTCCAGCAGAGCGCACAAAGTACACAGCTGGTACTTAATAAATGCCCAGTATTTTGTCACAGACCAAGCTGCAGTCCCACCTATTTCCATGGAGAAATGCAAGTGCCAAGCCTGCTCTAACACTAAGCAGGACAGTAGTAACTCTCCTGTGCCCAGCGGCATGATTCCTGCAGCCACGGGAGCCAGCTGGGATGTAGATGTGCCCTCGGGTCAGAAAAAGGACAAAGGAGGCTCTGAAGAAAAGCTGTGTTCGTAGTTTGGAAGGGCAGCTCTGACAGCGACACAGGGCCCAGCCTGCTCTCCTGATTCGATGTCCCAGAAGTCATGGTTGGCCCAGATGAGCGTGCACTGCCTGTCTCTGTCTGTCTCCCACCTTGCTTCCCTGCTGCCTCCAACTCCACCTGAAGACTTCAGCTCCCTGTTTCAGAACATCCACCCCTGTCCCAGTCTGCAGGGACACCTCGCACTCTGAGCTCTAAGTGAGCAATGGGCTTGCTGCACCCAGTATGTGTGAACATGGGGACTACAGTTTGCCTCAGATTGATGCTTAGGGAGACAAGCAGATGTACCCCACTTCCACACTCTGGTCATGGGGATCTGTATGCATGAGTGACTTGCTACCAGCGCCCAGGAGTCCCATAGAATGGAGCCCTATGCCTAAATCTCCTACATAGGCTCTCTAAGTTCTACACAAGCCCTACTAACCAGAGAGCCTCAAAAAGACCAGTTCTCTTTGCGAAGAGGTGTCATGACCATGGCATCAAGTGTCACTCAAGGCTCAGGGGATGCTGAGTTCCTCAGTTGCATAGTTAAGAAGAGGCTGGGGTCTCTCTCTAGGACCCCTCCCAAAGTAACTATCAGCGAGCCTATGAACCCTTGTCTGGCCCAATGAGCCCTGTGTCCTGTTTTTTATTCCCAAATACTACATTATTTAGGGCCCTTGAGTGAGGGTGGGTTCCTGCATAGAGAACTGTCAACAAGGGAGAGGCCTGGGGTAAGAGGTAGCAGAGAGATATCTATTCTGACATGCATAAGGAAGTCTTGGCTGGATGTACTAGATTACCTTTTACCAGAACAGAGACATCTTTTCTGCACTGCAGAGCTCAATCAAGTGCTTTGCCCCACCATTGAGTTAGGTCCTTGGCCCTTACCTTCTGGTGGGGACTCGGGGGATGGGTCTTGCTGCATAGTTCAGAGTGTTCTGGAATCCTTTATGTAGACCAGGCCAGCCTGGAACTCATGATCCTCCTCGGTCTCCCAAACAGTGGGATGAGAGGCATGAGCCACCACAGCAGGGTCTCCCTGAGACACCTTTACCTATCAGCTAGGGGAGCACCTGGCCCCCGGCCCACAGTGGGCAATGGAGAAGTGTGGTTTCTACCTCCTGTCAGGTACACCAACGGGGCTGAGTCCCAGATGTCCTCAAGCATATTCATATAGTCCCCAGGGGCCATAGCATCTGCGGTGACCTGGTTCAACTGGTCAGAGGTAACTGTTGAGATTCATAATATAACAAAAAGTAAAGCAGAGAGCTGGAGCTCAGGCTGCACTGGTAAAAGCATGAGGAATGGAGTTTGAAGCCTTAGCACCCACATAAAAAGCTGGGCATGGTCACATATGATGGTAACTGTGAAGAGTATAGGAGACAGAAGGATCACTGGGGCTAGCTGCTTGCCAACATAGCCAGTTCCAGGTTCAGTGAGAAGCTCTGTCTTGCCCAGCCTGCCAGTGTTCCCCCCAAAAGCTTTGATGGTGTGATCGAGACTGTGATTCTCGCTACCATTGGGGCCTCTACTTCTCTGCTCTACTTCCTGCTGCTAAACATTCTCTGCCCTTACAAAATGAAGCTAGTGGCAATTGATACGATCAAGTTCTCAGTTCTGTCTCCAGCAGTTCAGTTGAATATCAGCATCTTTGTAGCCATAAGCTACTTTTTAAATTAAGGGATGCACATAGTCTTTTAACACAACACTACACTGGCACACTCAGTAGGATTAGTATAGTACAGAGATGACTTTATATTCACTGAGAGAACGAAAATGTAGAGAACTTGTTTCATTGTGTCATTTGCTTTATTACCCAGAGAGGGGAAGGAATTCTCCTCAATGATCAGACCTGATGGCCTGTCTTCCAAAACAGCACCCTCCTCCACTCCATCTTTGAGAGAGGGAAAGGGACCTACTTCTAAGAGAGAAAGTCATGGAGGTCTGAGGGCTGCCTGCAAAACAGCCAACCCAAGGAGGAACATGAAGACTAGAAGGATGAAAAGGAACAGGGCTCAGGCTCAGAGACCAGTGAGGATGTTCTGAGCTGGCCCACTGAAATACAAGAAAGAAATCAGACAGGAAAGAGCAAGATATTTCAAGGCAGCCCTAAGAGGCTGGCCCAAAGCCCAGCTCTAGGTAAATCATAGTGTCGTGTCTGGCTCTGTAAATCTGGGAGATTGGTGAGTAGTTCCCCGGAGGGACTGCAGCTCTCGGGGGACGTCCTCAACTTTGCCACCAGATAATTGGAAGTAAAAGCACATCTGTTTGTGTGTAGGGATGTCTGTTTCTGCATATGCAGACACACGTACCCTGTGAGCACATGTGTGGACACACTCTCACAACACACACACACACACACACACACACACACACACACACCTCTGCATGCACACATCCTCCAGGAAGGATACAGAGCAAAAACAGCAGTGTGTAGCAGACAGCTCTTTACAATGACAGGCTTGATCATGACAAGATTCTCCCTGTCTTCAAAGCAAAGAACTGCCAGCCTGGTCCCGGCTTCCCTTTTAGAAGCTTTCCCTTGCTGCTGCTCTCAAAAGGAGGAATGACAGCATGGAAGTGGAGAATGCTGGTTTGGGAGGCAAACCATCAGGGCTGATCACTTTAGGGGAGCACTTTCTCTCTGAGCCTCGGTTTCCCTACCCATGGCTTTTGAGGAAATTAGTCTGGATCAACCAATAGGAAAGAGTTGGCATATTACGTGCTGACTTTAATAAATCCATAATATCTTCCAATAACACTTGGATGAAAAGAATCCTCAGCGTAACAAAAAATCATAATTGATTACTAATGCCTGCTACAGGGAGTAAGTGGGAGTGGCAGAAGCCTGTGTGCTACGCCATCTTCTTGGTTCCTGATGATTGACTCCTTGGGTCTACACTGAACTCCGGGGTTGTGCTTGGGTTTCCACTCCACTGTGAGAGCTACCTGTACTTATTGCTGCCCTCATCCTCGTTCCATGGCGTCATCCTGGCATCTCGGAGTTGTCCGTGGTGGGAATGCTTACAGCATGGGAATTGGTATAATGCTACTAATGAACGCTTTCCAAGGTAGCTCCTTAACATTCTGCAGCCTCCCACTGGCACAGCAGGCAGAGGCTGGGGAGGATGGGGACTCAAAGAGGCCACTTCAGTCTGAGCTCTGGAGGGAACCTTGTCCCCTGGAAGCCACCAGTGCCTGCAGACACGATAGTCCAAACTCAAAGCCTTTGCTTTTTCTTTTTCTCTTCAGTTCTTCTCATTGCTCATTCTACCTGGGCACTGCTCAAGCCCTCTTCATCCAGGAAGCTTCCTCAGTGGGCTTTCACTCCCAAAGCCTCACCCCCTGAACTCACTCCTTCCACCTTCTGTGCTTGTTACCTTAGAAAAGAAAACTGTCTCTCCATGATGCCCGTGTCTTCTCCTTCTTCAGCACCCACGGTCAAGGCCTCACACAAGTGTGGTCACATCCTCTGCCCAAAATGACCATTTCCATCACCCACAACCCTGCAGCTTCCTGGATGGGGAAACTGAGGCTGGACAGCATGCTCACTCTAGAGCCAAGGCTAGTCTCCTATGGCTGTCTCAGGATGAATGCCTCAGAGGGTGAGAACTGTTCCCAGCAGTCCTGACAGAGCAGAACGTAGGGTCCCAGCATCCAAGGGCGCAACATCTCCAGCAGAACTCTGTGTGCCCTTCCTTTCAGTTCACCACTGGCCACCTCAACTAGGCCAGGTTTTGGTGCTAGTCTCCTGCCTCTATCGCTGTCCCCAGGATTGGCCAAGACCAAACATCGGTCAGCTCCTCCAAGCTCTCTGCTTCTGCCACTGCTTAACATGCACGCGAGAGCTGGGAGCGGTGCGTATAGATTTCTCTTTGTCTTTGGTGGTAATTATTAGCTGTCTCGGTGGGTGAATGCAGGCAGAAACAAAGGCAGCCAGGGTTGTAAAACCTTTTATCTCGATCAAGCCGCATTATTTGATAAGGTGCTAAGCTAATAGCAACGCATGTCAAATTGTGTTTAGACAGATCGAGGGGCTGGTACGAAGGGTATATTTGTCTCCAGAAACCTGCACCTGGAAGGATGAAAGGAAAGACACAGAGATATCCACATCCCCATGCAGAATGCAAACAGCCCAGCCTCTGGGTTGACAGAGTGGCTCCCTGCAAGGCTGGCAAAAGCGGAGCTGAGAGGGGAGACAGGTGGCCCCTGAGGTACTCATTCCGGTTCGTGTTCACCTCAGGGCTTTGCCCTGAGCCCCACAGATCCCCATAGGGGTCATCTGCAGAGGTGGGGCTCGGGTCCAAGCTCCCCTAGCCTATTTATTAATTAATTTGTTTGTTTATTAAGCCCCGTAGGTGTCGTATGGGAGATATTGACTTTTATAGACTATTACTGCCCACAAGAGGCAGCATAGACCAAACAAAATTAGCGCTGAATCTGACAGTGCCTTAAGATGGGGTCCAGAAAGGCAGAAGGTAAGGAAGACTTTGAGGAGTTCCACCAGGCCTTGTCAGATAAGAACCCGAAAAGAAGCACCCACACACACACACACCAAGCTGCAGAACCCCCACTGGGAGCTTGCGGATAAGTGTCCATCTGTCACCCTGGGTTCTGTTCAGTGCCTCCTCCAGGGTGATTTTCTGGGTGACTACCAAGTCCCCAGAGCATACTCACAGCTGGTACCTCTGTGTGCCCCGTGGGCTGCAAGGTGGCATTCAGCCCAAATAAGAAGAGCAGATCTGGGTACCAAGTATGTCTATCAAAGCCAAAAAAAAAAAAAAGGAACTCCTCCTGGCTCTGGAAATAGAAACGGTCCCCGAGGCAATGAGAAAGGATACACACAGGCCCAGGAAGATGGCTCAGGCTGCGAAGAGCTTGCTATACAAGCCAGCATCAGGAACTGGGTTTGATACCCTGAACCCAAGACAATACCCAAGGTGTCATGGCACACTTGTAATCTCAGCGTTGCTGGCCAACCTAATCCAGGCACCGACCTGGCGAGCGAGCTCCAGGTCAGTGAGAAACCCTGTCCCATAAATAAGGTGGATGGTGCCTGAGGACAACAGTGAAGCTGCTCTCTGCCTTCCGCGTGCTCGAGCACACACACAGCAGTCACAAGAATGTCCTCCACGGGAATGCTTAAGGTATGGGTGGGGATTGGGGGATGGAGATGGTGGTACACGGAATAGGAAGCCCCCTATATTCACTTAGAATTGGCTGGCAAACGAGCAGCATACTCTTACTGAATCATGAAAGTGTGACCATTGTGGGCCAAGGAATTGACTCAGGGGGTAAAGGTGTTGGTTGCCAAGGCTGATGACCTGAGTTTGATGCCTGGAACCCATATGGTGAAAGAGAAAACCAACTCCTGCGCACTGTCCTCTGACCTCCACGTGCAGGCAAGAGCATCTGCATGCACACATTCAAGTGCACACACGTGCACACATTCACGCGCACACACGTACACACTCACACACACACACTCACGCATGCACACACTCAAACACACTCACACACACTCACACACTCACTCGCACACTCACACACATACACACACACACACACACACACACAAATGTTTAATAAAATACAGTTTTCAAACAAAGTGACCACTGATGGGTTTTGAGTCCTTCAGCAGACCCAGAATTCAACCTAGCTTTAATGGAAGTGGGTAAGTGGAGGTGTGGGTAAGTGAGATTAGAAAGAAAAGTAGACCAGGTTTATGTGTAAATCAGTACTTCAGTAAGGAAAGACATCATGCTTCTGGGAACTCATGGTTTGCATAAAAGCATTAGCCTGAAAGCCATGCCACTGGAGGGGTATGGGAAGCTGGAGATCCTCACACCAAACCACCAGGTTAGTACTTGAAGGCTGTTGGGGACTGTGGACAGGGCACAGCTTCCACTCTCTGACCTGCCCTAGGAAGACCTTAGGCAACACACTGAAGAAGAAGCAAGTGGAACCGAGCTGGCCGTGCCTGGAAAATGAGGAAGCAGAAAGGGGTAGGCACTGTCTGCCTTCTACAACTTATGTTGCCTGCACTGCAGCTCTCTTCTGGGTAGCCTGGGCCTAGTGGAAACAAACTTGCTCCTTTCTCCAGATACACTAAGGGGGCATCAGCGACTTTCCAAGAACGTCCTCTGAATGCGCTCCCTTCTGTAACCATTTTTACTAATGTGTGAAGGGAGAGTCCAGTACCGGTTTCTTGTTTCCTTTGACCTAGAGAAGCTGGGTAATAAGGGGGCCTTTGACCGAGAGCAGTGGTAACAGAAAAGCAACAGAACACAGTGAAAGCCATCAGAGTGTCCATCAAAAGGGGATGGCTAAATCAGCTCGCACCTGCTGGGGAGATCCATCCAGCGGCTTTGACTGATGGGTGAATGTTCTGAACACCATCGCCCACTGAGAGAACCTGGAAACTAGTAGTCAGGAGCCAAGATCAAGACATAAACAATGTACATGGCGTGATACTATTCAAGTTGGAAAAAAAAATCCAAACACACAAAAGTTAAAGCCAGCATCTTGACATCTGCTCCCCATCGTTGCATACACCACATGGTAGCATGCAATCCTAGCACTTGGGTCTTGAAGGATCAGAAGGTCAACATCATCTTCAGCTCTACAGGGAATTCAAGACTAGCCTGGGCTACATGAATTGCATTCCCATGTGAGCATATCCAAAGGTGTGTGAATTTTATTTTTTTATACCTTTACTTAGCTTTTGACAGTTTCATTCATGCATACAATGTATCTTGATCCTATGCACTCCGAAGTCACCTCTCCCAGTCTTCCACAGACGTGCCCCCACCCCCTGCCGACATATTTCTCTCTTACTTTCACATGTGGTCATGCTCTTTGTAACCTCACCCGAATGACTGCTCTTGCTGGCTTAATCCCTGCACCTAACCACAGCTACAGTGGGTTCGTGAGCACAATGGCCATATCGATGTCCTGAAGACAGTGTTTCACGGCCCTGTTCACAATCTTTTCAACTCCCCTTCTGTGATGTCCCTGAACCTTGGGTGGTTGACACAGAAGTGCCACTTAAGACTGAGCACCAAACATACACGGATTCTCCATCTGTTGACCAGTCCAGGACCTCTGCTGCCCGCTGCAGACAACCGCTTCCTTGACCAAGGTATAGGCAGCATTGAGCTAGGGATCGAAACATAAACACAGTGTGTTCATGACCCTGAGAAACCTCTTGACTCGTGGGGCTTTGGAATGGCTTTCCATACAGTACACACCAGTGCATACGAACCTTAAAAGATGTGGAACAGCAAACATACATCAAGAATCCCCTCAGCAAGGAAAAGCCAAGACTGTGAGGGGGAAGGGAGATTCCTGCATGATCTGAATTATTGGAATTTTCTAACAAAAGTGCATTCCAATATTCTATGTGTAATTAAAAAATAAAATGTTTTTATTTAAAGGAAAAGATAAAGCCTGGTGGTATGCCCACACAGGGCTAGTGTTGCTGGAGGGCTGGATGCCAGCTCTCTAATTTTCTTCTGTTATCAGTGTTTTATATTTTCTACAAAGCGTACATACTGTATCTGTAAAAAAAATAATGGAAAGAACCATGAAGTAATTTTTAAATTAATGTCACCCTCACCCTGCCCAAGCCAGAAGCCATCTTCCTTCTAGGGCTCCTCCCGATACTTTGAATGGCTAGTCCAGGCTTCTTAGGCCTCATGGACAGAGGAACTGAGCCCCAACCCATCCTGAGCACCAATTCTCTTCCTATGTGACCTCACAGCTTCTCAATACCTCCTCTGGGCTTCTCCTATTTCACAGCAACCCTAGGATCCACCTTTTTTCTTCCCATGGCAATTGAGGGGACAGGATAGGTCACCAGTTTTACTGTGTGGAACCCTGTTCTTCCTACATTCAGCTCCAGTGATCTGGGAGTAAGGCAAAGCTGACCACAAGCCACCGCTATCACTGGTATATAGCAGCTTGCTCTGTATGGGTACTCACTCCAGGAAAAGTCAGAGAGCAGATGCAGGGGTTACCGAGGATTTTAGCAAAGCTAGGAGTATCGTGGGGCCAGGGTTTCAGAACCTGTGTTCAGAAGATTCCTCTTGTCCCTAGGAGAAACCTGGTCTGCTACAGGTGTCATTGACAGTATGGGCATAAGGAGGGGGTGAGCCCTCCCATCTAGCAGTGGTAACCAGGGGTTACCTTTCATGGGAGCACTCACCATACACATTCCTGGTGCTTGTGACTTTACAAGGCACTCCTGTCTGTATACCCGCTCACATCATACCAGTGCATAGACACAGTCATGGACTTGGAAAGGGCTCTGTCAACCTATACACACACACACATACTCGTACACCCACACACATACTCGTACACACACACACTCCAGACTCAGAGCCCCATGCAGATACAGGTACTCACAATTCACATATCCTCAGCACATACATCACACACAGAAACACTGCACCTGGTTTAATGATGCCAGGGAAATAAGAGTCATGGTTTTTATTTAAAACAAAAACAAAACCTCAGATGCCAGTGGATTCTACTGTGGTTTTGGTAGGTGGCTTCCCCCCAGCTTTAAAAGCAAAAGTCACCCAACAGTGCCACCTGCTGAAGGTTGGCTTTTCCTGATCCCCTTCTCTCCTGCCCTTCTATCCTCAGCAGACTGAGACTCTTCCTTGGTTTCCCCAAAGTGCCTAGGGCCTTCATCTTGTTGAAGAAGACAAGGGAATGGCAAGGAGAAAGTGGGAAAATCGGTTTCTGGACCCAGACAGTAAACAGCTAGGGTTGGGATTGGGTGTGATGCAGAGACGGGAAGCGGGGAGAGACAGAGAGAGGCACCAGAGAAGCCAACATGAAGAAGGGTCTGAGCTGAGCCAGTTCTGCTGCCTGCTGCCTGTTGGGAAGCAGATAACGGGAAGATCAGAGAGCAAGGTTGGGGGCCAAAGGGGCAACAGAACAGAACACTCAAAAGCTTCTTTCTGCTGGCCCCCACACTATAAATGGAGCAAGCCTGACCAGTCACTTATGTCCATCCTCCCTCCAGGAGCCTCTCTGTGTGGGGACCTGAGGCCATAGTGATGGGCATGGAATATTCCTGTGCCACTTCAATCCCCCAAACTGCATGTTATTCAGTCCCTGTTCCTTGGAATCTCTGTCTCTCTATCTCTCTGCCTGTCTGTCTCTCTCGCACGCATACACACACATACATACACACACACACACACACACACAGAGAGAGAGAGAGAGAGAGAGAGAGAGAGAGAGAGAGAGAGAGAGAGAGAGAGAAGTATGTGTGGGGAGTAGATGAAGTCCTGAGTGAATGCTTACTGTTGTCATGAGCACAGTCATGTCAAGGATGCCAGGATATCCCAGATGACTGCAGCCTTAGCCTGGTCCTTTACAGAGACTCGCTCCCACAAAGATTAGCTACTGTGTCTGCTCATTCGTGTTGTAGAGCACAAATACACTAAACTCCAGGACAGCAGCTCCTGTCTCTATCTGAGTACACAGTCCACCTGATCCCAGCTTTCGGGGGTCCAAGGTATCTGCCATTTCTTCATTCCCTATGCCCCAGACAGGTCAGGTCCAAAGTCATGCAGGACACAGCTGGTATGCAAACACCTGTCACCTGCTGAGGTGCAGCGATTGCCACTGAAGGGAAGCTGTGCAAGGCCACACAACCAATTTGGCAGAATGCCCTGGAAACTTCTTGAAGCCAGGCATGGTGTCCTCATGTCAACCAAGGGCAGGATCCTCACTTCCTGTTTTGGGGGTAAGGGAGGAAGTATGCTGCATATACTCAGGAGTGTGTGCGTGCTGGAGGCTAGGTGTCAACTTTGGATCACATTCTCTTGTCCTACAGAAGCTTGCTGTTTTGGCTAAACTGGCTCTCCAGACAATCCCTAGGGTCCTGCTGTCTCAGCACCGAGCCCTGAGATTACAAGCACATGTCACCTGCCTGTCTTGTCACATCTGGGCAGCAAAAGCACTTTTTCAACTGAGATGTCTCAGCATGCTGTCTTCTGGCTTCTTGGTATAAGTCGAAAGGGATCTAGGTTTAAAAAAAAAAAAATCCCTCTGTCCTGTGTTCTGTGTCCTGTGTTTGCTTTCCTAATCTCAGGAGTCCAGTGAACCTCAGTCCACACAACAGCTGGGCACATCTTCAAGGTGGGCAGGGCAAAGAGTGACAGGTCCCAGGAGGAGCCCAGGATGTTATGTCACCATCACCAACACCGTGTCAGGAACTAGCAACTGAGGCACAGAGGAGGAAGATGGACCTGAGGTCAAGAGAAAACACAGGTTCCCTGAACTCCTAGCTTTAGTTCTGGGAGACCCTTTGAAGGACAGCGTAGGACCCAGCTTATCAGAACTCCGTCCCCTGGTTGGTTTTGGGGGGACTCCGTGATCTGGGCATGACAGACAGCACGGAGGACTGTGGTCTGGGCAGAGGCAGGAGCATCTTAACCCTCTCACTCAGCTCCCTTAAGAACAGCCACCTTGGGGCCAGGCAGTGATAGCTCCCGCCTTTAATTCCCCAACGCTGCCCAGAGGCTGGTTAATCTCTGAGTTCAAGGCGAGCTGGTCTACAGAGTGAGTTCCAGGATGGCCAGGACTACACACAGAAAAACCTTGTCTTGGAAAAAAAAAAAAAAAAGACTAGCCATCTTGGGCTTTGTCTCTCTTGTCTCTCCCTTCTGGAGCCCACACTCTGGTCCTTCTTCTCTCCCAGAGAAGTCTTGGTGGAGTTTTCTTTCTCTCACAGCCCAATAATAGCTGGTATAGCTCCTGGGAGCTCTGCAGACCGGCCAGCCTACCTCGTGCTGCAGAGAGCCTGAGTACACAATGCACACAGCAGGTGCTGGCTTGCATTTCATTTGCATATGGTTTGCATATGTTTTCTGACTTCTCACAATGCCCAGGGACCATCCTCCAATCTACAGCTTAGAACTTCCTGGCCACTGGCACCAGACACCTCAATGCTCTGGCCTTTTGTTTTCTTAGCTAGACAATGGTTTCAATAGTACATTAGCCCAAATCAAAACTTCTCAAAAGAGGTATTCTGATTTCCAGGATTTCCTGGGCTCCTGCTGGACCAGAGTAGCAGCAGCCTCTCACTGAAATTTCCCTGCTGACAGGAGTCTGCTCCTGTTGGTTCCTTTCCTCTCCTTCTCTATCTGAAAAACTCCTAGTCAGCCTTCAAGACCCCACTCAAAGGAAAGGTCTGCAAAGCCTCTCTGTACTAACTTACTGCCCCCCAAGTACTTGTTGTGCCCAATCGTGGACCTGAGTTTGGGTCCCCAGGACCCGTGTGAAAAGCTGGGTACAGTAGCACACATCCAGGACCATGGTGCTGGGAGGGGAGACAGGGGGGGTCCCAGGAGTTGATGGCCAGTCTATTGACCCAATAAGAGTCCGCTGAAAGTGTAAGGGGGAGAGTGACTGAGGAGGACGCCTGACTTCACCTCTGGCCTCCAAATGCACATACACAAGTATGTGCTGTGCGCACCTCCAGACCCAAGAGACACGGCTGGGGGGGGGGGGAGAAGGAGGAGAAGGAAGAGGAAGAGGTTGAGTCATCAAACCATGAATGACATTTCTGGCACCTGTCTTTCCCTTTAGTTCACTGAGGGACTGTGGGGATCATGGCAGAGTTTCTGATCCTCGTTCTGGAGGGAGGGCTGCTGAAACAATGTTTGGTGAATGAATTTATGATCCTCAGGGTCTTTCTGTCCGAACACTCAAAGAGTCTCCCGCTCTAGCAGCTAGCTCTGATTGGGTTAAATACTACTGATAATCCACGGATGCCTCTAGAGTTCAAGATAATAGCCCAGAGCAGAGGACCCCCAGCAAGCAGCTCTATATGGACAGTCATTTGCTTTGAAATGCCCTCTTCTGAAGAAAATCCACAGGTGATGGAGGCACTGGGGCTGAGCTGCTGTCTGGGAAGCAAATCAACACGCTGAGAAATTTACCGCCATCTAATTGGCAGCTCTGGGTACAGTCAAGGGCAGTAGATTAAGTGTTTTCCTGTAAATCATGTTTATGATTTGCACTGGAGATGTAATTGTTAAAACTGTTCGTTTTACCCGCAAATAGCAGTTGAAAGAAACCAATTTAGGAGTGACAGATTGGTTCTGATTCTAAATGTAGTGCTAAAACAGTTAATTTTAATAGCATCCATCGGACAGGAGTCTGCCTGTTACTTAATACCATAGTCAACAATTTGAAAACTACGCATTCAGTCAGCACTGCTTCTACCAAAAATTAACCCAACCCCTCCCCTCC
The DNA here is from genome assembly GCF_000317375.1 of Microtus ochrogaster. Taxonomy (NCBI): domain Eukaryota; kingdom Metazoa; phylum Chordata; class Mammalia; order Rodentia; family Cricetidae; genus Microtus; species Microtus ochrogaster. The sequence goes on along the minus strand of NC_022013.1, from coordinate 63,523,460 downwards.
CCCAGCTCCATGGGGCGTCTCTCAAGAGGATGCTGCAGATCCCTGAAGAAGGATTTGTCTCCTTTCTGACTCTACCGGCCTTGCTAGGGCAGGAGGCCACTACAGCAGAAGGTCAGGTGTAGGCAAAAACAGACAGAACTTATAATGTTGGGACCATGAGGGCCCTTTGCCAACATAGGAACGGCACCCACAGCAAATGGGATCATGTGCGGGGAGGGTTCTGCTTGCACTGCCTCTTATATGTATTGCTTTAGTAGACAGTTGACCATCTCTACATTCCAGGATGATATAGACGCCCATGCTAATACCCGGGACCAGAAGGATTTCTAGGTCTCTGTCTCTCCAGGGGTAATGTTTTATACAAGGCTGAGCATGTGTCTGCCTTCACCCACACACATACATGTCAGAGTGCACAGGGCTCTCTAACACGAGTGGATACCCATTAGATCAGTCATGTCCTTGTCTTCCACTGTCTCCCTCCTCCTCACTATCTCAGGACACACACTCAAGTTTTTCAACATTTAACTCAAGTCTAGTGGTCAGGACTGGACCTGTTAATTGGCCATTGGCCAGCTTGAAACCTAAGCACTGGGTGGGTGGGTCTCTAGCTCCCAAGACCAGAAGCTAATGGGTTAAGGCGCTCTGTGAACTCTGAATAGCTCTCTGTCCTTGACCTGCTCCAGCTGGTGTAAATTAGATTCCGCCTTGTGGCTTAGAGCAGGGAGTATCTTTCCCCTGCCACTCTGATTTCATAGCCTCAACAGAATCAAGGTCTGGGCATCTCTAGCAAGCTCTCAGTCTCCTGACTCTTAGCAGAACTCAGGCAGACCTGTTACTATGGCCGCCTCAGCTGTTGCTGAAGATGGAGCAGCTGAGCCAGAGAGGCAGGAGAGATGGACAGCCCTGAAGGTCCTCAAAGTGCCAGCCTAGCAGACCAAGACACTCACTGCCTGGAGAGCATCCTTTCCTGACACTCCCAGAGGGTGGCGAATCCAGACTCCCTTCAAGGAAGATTAAACAACTCAGCACACTCCTTCAGTTAACACTAATTAACTTCAGGAAATAGAAAGAGAAACGTCCAGCTTTGCCCTGTGCTGCAGAACTGAACCCCAGGTCCGAGGGAGACTGGGGCAGGAGGTTACAAGCCCATACGGACTATAAATCCTGCTCAAGGCCAGCATGAGGTATTCAAAGAAAGTCTCAAAAGAAAGGTTTGAGAAAGGACTAGAACTATAGAGCTCAGCAGTAGGGCACCTGCGTGAACCCCCAGTACTTCAATAAAGAAAAAGGAAGAGAAGGAAGACAGGAGGGAGGGAGGGAGGGAGGGAGGGAGG
>NC_022013.1:63519727-63521998 GCF_000317375.1 Microtus ochrogaster | reverse complement strand
AGAGAGGAAGGGATGGAGGGAAGAAGAAAGGAAAGGAGGGAGGGAGGGCGGGGGCAGGAGGTAGGTGGGGCAGACTTTTGTAAAAGAGGAAGTTGCTCACATTCAGGCCCCCACCTGCAGGAAGGCTTCTGGAGCCTGTGCAATGGCCTGGAGAGTCTGTTATAAAGAGAAGCCTAAATCACATTTATGGCTCATACTGCACAGCAAATGTAGGTATTAAAATTGTTCCTTTTAAATGATAAACGTCCCCCGAAATGGCCCAAAAGAGCCCCATCAGAGGCTGTTTCCACCCAAAACAAACTGACTCTGGAAAAGCAGTAAATAGGGAATCTGCCTTCAGTTCTCCTAACTGCTGTTCCCCATCAGGGTGGGGTGGGAGAGGCAAGACAGAAGCATCAACCCAGGACACTGACAGTGTCCTTAGCAACCTCCATCATACCTCTGTAACCCCTCAGGAAGGAACGTCTGTGCTCTCCCCCAGCTTCCTGGAATGAGGCCTCCATTTTTGCTGTGCCTATCACAAGCGTTACAGGTTTGCTTCTGAGAGAGAAGTAATGGAAAAAAACAGCTAATCACCCATTCATAATCTCTTAAGCATTATTTTTAAGCTGATAGTTGCAAAACAAAAGGCAATCTTTCTAACTCCATCAAGCCCTTACTCGCCATTTTTCTGGGGTCCGTAATAAAAGGAAATGAGTTTGCCAGTGGAGAAAAGGGAACAAACTCCTGCCTGGGTCTGGGGAAGATAAAGGATAAACAGAAAGGAGCACTTGCTTGTGTTGTTACAGCTAAAGGAAGCCAGGCCAGCACAAGTACAACAGAGGTAGTCTAATGACCCGAGCTTCACTGAGCAAACCAGCTTCTGCACACCCCATAAAGGAATCTGAGGATAAGGCTTTTCCTCTTCCCCATATGTCTTAACAGGTGAATCATGGATGTTAACTTTAGTTCCTTCGAGAATAGGGCGAGTTTGTGATGGATGGATAGATAAAAGACTAGATGAACTGATGATGGATAGATGGATGAATTGGTGGATGGATAGATAAATGGATAAATGGGTTGATAAATAGATGAATGGATGGATAAAAGACTAGATGAATTGATGATGGATGGATTGGTGAACGGATGGAGAGATAGCTAGATAAATGGATAAATGGATTGATAAATAGATGGATGGCTAAAAGACTAGATGAATTGATGAGGGATAGATGGATGGACGGGTGGATAAATGAGTGGATGATGGAGGGGGTGATAGATGGAGAGAACCACTGTTGGATACATCATCCATGCTGAGACAAGAGTTCTTACTTTTTCAAGGTGGGAGGAATAGTGAGTTCCAATAGCAGTGCCCACTTTCACCCCCCGATCTCCTGGGCTCCAAAGACCCTGCCTTCTAGTGGTAGACTGAAAGGACATGGAGTGGAGTGACCGATGGCCTCTGTATTAGTCCAGTTTCTATTGCAATAATAAAACACCCGGGGCTAGATGTTTTACAAAGTCAAGGGGTTTATTTATCCCATAGTTTTGAGAAGTTTAGGTGCATGGGTCTACCTCATGCTTGGCTCTGGTGAGGTTCTCTTTGGCTGCATCACCAAGCAAATGGTATCAGGGTCTAAAAAAAATGCAGGAGAGACTGAGTAAAGAGACAGGAAGCAGAGAGCAGATGAGGAGGGCTGGTCTTTAGAGAGTTAACTAGCGACCCACGAAAACTGTCTTAATTCCTTCTTCAAACAGTACCTAGCCATGTTTCACTAGGCTCCACCTCCTCCAGATCCCATGGCCACTCACCATCTTATCCTTGGCAAGCAGGATTCCAAACCCTTTTAGAGGACATGATTAAAACCATATTCAAATCTTGGCATCCTGTCTCAACCATATTCAAATCTTGGCACCCCTGTCTCTAGTTAGGACACTAGGGAGACCTTCTGCAAAGACTTGGGCCAGAAGTTGGGAGGCAAAGATACTCTGTAGGGAGTGTGGGAGCCATGAAGAACCAGACTGGCTGGGGACAAGATGGATGATCTGACTGACAAGGCTGACATGGTAGTTTTTCTTCCTGAAAGCCGGTCATGCAATGGCCCTTGGACCAGAGTGGAACAATGACGGGACCGAGCCTTGAAATCTCTCTGTGCCTTCCTCAATGCTTGCCCTCCTCGACGCCTGCCTTCCTCGATGCTTGCCTTCCTCCATGCTTGCCTTCCTCCATGCTTGCCTTCCTCCATGCTTGCCTTCCTCCATGCTTGCCTTCCTCCATACTTGCCTTCCTCCATG
>NC_022013.1:63517323-63519580 GCF_000317375.1 Microtus ochrogaster | reverse complement strand
TTGCCTTCCTCCATACTTGCCATCCTCCATGCTTGCCTTCCTCGATGCCTGCCTTCCTCGATGCTTGCCTTCCTCCATGCTTGCCTTCCTCAATGCCTGACTTCATCCTTGATCTCTCATTTTTAAACTATAGAGCAGAAGCTGACACTGAAAATTGATATGGGGACCTGGGGGGTAGAGTTTTGTTGTTAGAGTCCCTACCTAATATGCCTGAAGTCTTAGGTTCAACCCCCAGTTCTGCATAAACTGGGAGTTGTAGTTCATGCCTACAATCCCAACACCAGTTAGGCAGAGGCAGGAGGATCAGAAGTTCAACACCATCTCAGCTATAGTAGAAAGTTCAAGGCCAGACTGGGGTACATGAAAGCTGGCCAAAAAAAAAAAAAGTAATTGAGCAAAAAAGCACTCTTGCTGGGATATTTCCTCTTGAAAAGCGTTAGAGAGACCAGCAGGATCCAAGAGATCTAGGTTCCTTTCCACAGAGCAAAACTAGATGATCAGAGACCAGATGAACGAGACAAACGAGACAATCGGAGGTCTATCAACTACCCTTGCGCCCCAGAGCAAAGCAAGACCCACTTTATCCAGACCTTAGAGCAAGCTTTGCCTGCAGCTTCTGGGAACTGGTCTAACTTGTCATTCAGACTCTTCAGAAAGGGGTAACCAGACTATTAATACCAGGAGATCTCTCTCACCTAATGGCCTGGCAATCATCTGGTTGACACAGCATGTTGAGGGGAGTTTCCACTGTTCAGGCTCTGTACTGAGGTGAGGAGATGATGTTAGGTAGAGGGAAGTCCTGGGTCATGGGGACCAAGAAGAAGCCTCCTGAGCCAAGAGAGATATTCAGAGAAGGCTACCTGGAGAAAAAGGGCCCACCTGAAGAGAGCCAGGTGGAAGGGTAGACAAAGGAGGAAAGTTGAGCTGTAGGTGTATAAAAGGCACATCCCATTACTACAAGTGCACGCACATGCACACACAGACACACACACAGATACGCACACATAAACACACACACACATCATTTCCATATGGATAATGGTGCCCTAGCCTTTTGCTTCACAGATAAGGGAACCAAGGCTCAGAAAGGTAAAGTGTTGTGCTTAAGTGCACATAAGTCAGCGTGGGGCCAGAAGTTCTTGTCCCAACCTCAATTCCCTTTGCTTCTCACTGCCAGGACTCAGCTGCGCACTCACAGGCATGCCCGTGAGGAGGAGAGAAAAGCCGCTGACAGAGCCCCCAGAACTGTGGAACCCCAGTGAGACAGAGCTAGAAGACAGTCCCCATATGATGGTCCTTCACAGGAAACAGGAGACTGAGGTCCTACCACCATAAGGTGCTTATCTCCCTGCATGGTGCCCCTGGGTTCTCCTGCTCGCTGGGGTTAAACACACAAAACAACTTCATGGAACCTTCGCCACACAACTTCTGACTGGGACAACCACTCTGTCGCTGATCCTGAGGCACTGACCTCAGCAACAGCAACAGCCTTAGGGGAGAGTCCTTCGTCACCTTGCACCCTAAGTCCCTGATGATGGTGGCCCAGTGGCTTCCCTTTGAGCATTCCTACCACACAGGGCAAGATGCTTGCACTCAGGAGTTGAAGCCAACTTTTCCCCAAGCCACGGAGCCGGGGAATGGCAGAGCCGGGAATCAGATTCAGATATTTCTCCTCCTGCAGCTTCAGTGTTGGTCCCGAGGAATGGGCCTATAACACGTGAGTATATAAAGCCTAGTCCAGGGCTCCATCACGGGCATTGAAGCAAGAAGAAGCCTTCACACTTATGTCAGGGACACAGAGATAATCCAAGGCCCCTGGGGTGGGGAGAGAGTAGGCAGATAATGGGCAGGAGAAGGGCTCAGTAAGTTAGTTGCTGCAACAAACGTAAGGATAAGAGCTTGCATTCCTATCACCCACATCAAAATGCAGGCATGGTGGTGCATACCTGTAAGCCCAGCACTGGGGGACTGGGGGGGTGTAGACAGGAGACAGCCAACTAATCTAGCCAAATTGGGAGCTTCTAGGTTCAGTATGAGGCCCTACAGATAGATAGATAGATAGATAGATAGATAGATAGATAGATAGATAGATAGATAGATAGATAGATGGATGGATGGATGGATGGATGGATGGATGGATGGATGGATGGATGGATGGGTGGATGGATGGATGATATAGATAAATAATGGAGAGATATATAGAAAAAAGATAGATAGATAGATAGATAGATAGATAGATAGATAGATAGATAGATAG
>NC_022013.1:63482379-63516917 GCF_000317375.1 Microtus ochrogaster | reverse complement strand
AGACAGACAAGAGATAAATGCCACAGAAAGTTCCAGCTCTTTGTCTCTCATACTCTCCCATCCCATCTGCTGCCATGGAATGATGCCACTTGAAGTTCTTGTCACATACCCAGCCTTCATCTCGGATGACTTTGCCTCAAAACCTACAAAACTGAGGACGACATTACCTTCCTCTTTCAGTCACTGTTCTGAGATAGCAACACAGACAGACAGACAGCGCTGGGCTACAGGACTCTAGAGTCAAATCCACTGAGCTTGGCGAGCCCTGCCCTGAGTTCCCTGCTCCCTGCATCTTCACCTCACCGGACAGCAGCTGTGAGACCAAAGCACAGGTCTCAGTGAGGAGGAACAACCACTTCATACCTTCCTGAAATTCCCTACAGATATAAAAATTAATTAGCAGCATAAGTAGGCATGATGGGTATTCTGTGGGGGCAGGGTATGACTGGTTTGGGATGGGTGGGGAGGCCGTGACCAGACCATGGGTCTGGAGGTCCTTCCTCATGTACCGTCAGTCCCAGGAAGCCAGGGCAGACGATGAGCAGCCCTTGGGATTTGCCTTCCGGGTATGACAAGAAGGTCATGGATCTGGGGACAGAAGAGCAGGCAGAGGTGGAGAGGAAAGAGAAGCAGGAGCAGTGGGCAGGGCTTGGGGCTTATACCTCATGGAGCTTCGTGTTCCCAGGCCATGCTCCTGGGCTCACAGAGTTCAGTTTCCCTATGTGTAAAACCATACACTTTAACATACATTTCAGGAAACTTCTTTACCTTTCTATTAAACCCTATGAAATTGAGATTTGGTCCATGAGAAGTATTTGAATCTTGACAGTGCCAATTGATCCCACCTCAGAATCATCACTCAGGACACTGAGCAAGGTTGGGACTGTTATACAAACCAAGATGGGTCATAACCCTTTGGCTCATGACCGTGCCTCCTGCCCCTCCCACTGACTTTCCATCTGAAGCCCCCGCCCATTACCCAAGAATCCCTCTGTCATTAAAGCTGAGGTATAAAGATTAAGTTAATGGCGGGCGAAGAAAATCAGCTTTGTTGGCAAATTGTCTCTGATATTTATTTTGAACATTAAAACGAATCATTCCAACTAAAGAGGGCCGTAGCGCGTGGCCCATTAAAACACATGCATTATGTATAAACCTCCTAGCTTCACCTCCCAAGTATTATCACCCTCAAAAGCAAACATGGTTTTTAAAGTCCCTTGTTTACGACATCCCCTGACAGTTGATGAATGGCCACAGTTCTGGGATCTGAAAGCTTAGTAACCCAAACTAGGAAATCCAATCTTATTCTAATATAGATGGGAGAGGGAGGGGTAGGCACAAGATGGGAACAGAGTCAAGCTTTGCAAAGGGTACCAGGAAAGCCTGTGGGCTTCAGCAGAGCAAAGCTAGCTGGGCTCTCTGGGTGAACATCACATTCAATTCTTGGGGTCCGACACAGAACATGACCACAGATGGGCTACAAGCAACAGGAATATATTCTCACAGTTCCAGAAGCTTCCAGACATCTGAGGTCTAAGTGTTCACAGAGCTACATGCTTTCCGAGGCTGGCAGGGGAGACCTTGTTCCTGGTCTTTTCTAACTTCTGATGCCCCGCAGGTAGCTTGATTTATGGACACATCACCCTGTCTCTGCTGCTGTCTTCTTGATACCTGCCTCCCTGGGTCTCAGGTCTTCTCTAGCTCCTATGCTACTGGGTTTAGGACACCATCCTACACAGAATTATTTCAGCTTTGGTTCTTACATTACTTGCATCAGTAATGACCTTTGTTGCAAGTAAGGTCACGACAGAACACAGCTGATTGAGACACTGTTCAACCTCCCAGTGAACAACTCCTTCCTGCTCTCATCCCTGCCAAACCTGTAGAACATACCTGTCATGTCTGGACACCCTCATGTCCTAGATGCCACTTCCGTAGCTCTGAGCTCTAGCCAGGCTTCTGGCTGTCCACCCACGCTAACATCCCCCTCTGCAGGACGTTCCCTCTAAGGAAGCCGGGTGACCCACTAATCTCTCTCTCTCTCTCTCTCTCTCTCTCTCTCTCTCTCTCTCTCTCTCTCTCTCTCTCTCTCTCTCTCTCTCTCTCTCTCCCTCCCTCCCTCCCTCACATCACGACCCACACTCCTGCCTTTCTCCTTCGGGGATTCCATCATACTTGCAACATACAACCTGAGTTTCCTTATCTGTTGACACTTTGAAATTAGAATCGTGTGACTGGCCTGTCCCAAAGCTCCTGTAGCATACACAAAAGCTCCAAACACCTGGTCCTCGCCACACACTGTCTTGTCATGGGTCTCACCTCCCACAGCTCAGCCCTCCTCTCTCCATCATACACTGGGACTGAGAGATGCATAGAACAGAGTCCCTGCTCCTGAGAGCTCACAGCCCAGGTAAGCAGATGGTGGTCCCACATACAGGAAGACTAATGAGAGCGAGAGAAGCTCGCCATAGCAGCCTCCTTCTACCTCCCATAGACTGCAAAATCCACCCCTATTTCAGGGTCTTTGATCATCAGCTTGTTCTGCTCGAAATGAGCCTCTCCTACACTGTCCCAGTATGCATCAAGCAAGACACAGTTCAAGTGGACCTCCTAGGCACAGTGTCCCTGACTGACACTTGCCCCTTCCTATGTCTTCTAGAGATTATTCCCATAAAGTCATTGCTAATTGCTTTTGTGTTTTTTTTCCCTGGTCTGTGCTTTGCTTTTGGAGTTACCCTCTGTCCTCTTTGACTGGGGAGGAGGCTTCCCAGGAGAGATGTGACTGTCTTAGTCACTGCTGTGTCCCCCAGGCCTGCCGTGTCACCAGTCTACAGGATGAGCACACTTTAACCTTTCATGTGTTCTGTGAGCCCCATGAAGGGAAAGAATTAGTGAGTCTGGGCCCGGGCCTGGCCCAGTTCCCAGGACAGAAAGCCTGGAACAAATTCTCTTCTGTGGTTCCATGCATTACAGGAAAGAAAGTGCCCTTCTCAGGATGCCTGAAGGCTGCAAGTCTCCATTATAGTCAGCACTACCATCTTGACACACACAATCACAAGTATGCACAACCATGTACATACACACACTCACAAGTGCACACAATTCATAAGTATACACAAAGACACACTCACATACATTTACAAACACACACATGCTCACATATAAACATTGTACTCATGTACATTCACACACAATGTGCACAAAAGATGCACAAAAGCTTGTACTCTCATTCACAAACACAGACACACACACAGCCATACGGACGCACATACACACAAGTGCAGGTACACTGGCTCATTGTGGATCCCACATGTAGCCTGGTGCATACTCTGTTGTGTGGTCTTGCATGCTATCTGGTCACAGCTGGAGTAGCTAGGAGGTAACCTCTGACCCTGGCTAGCCTGGAATCCCATGGGGATGCCACTCAGGGCTCTGGCGTTTTCCAACCCCAGCCTGGCTTTCAACAACAGTCTAGGCCTCACTGTTCCCTTGTTCAGAATGCTCCCCTAGCCAAGTCCTCTGTCAAATCCCAACTCAAGAATGTTCCTCCTACAGGAAATCTTCCCTGATTAACCCCATCACCATCAGAACTCATCTCTCGCACTCACCACAGACATGAGCTGTCTGTGTCTTCTCTCGCTCTCATTAGTCTTCCTGTATGTGGGACCACCATCTGCTTACCTGGGCTGTGAGCTCTCAGGAGCAGGGACTCTGTTTTATGCATCTCTTGGTCCCCAGGGGGTAGCATATTGCCAGTCACAAAGTGGTACGCAATACACAGTTGTTGTTTGCCTCTAATTGGGCAGCCAGACCTTGCCAGTTTAGACTCGAGGGAAGAAGGCTGTTTGAAAAAGTGCCATGACTGAATTCAGGAATATCCAAAAGAAATACAAGTCATTCCTTTTGTGCACATGACAATCTGCAAGCAGGAACCTTACCCCATGCCTCCTGAACATAAAGACTTCCGATATGTCCCCAAATCCCAGGGTAGATGTCACCCTCTCTAGGAAGTTTTTAGCAGACTGCAGATAAACCGCCAACATTGGTCCCTTTTAGATGCCCCCTACCCTGCCTTTGTCCCACACTGGGAGGCTCGAAATCACCCAGCTATACCATCCAAGGCTGTTATGGGAGACACAGGACCCCATAACAGACAGTGTATGCTTCCTTCCACTCCAATTGGGACACATCTGGTACCCAGGACCCTCTTCCTTTATATTCCTGCTGCTCATGGGCTTTCCTGTCCCTCCTCTTCTCTCCCCAACAAGCACCACTGTCATTAGAGTAGCTTTAGATGGACTTTCAGAGCAGGAATTGTCCTGGGAACTCCCCTGTTGGCCACAGCTCCCCTGAGGCTGCAGATCTGGAAACTGCAATCTGGTTTGAAGAACAAGACTATGTAAGATGACAGAGCCTCAACCTCTAAGGTTCTGTCTCATCATGGCCTCAGGAGATGGCAGGGTAGGGCAAGGATCAGCTCAGATGACAGAGTGCTTACTTCATATGCACAAAACCCTTGGGATCATGCCTACCTTTGCAGAAAGTGGGCATGGTGGTGCACACCTATAATCTCAGGATTTGGGAGGTGGCGGCAAATCAGAAACTCAAGGTTTCCTGTCCCTCCTCTCCTCTCCCCAACAAGCACCACTGTCATTAGAGTAGCTTTAGATGGACTTTCAGAGCAGGAAAGGTCATCCTCAACTACTTAACAACCTGAAGGCAAATCTTGTCTGTACAGATCCCTGTTCCAAATGAACAAATGGCTGGATGGAGAAACGAATGAACGAATGAATGAATACATAGGAGAGGCGTCAGGCTAGCTGGCACCATGCCTTCCTGCCAGGACATCTTCCACAGGCCAGTTACGCTCACTGCTTGTTGACTGTTGGGCTCTGGACTGAGACTGACACCATTCCGCCAAGGATGCCAGTGAGAGCCTGAAGCTGCCATGTTTGGGGTGGAGAATTCCTCTGTCACATCACACAGATACACCCCAATTCCACAAAGGGGTTGCTAGTAACCCTGTAATAAACCCCAACATCTTGTAAGTGATCAAGTCCTCTTGCATTGCTTTTCTCTCTGTTCTAACATGCTTCCTCAGCAGGAGCAAAGGGCCAGGTGGTATTTTTTTTCCCTGCCTTCCTGGAACATTTCACAGGACCCAGCTAGAGAGATCCCAGAGGTCATAAAACCAAGAGTCTCCTGAGCTCAGGGAAACTCTAACTGGCCCTGAAGACAAGAGACACAGCAGACTGGAGGGAGTTCATCTGTGCAAATGGCATGCCCTCCACTCAGCATCCTCAATACAGGAGCTCCAGTCAATGCTTGTAGGACTTTGAATTTGTCTAAAAAAGGGAACAGTCTGTACAACAAAAGTATATGCTCAACTATGTTCATAGCAGCATTGTTTGTAATAGCCAGAACCTGGAAACAACCTAGATGCCCTTCAATGGAAGAATGGATGAAGAAAGTATGGAATATATACATATTAGAGTATTACTCAGCAGTAAAAAACAAGGAATTCTTTTGAAGTTTGCGTACAAATGGATGGAAATAGAAAACACTATCCTGAGTGAGGTAAGCCAGACCCAAAAAGAGGAGCATGGGATGTACTCACTCATATTTGGTTTCTAGCCATAAATAAAGGACAGTGAGCTTATAATTCTTGATCCTAGAGAAGCTAAATTAGAAGGTGAATCCAAAGACAAATATATAGGCATCCTCCTGAATATTAACCTTCATCAGGCGATGAAAGAAGACAGAGACCCACATTGGAGAACCGGACAGAAATCTCAAGGTCCAAATCAGGAGCAGAAGGAGGGGGAGCATGAGCAAGGAACTCAGGACTGCGAGGGGTACACCCACACACTGAGACACACAATGGGGATGATCTTTCAGGAATTCACCAAGACCAGCTAGCCTGGGTCTGAAAAAGCATGGGATAAAACCGGACTTACATAGCGGACAATGAAGACTACTGAGAACTCAAGAACAATGGCAATGGGCTTTTGATCCTACTGCACATACTGGCTTTGGGGGAGCCTAGGCAGTTCGGATACTCAACTTACTAAACCTGGATGGAGGTGGGCGGTCCTTGGACTTCCCACAGGTCAGGGAACCCTGATTGCTCTTCAAGCTGATGAGGGAGAGGGACTTGATCGGGGGAGGGGGAGGGAAATGGGAGGCGGTGGGGGGGGAGGCAGAAATCCTTAATAAATAAATAAATTTAAAATAAAATAAATAAATAAAAAAAGGGAACAGTCTGGACTCAGTCTTCTGACTTTTGAATTATTGCTAGACATATCAAATCTTTTTAGACTTGGTGAGCTGAGCACTGTAAGCGGGAGGTGGAGGCTGACCCAACTTCCTTGGCAGCTTCTGATGAGACCCAGGAACCACATTGCACAGGTGAGCATCACAGACCTGGACCAGGGTCTTGGCGATGCTGTGCATGTGTGGATATGTGCAGGAGCGTTGGAGGCACGATAAGTACAGGAACACACGAGAGTCGGGAAAAATTTTCTGAGGTGCTGAGCCAAGGCTCCCTCCTCTGGAAGCTCCCTTGTAGTCCTGCTTCATGTTCAGGCAGAGGCATGTCCTGCTCTGTGCTACCTGTCTGCCAGTGTCACATGAACATGTATGAAGATAAACATGACCTAGGGACAAAGATAGTGACACATAGTCTTTTCTTACCACAGGTTAGTGGGTCCACTGGGGGTTGTAAGAATGAATGAATGAATGATGAGTGAATTCCTTCTATGTAAAGGCAAGAGTTTTGTTTATTATTCTACATTGCTGTTATGATTTTGGTGTGTCCTCTCAAGGTTCATGTGTTGGAAACGTGCTGGTGTTTGGGTTAGATGAGTTTATGAGGATGTGGCCTCCGTGATGGTATTGTACTTTATTAAAAAAAAAAAGACACCCAAGTTAGCAAGCTTGCTCTGTCTTGTCACATGGGTTCACTGAGGCATCTTGGGATTCTGTAGAGCTCCCACTAGCAAAAAGGCCACCATCAACGCTCTACCTTAGAGTGCCTGGTCTCTAGAACAATAAACACACATACCTTCTTTATAAAGTATCCCATATGTATGTTCAGTTATAGCAACAGAACACAGACTTAACACAACTCCATAAGGTGAGCATGTGTACACAAGAGCCAGGTGGACTGCATGCAGCAATATGCTGATGCAATAAGCCAGGATACCAGGCTGGGTCACTTCCCATTTATCACACGGATGTTGCCCTATGCCACTTAGAAACAACACCCTACATGGCTTGTCAAGTCATGGAGTACATACAACCAGAGCCCATGCAGTGATTCTTCTTGCAGTCCTGGCTGATTGTGACAGGTGGGGGAAGGGGAGAGGCTATTACAGAATAAGAAGCTGCCCAGTGTCTGATAGAACAAGATCATTCATGACCCAGACCAGTCAGAGGCTGCTTTGGGGTCGCCATGTTAGTATGACTGCTAAGCCCCATGCCAGCTTTCTCTTCTGTCAGTCAGGTACCATTTAGATTCTTTATCAAAGGGCTGCCATGAAAATGAACCACTTGCGGCCTGCACAGTGCTCGGTCAGGCCTGGCACAGACAGGACACACAGCAGAAGTTTTCAACAAAAGTCCATGACCCCACTGACCAGTCTCTGATTCACATATGAAGTATCATTTTAACCACCTCTTAGATACCTGGGCAAAGGGCATCTGTGGGGACACTGGCACTTCCCTTCCTCCTCCATACCTACTTTTGCCATCTTGCCACTGACTTTCTGAAGTGAGCTCTCTGGTGTGGATTCTGATTCTGTGTACTCCCTGGGCTCTCTCACCACACCTCCTGCAAAACTCCTCAACTGGCATTTGTTCCTCATCCACACTTTTCCCCAACTCATTGTATCCCTGTGACTCCCTATGGGGCAGGCTGCAACTATACCCCAGGCCCAAAAGACTAAGACACACAGATTCTATTCTCAGGTAGAATGTTTGTGTGGTACTGGGAATCAAACCTAGGGCCTTGCATACGTGAAGCAAGGGTTCTATTACTCTACCTTCCTCTTTACTTTTTGTTTGGGAACAGAGTTTCACTCCATGGCCCCCACACATGGCTTGAACTTGCAATCCTCCTGCCACTGTTTCCCAGGTGGCTGGGAGTGCTGGCCTGTGCTAACTCAAATAATTTGCTTGATTCTAAAATGTGTGAAAGCCATTTGGAGAGCTTTTAAAGCTCCCATTGATGGTTCCCACTGCACATCTCGGTTTCAGTAGACCTGGAGTAGAGCTAGGTAATTTATACTTCTAATAAGGTCCTTGCAGGCACTGACTTTGACACTGAAGCTGAGGTTGAAGACGATGCTGAAGCTCACTGATGATGCTAATGCTGGTGCTAAAGCTGATGCTGATCCGATGCTAGTGTTGATGCTGCCGGTCTGAGTTTAGATCTAGAGGTTTAAACAGGCTGAAGAACTGCTTAGTCGTCAAAGATGCAAATGCAGGTTGGATCAATGAGAGGGAAACAAGCTAGTGGCAGAGGCAGAGTCGCAGGGAGAGCCCTGATAGCCACTTGAGCTAGGCATAGTGTGATAACAAGAGAGAACACAGTGTTCAGACAGAAGGAGCATCTGCAAAGGTTGAGATAGGAAGAACACAAGCCTTTGGAAGGAACAAAGAAAATCAGCACCGGAATGGTAAAGACATCATAGGCAAGAAGGTTGCAGGGCTCAGGCTACCCAAGTGCATCCTTTTCCCAGCCTGCTTTGTGGATGACCAAGCTCTAGAATGTGGGTAGGAGGTAAATCTACTACTTCCAATCTGACACTTCTGGAGCATGCAGAACACCCTAGTGTTTTTTACCCATTGTCAACCAGATAGACAAGGACATGTCCTGTGAGAGAAGGCAGAAGACTGTGATGCCTGTCTATGGCATCACAAACCTTATTTGCAGAGATGAGACTGCTGAAGGGACAGAGCTGCCTGGAGCACCCTATTCCCCTCACACCTAGAACCCCTGCTCTTTGTCCTTGCAGATAAGACTTTGGAGTCACCTTGTTCCACTGCCAAGATCAGCATCACATCTTGGAATTCCTGCTCCTTCTTGGATCAGACTGGCTGCCGTCTCTGTGGTTCACACCACCCCTCTGGCCTGGGATGTACAAAGATGTCTACAGATCACAGACCAAACTTGAGAGAGCAGACCTCAGAAGCTCCTGGAGACATGTTAGAGCACAGATGCTATGCCAGGCGTTTTAGTGGTGCGCTTCTCCCACTCCCCAGTAAGCTGAGGCAGAAGAAGTTAAGGGGTTGATAGCAAAACTTACCTCAAGAAAGAAACTAAAAAGTTAGTAATAGTAATAATAACCAACACATACATAGACATGTGTGTATGTATGTATATTTGTACATATATGTGTGTGTATTTCTACAGATAGAGAGAGATAAAGAGAGAGAGAGCGAGATTAAGCCACACTCTCAGAACTTCTGGTTCAGGGGTCTGAGTGGACCTCTGGCCAGATCTGCCTTTTGAGTTTCCCAAAAGAATGTGATGCTCCTATCCAGCAACTGAGAGCCATGTATGTCTTAGACTATACGGCCCTGGTGTAGCCTAAATTTGGAGGACAAACACTGCCTTAAAGACTTCAATACCTGAGCCACAACTCGGGTAAAATCAGCTTAGGTGAGAAAGTGGATAGCCACCCATCACTTTTCTAGAGGAAGACCATGGCTGAGGGGATCCCAAGGCAAGAGTCCCACCAACTCCAGGCACAGATGCAAAATCCTGGTCCTCAAACTAGGCCAACATAAAACCTGCACTGTACTCATTACAGGTTGTCATAGGAGCAAAGGGAAGATCTGATGTTCATCCATAAGTGGGGCATCTATATCAACCCCTCTGAGACTCATGGAACATTTTGGGAGGAGAGGTGGAAAGAATGTAGGAGCCAGAGGAAGGGTTGGGCTCATATGGAACACTGACTTCAGGGCACGGCATGGCTGTTGGCTTTCTTAAACTCACAGCATCCAGGATTACCTGCCCCAGATATGTACAAGATTGTCATAGAGGAGCAGGAAGCTTACAAGGCCCCATCCCTAGCTGAGGATTTATAATTAGCTAATGGCTGGTGGAGGAAGCACACATCTTAGCAGTGCTGTCACTGTGAAGGTGCCCAGGTTCCTATAAACAACCCTGATGGAACTCACTGGGTCATCGGGAGGAAGGGAGAAAGGACGAAAGGGAGGGAAGGGGGGAGGGAGGGAAGAAAAAGGAAGAAAGAAAAGGAGGAAGCAAGGGAGAAAGGAGGGAGAGGAGGCAGATGACAGGAGTGGGAGAGGACTATGACAAAAACACATTGTATACATGTATGAAAATGCCACAATGAAACCCATGTTTGCTTATAAAAGTCCAAGTCTCAGAAAAATTTTTAGAAAAGGAGACATGAGAGGACTTTTGCCAGGTCAACTCTGTATCTCAGACCCTAACATTCATCACAGACCACAGTGTCAGTGTTGGACAGAGAAAAGCAACAAACTGGAAGGAGCCTGAGTGCCCAACATGTGGACAGACCCCACCTCTGGCTTCCACCGACAGGCATCTCTGCAGAAAGAAGTGAGCTTTGATGCTCGCTCTACACAACTGAAGCAGCCAACCTGTCTAGAGGCTGCTGTGTCCGATGTCCCGTCTTCACCCCACTCTTGGCATCATCCCCACCTCCACTTTCACCCCAACTCTCACCCCAGGCATCCTGGAGCAATATGCCTTTATGCAAATACATAAGATTATTGTGCCTCTGAACTGCCTTTGGTCATGGCAAGAAACCCAAGTGGCCTCCATGCACAGAGCAGCTCACAACAAGGTGAACCATCAGAGCTGGGGGGAGAGGGGGAGTGAGATTCATTCAGAGAAGACAAGATGGTGCTAGAAGAGACCTCCCCTAGCCTCAATTTTGCACACCATAGGCATTTGGGCAGGATGGCTCCAGAATCCCTCCTGTGGGTGTACCTAACCCTGCATGGGAAAAAGAACATAGTGATTGGCACCCTGACCCCTCTGGGCCAGCTCCTTGAGTGTAACAATCGAGAGTGTCCCCGGGCATTGCCACGTATCCCTTCAGAGTCAGAATGGCTGCTTTGGAGCAGCCTTCTTCTCCCTAGAGCTGCACAGCCAAATCACTGGGAAGCTGGAAAAAATACCCACAAATACCTGGGACCACTCTAAGGCACTCACTTGATTGTTCAGGGTGTGACCAGCACATAGGGGTGTTTTTAAAGTTTCTTGGGGAGTTCCAGCAGGCAAAAAGGTTATGACCATGGCGACACCTACCTTTGGATCCCCTTGGCATGGCAACAAGAGGCAGGGACCTGGGACTGTGATGTGCCACACCCAGCAAGGGGTGTCTTTCTGACTATCTCAGGTCTGAAGATACAGCATCAATGGTGTCAGGACAAGAATAGGTTGTAGCTGTTCCCAGGCCATGGGTAATCAACAATAACCCAGTAAGACATAGGGTCTGGTGAAAGTTACCCCCTAGTTTAGCTTTTCAAAGACCACGTTTGACTCCTGAAACCACAGTCAGAGTGGAATGATATTTTGAGGCCTCCCTGGTAAATGCAACACGGTAGCAAGTCACAAGTAATTTCAACAGGTCAGGGACCCAAAGCTCAGGCATCCCAGTTCATCTGTCGAAGATCTGAGAGCCAGCAACAGAGCAAAAAGTCAAGGAGAAGCTGGTCTGGAAGGCAAATTCCCAGATAAATCTGTCCCCAAGCCAGAGCTTGGTCACCACTTCCACAGCTCATGGACAAAAGACTCTTCCTGGCCTAGAAGCCCACAGAGAAATAGCATGCACAGATATGTGACCTGACTGTCTCCATGGGCAAGTCAGACAGGATCCCACTCCACAGATCCACAGGTACAGGGGTGTGGACCAGGACTGATGCACATCCCCTGGGAGTTTGCTGAACCAGGTCCCAGGTCTATGCCAAAGAAGTGGCTCTAGACCTGGAGTAGTGCTGGTAATCTGATTTTCAAATTCCCGATGGTTCTGGGGCAAAATCTACTCAAACCCTAGTGTGTCTTCCAGTGAGGTGAGTCCCTAGCATCGCTACTCTGGGGTCAGCATCCTGCACTTTGATGCAGTATTTGTTACACAGCATCTTACTTTTCCTGCTCATAAAAGCCCTGGTTGCTAGTAGGAACCATATGGTCTTTCCTGGATCAAAGAAAGCAAGTGGCTAGCCACCGGTTGCCTGCAAAGGGATACAGTGTAGGGAGAGGAAGCCAGACCGCCTGCCTTGCAGACCTGTACCACAGACACTCAGCCAGGAGGGCTGAAACCCACTTGCAGCTCCTGCACTCTACCCAAACCTGCAGGGCCTGGCCAGCAGGCACACAGGGAGCTGTTTATGCAGGAGCGCAGTTTCTGATCCACAAAGACTCAGACGTTAATGATAGTTCTGCCTCAGAATTCCTCTACCCTGGCGGTAATGGAATATTTATACATATCAAACACGCTCTTTCCTTCTTTCGTGGAACCCACACTGGCATAAAAGGGATGCAAAGAAAAGGCAGGTCTTGGTGACAAGCTTCAGAGACCAGCCAATTTCCCGATAGCCTTCAAGATTCCAGTTGACTCTGTGCCTCTCTGAAGCCTGGGTGGTTCCACAGCAACACTTGCCACCTCCTCAGCACTGTCATGGGACTTTCACCAGACCAAGCAGTGGCCTCCCTGAGCCCACAAAGCCTTGGGGAGGAGGCGAGACAGACAGGGTAGAGGCTCCTCATTCGTTTTTACAAATGAGAGAACTGTGGGCACACAGCAGTTACCAGCCACTAAGCAGAGTGTGCTGGGAGATGGGAGTCTCTCATGAGTGTTCCCTGCATGATGCAGAAGGATCAAACCTTTCCAATGGACACCCCTTGTGCCCCCAGCCTTTCTCCCCTCACAGTTCTTCTTTTCCCTGTCCAGGGCCCCAAAGCCCGGCATCCCTTGACACCCCTTGCATAGACAATTCCTTCCACACTCTTTCCACTACCTCACCTGATCCCCATCCTTCTGCCCCTTGCCCGTGCACCCACCTCCCCCAAGGGTCCCGCTTCGATGCCCATTTGAGATTAAGATGACTGGGATGGGCGGGGTAGTGTCTAAGGAGATCTTCCGAGCTTGTGGACGATCGCCTTCGTGCTGTGCTCTCGCTTAGCCTTATGACCTCACTTGACCTCAGGAACCAAGTACAGATGTGATGCACTGTGCTTATGGCTTTATTTAGTATGTCCTCTGACGGGGGGGGGGGGTGTCACATTCAGCCCACAACATCCCTGAAAGGCCATGTCTGCCCAAGGAAGGGCTGTTATGTCCCATGCAGGAGTGCTTTACACGAGGCCCTGACACACCTTCTGCTCAGCATCTGCTCAGCACCACAGTGATGGGAAGGCCACCACCCAGTGGTTGGCTCTGGGGCTACCCCTACACATGACTGCTTACACACTAAGGAAAGAATGGCTAAGAGAGCACAGGCAGAAAGCTTCGTCACCCAGTTATATGGCTGGGGCAGACTGTGGGGCCACTGATAGTAGCACCAGGATTTATCCCTACTGCTTGTATTGGCTTTTTGGGAACCTGTTCTCTTTGGATAGATATGTTGTTCAGCGTAGACATAGTAGGGAGGGCCTCGAACCTTCCTCAAAGCAATTTGCCTTATCCTCTCTGAGGAGTGGATAGGAGATGGATAGGTGGAGGGAAGGAGAGGAGGGAAGGGAGGGAGAGAGAATTGGGATTGGTATATTAAATGAAAAAAGATAGTTTGTTTTCTTTTTTGAAATAAAATAAATTATAAAAAATAAAATGGGAGGAGACAAAAATGAAAGAAAGAAAAGAAAAAGAAAGCTTCGTCACCATGCAGCCCATCCGTCCAGAGCCCAGTTCTCCACTGAGGCCCTGGGAAAAGCCATTCCAGCAACAGCAATAACCTTATTCTTCTGAGTCTTGGCTTGTCCTGGCTTATCATCAGCCCCAGGACCAGCAAGCTGCATAGCAAATGTCTGCCTGACCATTCTTTCACCTGTGTCCCTGTGAGTACAGACCCAGCACAGATCTGCACGCGGGCTTGGACAGACTCGGTGGAAACAGTACAGCCCGGAGCATCTTCTCATGCCCTGCCTGGCATCATCTTCAGGCTCCTCCCTTTGGTTCTTGAAGGCCAGAGTCAAGCCAGACCTTGGAGATGAGCTGTCCCTCATTCTGTGACTGCCTGGTGCCAAGGATCCTTTCAGGTGCTGCCTCCTCCATGAAATACCCCTATTCCCTCTTTCCAGGACCCCTCCCACTTCCTTATCATGTGTAGACATGTCCAACACGACTCTGTACTTTTCTGGTCACCTCCCCCATCACTGGGGTCCGCTGAGGGCTTTATGTTAATGACCCCTAGTATCCACCACAGGGGGATGGCCCTATTGTTGAGGACATGGGAATGTTAGTACTGACATCAGGCCTCAGTGAGACTAGCCCCCAAGGGACCTCACACAGGGTCCCCATCCAACCTCCCAAACATGAATACCACCCACGGGATCCACCACTTACCCACTGCTGAATTTAACAAACACTCCAAGAGATAATAGTTAATTTCACAGAGCCCTGAGTGGAGGCTGTTAAAATGTTAATATTATTTAAATTGTTTCCCATTTTCAACAGTTCAAGCTGCAAATCTAAATGTTTCCCCATGCTTTCCGCAGAGCCTGGCTCACAAAAATGATGGATGAGCTTCCAAATACAGAATTTCCCATTTTAAATTAAGAAACGCAACACGAGCGCTCTAAGGAAAAAGCTGCCTGCTCTACGTGGTCCGCTGGTGGGCAGCTTCCCCACCCCACGGAGGCCTGCAATGAATGGCTCATTTGTTGCTTGTCCCTGACAACTGGGTAGTCCTGGGTTCTCCGCTTGGATCTTCCCCAGCCTTACTTCCATACATCCTCGTCTGGAAATGAAGTAACAGGCTCACCTAGGCTCCACTTAGCAGCCAGCGCTCAGCACTGGGTGATTCCCTTTTACACTGTCACACTCTCTCTATGGGGACCAAGGGAGATATTGCTTAGAGTCACGCAACCAGAAACTGGAGGTGGCTCACCACACCAAAGCCAGTACCTATGGACTCAAGAGAGGTGAGTACATCGGCCCCACCGTAGCAGGTCATCAGTGAAAGGCGTGGGCTTCCTCCCCACCCACAGTCCAGCTCCGCCCACATTGTAAAACTCCAAAGTCAGCTCTGACCTTGACTGTGAACAAAATGAGCAAGAGACGAGCTTCTGCATGCCTGACTTCATAGCGCTGTGATTCAGAATCAAGTTTTAGCACTACCCTCCTGGCTTTAGAGAAGCTTCCAACCAAGCCTCATGTGCTCCTCTGTACCTAGCCTGGGCTGGGCATAACGACATCACCCCTGGAGCCGCTCCCACAAAGTCACGATAAAGGAATTACTATCATCTTCTATTGGATGTGAGCGAGCTCAGGCCTGGAGGCTGAACCTAAAGATGGAGGACACATGGCTTATAAGCACTGGGGCCTAGTTTAAGTCGAGGTTCGGGCTTCGCAGACCAATGTGTGTGGCAAAGCCTTCCTCTGGCCCAAGTGAGACTATTTATGATCAAGCTTCCTCCTCTCAGATGACTACAACCTGAAACAGCTCCCCTCCTAAGAGCCACCAAGGCTAGCTAACCCCTCCTTCTGCTGCACATAATAAAGGCACTGAGGTTCCAGGTTGCTGCATAGTTGGGCTCAGCCCTCCCAACCCCAGCTTTTCTGTACATGTGCCTGTGTATCTGTCCTTTCTTCATTCCCTCATCATGCCAGTCAGGTTTCCAGGACCAAGATATTCAGGCCACAGTACCCAAGGGAGACCAGCTTAGGCTGAGTCTGCACAAGGAGCCAAGAGTTACCAAGCATCAAGATCAGAACGGCATAGCTGCTTGGGGTGAGGCAAGACCATGGTGTGAGAACGGGGGCCAAGATCACCGCAGAGAGGCCAACAGCAGACTGGGACGTCTCTGGTAAGAACTCTGGTCCTGGAAAGAAGCACCCTGTAGGATGAGGCCAGGCACAAGCAGGAGACAGGTGCCCCAGAAGAAGGACAGGAGCATGGCAAGGAGGCTCGGATTCTAGATTCAAAACCACTCACAGGGAGACTTGGAAAAGCAGTCATTGATAACTCAGGTGGAGGGAGAGAGGACAGGGTGCCTAGCAACCTGGGCCAGCTAATAAACCAGGTGGTGGGATGCCCAGAATTCTAATATCTGGAGACAGCTGTTTGAGGTCCTCGAATGACTTTGGCCAGTGTTGTCCTCCTCTGAGCCAAGGCCACAAATGTACTTCAACACTGCAAGCCCCTGCTCCCTACCAAGTACCTACCCTGTCCCCGCCCCCACACACAGCCTAAGCAGGAAAAGGCTGGGAGAAGTCTGGACTCTTTGTAGCTGTAGCACCTTCAAAGTGCCTGTAAACTGTGGGTGAGTGAACAAAATTCCTCGGGTGTCAGGTTCCATGTCGGTGAACTGCAAAAATGGGTGTCCACTGGCCGTTGTGGAGTTTAGGTGAGACAAAGCCCATCAAGTGTGCAGTTATCACCACAGTGGACACAACTAAGTGTTGTCCTCCGTGGCTCCCTCTGGTTCCTGTAGCAGAAGAACACAGTAGCTGCTCTGTGAGCAGGCCGTGGAGGGATAGCCTTGAGGGATGCTCCCAGAAGTATGAGGGCAGTCAGGCAAATGAGGACAGAGCAACACAGGGCTGAGACCTTCTCTTCGCATCTCTGGCGCTCTAGGATGTGGGCACACGGGCACAATTTGTCTCTTGGTTGAGAGGAAGGAAATATTAAATGAAGCCAAATCTTCCTATCCTAAGGCATGACAAGGGTGCAGATGGGGGAGGGGTCCCACTCACCTGAGGCAAGAAGACAAAGAAAACACAAGAACCCTCTGCTTGTGCTCACCCTGCCTTGTCCTGAGGAGATTCCAGCCATACTTAGAGCATGCCTGATCTTACCCTCTCCATCTGTGGAATGGGTACAAGGAGAAGCTCGTGGTGTGGCTAGTGTGAAATACAGCCCGAGAGTGAGAAGAGTGAGTGGCAGGGACTGGTGTGGAAAGAGCTCCCTGACTTTTACCTCGGAGACTGGGAAAGAAGCAGGGTGGGTACCTGCAGCCTGCCTTTTACTCCTCTCTGGACTACAGAGGCCGGTCTTTACCAATGCCTCTGGGACACCGTGGTTCCAGGATGCACCTGTTTCAATCTCACCTCTTCCTCCAAAGGTCAATGACCCTTGGGTGACCCAAAGTCACCAAAGAGGCGCGCATACTTGTCTCCCAGCACTCTTCTCTGGAAGCCTAGCAGTAGGCTGGTCTCCCAACCTCTCTCCTCTTCACAGCTTCCCCCCCCTCCTCAGACGCCTCCTCCAAGCAGCCTTCCAGCTCACACCAACACCCTATTTCCCACCATCATGGAACAGACATCGACATCTTGGATTTTGAAGCAAATGTGATGACAGAATTGAGCAAAACAGGGTGGGGCAAGACGGGACAGAGCTGGGACCGCCAGAACTAAAGCAATGGGCTGTGAGTAAGACAGAGCCACGCCTTCTCTGTGGTAGAAACATCCCTTATGGGGCAGAGCCTGCCTGCCTGCCTGCCATAGTCTGTCATTTGTTTCAGCTGGCCTTTTACAGATGGGGAAACTGAGGCTGTGAATGAGTTTCTGCACATGGATTAAAACAGAAGAGAACTTTCCTCAGGACTCTTACTGTGGTTTTTGGCTCCTGGTTTGCTCCAGTAACCCTCAAGGGCATGCCCAAATCACAAGAACCAGTGTCTCCCTCTCCAGACAAAGCTGTCTCCAGACTCCCCCAAGGCAGATAAGGCAAGGCCTGGAAATGACTGGACCCACGCAGAAGAGGCTCTGTCAGTCCAGCACACAACCGTCTGCTCACAGGCCTGGTCTCATTACAGAAACTCGGTCCTCTGTGTCTTTCTAGTCATTGATCCTCAGAAAAGCACAGGCTGTGAAAGAATATGGCAGGTACGCAGGGCAATGTCTCCCCAAAGGTGACAGGCAAAGCTCTGAAGCCCTCCTATCCAGTCACAGGGTCTTCTCAGAGCATCTCTTGGCCTGAGATCTCACCCACCTCCTAACAGAAGGCAAGCACTTGAAGCACAGTGCCCCCACCCCCACCCTCTTGAGCTGCCTGCAGCCAGGATTCCTAACAGCCACTTCAACCCTCCATCCTCCTCCCCAGCATCCCTCTTGCAGGGAAATAGTCCAAATCTGGCTGCTCTGATAAACTGGAGGCTTGGGGACTCTCTTCAAGTATCTTGTAAATGGAAGCGTCTCCGAGCGACAGCTCTTGGTGTTCAATGAGATTATATTTCTTATTTAAATCGCTGATTGGAGGCTTGGTTTCAAAGTTAGATGCTGTGTACCCCTGGCCTGCTCTGGGCTCCTGGGGAGAGGCAATATAGTACTGCATTGTGTAGCATCCTTCCAAGCCCTCACTCCCATTCAGATGCCTCCAGGATGGAGAGCCTTGTAGCACAGGGGATGAAAGCCACCTCCCCTCCTGGTTTGGGGAGCGAGAGATTATGCTTTTCATTCCGGAGTGCCTTCTCTATGGCTCCCCACCACGCTCTGCACCAGCCGGCTCCCCTCTCAAAGCGAAGGGGAGATAAAAGGCAGTGTGTGCTTCATCCCACCTCCGGGGAGAGCTCCGCTCAGTCTTTTGTCAGCAGAGGATAAGCGCCACCATTTTTTGAAGGATTGTTGTTTCAGAGGGCTCTGCTGGGAGGTTTTTGTGAAGCCCCACCCCCAACCTCTCGCAAACATGCCCTGGTCCTCCTGGCCCTGAGCTGGGCATCCTCTCCGTAGGTGCCATCCACAAGCACTTTGGCACCATGGTGAGGAACCTGGTATCCCTAGGCCTCCAGGAAGGTAGGGCAAGGTTTGCACAGGATTGAACCCTGCTGGAGCCATGCAGACCCTCCGAAGTCCCAGGCTCTTTCTTTCAAGGAAATTTTGCAGCTCATTGTGTGTCAGAATAATGTATTAGTAACAGCAGCCTCTAGACTGTGTGCAATTCATCCCCTTTCAAGCTTTTGTCTGCAGGGAAATGGAGGGGCTTGTCGGGGGCATCTTTGAGAGCAACTAGGGCCCTATCAAAAGCAGTCCCAGGATTTTCGGACTGTCCCGGAGAGTCAGGACAAGATGAAGGCCACTGCTGGCCTGAAGGATCCCCTGCTCTACCTGGAGCTGCAGCACTAGGACGATGGTTTGGTATGCCAGTCACATCCTGCGCCTCACATATCCAGGGACCGCAATCAGGTAGCTGATAGGAATGCAAGTCACATCGCCTGGACCATTGCCGCAGTGAACTGATTCATGCTGCTACTTTGAGGTGGGAGAAGGGACAGCGGGGCCCGGAGACAAACCAGCCTGGCTCTATTGTACAGCTGCTCTATTTTCAAGCTGAAATATTCCATCCTCTCCCTCTCTCCCTCTCCTGCTGCCGAGCTGGCTCTGGCTGCTACCTGCAAAGACTGATGCTTCTGGCCCCGGGTTCTGGCTGAACAATAGCATTATGTGATGGATAAAGAGTACCCGGGCAACGGAGACAGGCATGGCTTAATTCGCTCAGTGCCCGGTGGCTTTTGAACGCCCCTGCATTCAGTCTTTATCCTGAGCAGCCCTGGCCTCTCCCCTCCCCTTTTATTCCCCAGCCCTCCTCATCACAATCTCTCCCCAGTTTGCAAGGGAGCTGATGGCCACAAATGAGAGGTACAAAAGGAAAGAGGGGGTGGGGAAGAGACGTTCTCGTAATCAGAAAAAGTCCTGGTCTTGGGTTTGATCTCTGGTCCCATTGACTCATGGGGGTACCATGACGGTATCTTGGGTACATACCTATTCATCTCCAGGCTACCAATCTAAGTCTTCTGGTAAGAGAGGTGGGAAGGAAGTCCAACAGGAACTTTGCCATGCTCTGGCAGGCTACCACATGAATACACACAGCTGTACCGCAGCATTCTGGCCTCCTCCTTAGTCGCAAAGGTTCTCCACTGGAGGAGGGTATTTTCCTGGCTGAGGCCAGGCCACAGGTCAGGACAGAAGATATGTGACACAATCCAGTGATTCCCATGACCCAGTGATGCCATCCCCTCTGTCCACAACGGCAGTCACTGTTGACCCCAGCTCTCTATTTGCTGTCTTATAAGAGCAAGGAGCCCGGTTCCTCCTCCTTTCCCCTGCCCCTTCTACTTCTCTTGAAAAGAAAGCAGACGTGACCTTGCTTGCAAAGTGATAGTTTTAAAATATTAGCTGTGCTTTCTTAAAACACTGGCAGACCAAACAAAACTGAGCAGAAAGGCTCATCTGACACAGGGCCATTATCTTAAGCCCAGAGCTGATGCCGTCCCAAGAACCCCAATTCCAGGAGCTCTGTCCTTTGCAACCCTGGCATCAGGCAAGTCAGTGTTTCTAACCCCGGGCAGATAAGGATGCCTCATATTATGGTTTCTTTGGAGAGAGAGAAGAAGCAACCCAAAATAAAGCTAGTGCTATTAGATGTCCTGCTACCTAATGTCTGGCCAGCACCACAGTGGCCCCCTCCCCACCCATGAAGGCTGGGCTCCTCCAGAGTGCGCTACACCCCTTCTGCTCACTGCCCCTACCACTCACCCAGCAGAGCTTAGATTCCCCACTTCTCAAAGCTCAAAATAGCCAAGAAAATGCCCTTGTCTGAATTCCTGTAATTCCTGTTTATCCAAATGGAACCTCAATTTCCACATCCTGCCTTCCTGGTCAAGCCCTCTCAGGGGTGATAGCTCCAGGACAGCAGCCACCTGAAGAGCCAGGGCCGGGGAGGGACTTGGGGAACAAGCATCAAGTCGGACATTGATGCCACAGAATCCCACACTGGCTGTGGCATCTTATGAACTCAGCTTAAAATCACAGCGCATTTTCAGAGCATACACAGTCATCTGGGAAGTCTTGAGTTTATGTTACTTCAGCAAGCACTGAACAACTAGTAATTGCTGATATTGGGGGGGAGGGGAATAGCAGGTGCAAAGAGCTCTGTGAAGGATGTGAGAAAAGACAAACTCTCTTACCCATTCTTAGTTACAGCCGGACAGCAGGCAACCTGGGGGGCTGTATGGAAGGCTATACATATATATACAGCGGAGATGCTGCTGCTGTAGGAAAACTATATTACAGCCCCACTCGGCCACAGACAGCACCAATACAGGAGGCAGGAGACCCGCTCCTTGGTCATCATCAAACCTGAACCTCTTGCACGACGTGGGTCATATTGCTATGAAGAGCAAAAGAAG
Source organism: Microtus ochrogaster (assembly GCF_000317375.1). Taxonomy (NCBI): domain Eukaryota; kingdom Metazoa; phylum Chordata; class Mammalia; order Rodentia; family Cricetidae; genus Microtus; species Microtus ochrogaster. Next base: position 63,495,571 of record NC_022013.1, on the reverse strand, counting down.
AAGTTAACTATTTTCCAAACATAGATGTGGATGTAGAAAGTGTGAAGGAAAGGGAGCAGACTAGTCTAAAGGCTGGGATGACCCACTGGGGCAGTGGCCTTGAACGGGGAGTCAGTTCAAGTCACTGAAGCATTAGGAACATAGAAGCGGAGATAGAGATAAGATGAAAGAGGTCAGCTGGGACCAAGTCATGGTGAGTGTTGGGAAGACTGAGTTTGGATTCTATCCCATAAGCATAGACAGCTGATGGGATGGATGTTCACTAGGGGAACAATTCTGGAACTGGGTTCAGAATGAGCTTCCACAGGCTGTGTGAGGAACACACCGGAGGCTAGGAGAGGGGTCCAGGAGATGAAAGTGACAGACCAGAGACTGGTCAGCACCCTGAGCCAGCACAGCAGCAAATGGGTGGGGAAAAGAAGGACGTGAATATCAGAATGAGTACAACTTGGGAGGCAACTGGTCACTAGGGTGGTGTTCCGGTCAGTTGTCTATCAACTGGACACACTCCAGAGTTATTTGGCAAGAGGGACTCTAAACGGAGAAATGCCTCCATAAGGTTGTGCTTTAGGCAACTCTGTCAGACTTATTTTTTAATTCATGCTTGATGTGGGTGGTACCACCCCTGGATATGTGGGTCTAGTAGGATGAGGAAGACTGAACAAGCCATGACGAACAAGCCAGTGAGCAGCATTCTCCATGGTCAGTTCTTGCATCCAGGTTTCTGCCTTGAGTTTCTGCCCTGACTTCGCTCACTGATGAGGTGCGGCCTAAGAGTTGTTAAGATGAAATTAACCCTTTCCTCCCCAAGTTCCTTTTGGCCATGGAGTCTTATCACAGCAACAGAAACCCTAACTAAGACATCGGATAGGGAGTAAAGATGCCTGAATGTCAGAGAGGGTTGCAATGCCAGCCCGATAGAAGAAGGCAGATTCGAAGGGAACACAACTCCAGATCCCTGCATAGATGAGGAAAAAAAAAGACCCGTGTGACCTCTAGCCACAGTTACATAAGTTGAAGAAGAAGGTAGCGTAAGGCTGAGGATGCTGGGTGGCCCAGCTCCAAAGTGGACACCTTGGAAGAGCTGTCATCCTAACCTACTCCCTAAGCTAACATCTGCTGCATCTGGAAGGGAGCTGTGATCAAAGCTTTAGAAGATGTGCGGGCCTCGGCGCCTGATGTGGACTGTAAATATTTGCCGGGCTGAGAGCCCCAACTGGAGAAGCATCCGCCGCGCCTCTGAGCATGGTAATCGACGAATCTCTCATGAAGGGCTTAAAGAGGGGAAGCCATCTCAATGATGGCACTTCACACTCGGTACTTGACATTCCTAGACACTCCACAGGCATTAGCTAATTAATCCTTGAGTCTGTTTAGTCCCCAAAAGAACTCCCAGAGGCTCCACTTCTACCCCCATGGGCAGGGAGCTCCACTCCCTGCTGAGGCGCAGGTTCCAGTCAGTGAAGGAGACCACCCTGCCCATAGCCACTTGCCCGTTCCGCGTGTAGACAGAACACCAATAGCTCCTGGAAAATTGGGAAGGGAACTTGAAAGATGATGGTTTCACTGTGTTTGATCCTTCTTGAGAAGGTCACAGAAAGGCAGAGATGGGACAGAGCCCAGTACCTACTCAGGTCCCCACTAGGTGTGGCTCTCTGCACGCTATTTTTCCCTAAATGGATCATGTGTCTTGCTATTTAATTCTCAAATCCCACGATGTATGCACTTCCTTACAACAGGTCCTTCCAGGAGATGCCGAGGCAAGCGGCCAAGTTCAAGTAGGCAGTTTATTTGCAGTATGGCTCCAAAAGGCACCAACTGGGGTGAAGAAAGACAATGAATGCAGGAAAGTAGTTCATGAAAGAGAGAACCCCACTAATGGAGCCGTGTGAGGCTCCGTCTGCTGAAGCTCTCTGGGGATCTACCAGCATGCCTCAGCATCACACTGAGGGCTGAGAAATGAGGGAGCTATTCTCCACAGGAACAGCAGTTCCTACTATCAACTGACCTGTGACTTGCAACCACACCACGGTGGTTGTCAGACGTCTCCAGGGCCAGTGAGGGACGGAGAGACCTAACTAACAGGGACCAAGCACCAGCAACATCCATCGTGATTCTCCTGGATGTGATACTCTGAGATGGTAACTAATATGACCAAGATCATACAGGTCAGGTCATGAAGCTGAAAGCGTTAAAATTCTAAATTTGAATGGTATCAGTTTACCCTAAAGTCTCTGTTTGTTGCTACTGCTGTTGTTTTGTTTTGTCGAAACAGGCTTTCATGTAGTACAGGCTAGTCTCAAACTTACTACATAGTCAAGGATGACCTTGCACTTCTGATCCTCCTAACTTATTTTCCCAAGTGCTGGGATTACAGGCCTGCCCCGCCATGCCCAGCTTGTGTGGTGCTGGGGAACAAGCAGGCTTTGTTGCTTGCTGTGTAAACTACCAACTAAACTACAACCACAGCCAAAAGTCTCTGCTCTTTGAACCATTTACTATTTTCCAAATCTAGCTTCCCTCTTCTCTCTTCCTTCTCAATCTGAACCCAAAACATAAGGGCATTCCTGTTTTCAAATTATGTCCTCTCTGGCCCTTTGAATGGGCTTCTTCTGCAGATGTACCTGAAATGAAGGCTTGATAGTAGGCCTGCCTCCTGGGCGTCTGGATGGGGCACCCTGTGCTCAGCTTGTATGTGCGTGTGTGAGGTAACAATAACCTCAGATGTCATCCTGAGGAACAAGGTCCACCTCTTTTGACACAGGACCTCATATTGGTCTGGAGGCCATCAATTAGGCTATACTGGCTGGCCAGTCAGCCCATGACCCTCCTGTCTCTGCCTCCCCAGCACTGGAGTTACCTACAAACACACCACCACACCCAGACTTTTTACTTGCATGCTGGCATCAAAGTTGGGTTCTTGTACAGTTTACTGGCTAAGCCGTCTCCCCAGATCACCTCGGCCCTTTAATTCATTTGATAACTTTGTGACATACAGACGTGCAGGATGTCAAGGCACTCTGAATTGCACACCCCAGCGTCACTGTTCATGCTCTGATTTTAGCTGCACCAGCCAGCAGTGACTATCTCTGATTGGAGGGCTGAATTTGGCAGGAGAAATTTCTGTGCATGGGGGAGGGGGTGAAGATTCATTTGGCAAGCATCTTTACCAGCTGAAACTCTTGAGGACAGCAGCCAAGAGTTGGGGAACCAGCAACCTGCCAAAAAAAGAGCCAACCCTTCCTCCTCTGTTGCTGTGTCTCTGCCCCCAGAGTGTGCGTTCCTTTGCCCACACTCTTCTCTTTCCCAAGACAGCACTTTTCCATCAGGCCCCAGTACAGGAACAAAGCTGATCAATGGAGTTGATAAACTGTACAGGTGAAAAAGCCCAAGAACCTTTTGGTATCAGGCATGTCTCCTTGGATGGGCACTGCCTACCTGGAATACAGACACCACAAGCAGGAAGTGGGGGGGGGGGTGAAGCCAGGTATCAGGAGAAAGTAAATGCATGAAGAGAAGTCTCAAGCCTGCCAACAGGCAAAGGTGTGGCTAGCATCCTGGCAGGTGTGATCTTTGATCACAGGTGGCCTGGAGACAGCTCTCAAGAGGCAATGGTTAAACTTCCAAAAATCTGACAAGCCAGTTGTTAAAGGCACCATTGAAAACTAGATCATGCACACGTACAATAAACATTTAAAATGAAAGGGGCCACAGAGATAAATCAGTCAGCAAACTGCCTGCCACACAAGCATGAAGCCCCGAGTTAGGATCCCAGCACCTATGTAAAACGTTGGTCACAGTGGTGTGTGTTTGTGCTGATGGGTGGAGACAAGTGGATCCCTAGAACTCACTGGCTGGTGAGCCTAACCAAGTCATCCAACTCCAGGTTCAATGAGAGACCAGATCCCAAAGATTAATCAAGGGAAATACCTGGTGTTGATGGTTGTCCCCCAGAGAGAGAGAGAGAGAGAGAGAGAGAGAGAGAGAGAGAGAGAGAGAGAGAGAGAATTCTACATGATGGTGGCCACAACACATCTCTTGTAACACAAAAGTTCAAAAGGACATGCTGGCTGCTCGAAATTGACTCTGGAGGTGGATGGTATTCACACACACACACACAAGGTAAATACTAAATATTAGAGTTTTTCAAAAATGAGAGCCTGCGCTTCCTAGCAGTTAACAGCACATACAGGTGATGCCCCTGAATCAAGCACTAACTTGTCTTCCTTACACATCACCATGCTACGTACTGCCCAGCAGGCACATCTATGATGGGCCAGTTGTTAAAATGATAACCTTGTTTTAGCTCACCTGCTAAATGCCTGCTACAGCATGTTCTCTTCCTCTCCTCCTGCCCCACTCCTCTCCCAACATCCCCAAAGGTTTGCCTGGCCCTGCTGTGACCCTGCTTAGCCAGGGTTAGGCAATTCAATCCTTTCTCTTCAGTCTTTACTTTTAATTATCCAACAAGCCAGATTTATCACCCTCTTTTAATTAATCAATTTATTTATTTATTTTTGTCTTTTGAGACTGGGTTTTTCTGTGTAACAGCTCTTACTGGTCTGGAACTCATTTTGTAGACCAGGTTGACCTTGAACTCACTGAGATCTGTAACATGGGGGCCTGCTAGTTGGGGTTTCCATCCTGTCCACTTCCCACAGCCGGTAAGCCCCAAAGAAAATCACACAGAGAGTCTGCATTAATTATAAACCGAATAACCCATTAGCTCAGGCTTCTTGTTAGCTCTTGTAGGTTATATTAACCCATTGTTCTTATCTATGTTAGCCACATGGTTCAGTACCTTTTTCAGCAGGGCAGGTCACATCTTGCTTCTTAGGTGGTTGAGACAGGACTGGAAGGAATGGGCTTTCTCCTTGCCAGGATTCTCCTGTTCTCCTCGCCCTGTCTCTACTTCCCGTCTGGTTACACACCTATACTTCCTGCCTGGCCAATCAGCATTTCTTTAAAACATGATTGGCAGAATACAGACAATTCTCCTGTACCAGAGATCCACCTCCCTCTGCCTAACAAGTGCTGGGACTAAAGGCTTGTGCCACCACTGCCTGGCTTTATCATCCTCTTTTTGCAGATGAGAAAACTGTGCCTAAGAGAGAGAAGCCAAGCCACACGAGCTACACCATTAACAAAACACAGAACTACAATGAAGAAGCCTAAGTTGGCCTGGCCTGGCCTGGCCTGGCCAGTGTGGTTGACCATGGGGAACCCCCTGCCATTTGTACTTCAACACAAAGGTGCAGAGTCTGGGAGCTAGCAGTGGGGGCTGGGCCTCTAAACCCCTGGATCCAGTGAACTTCCAAAGCAGTGAGCTGAAGTGTCTGCTCAGGTGAGCCCTGGGGTCAGGATGAAGTGAAATGGAGTGAGGTGGGATGTGGAGAACTCATTCACTGGATAAGATAAAATTCTGATTACTGGAATCAGACAGCTCACCAGAGAGGGCCCCATATCCTTGGGAATACTTGGGGATACCCAAGGGCTCTAATGCCCAGCTGCCCTTGAGGTCCAGGCTATACCAGAGGTGCCACAGCTGCGCTATCAGATGTTGTGTGGCATGGCTGGGGAGGACCAGGAATCAGACCCCTCTCTCTCTGGGCATTCTCCCCTTCTTCCCTGTGCTAAATCCAAGTCCTCGGAGGTTAGTGTGAAGCATCATATCAGCCCCTAAGTTCTGAGTTTTAAGAAGAAGGTATGCTGAAGAGATGAGCAAAGTAACACTTGCTTTATCATAGGAAGGGAGATCATAAAGCCGGTGTCATAGCTGAGAAACCAGACAGAAGTTCCCAGAAACGAAGGGTCAGACGCTTTCAGTCATTCATTAGACAACACAAAGACATGACTTCTACTTCTATTTCCACCTAATGTGTCATCACAAGAATGAATTACTAAGGAGGTAGCTTTCCAAAGCAAAAGGCATTGCCACCATAAACATACACAGCACTAAGAGCCAGCCTGTCTTAGGAAATCTGCACCATACAATAGAATGAAATAACCTCCCATGCTAGGTCACAAGGACAAAGGACACAGTGAAAGCTGGCCCCTCAAAGCTCCCTTGAGATTCATTCATTCGTTCATTCAACAATTCAGCAGTATTACAGTGCTGGAAACTGACAGCCCATTGCTCCAATAAACTAAACAAAGAGAAAGAGAGGGAGGGGGCTCCAGGCAAGGGACAGGTCTGTGCCATAGGCCCGAGATGGGAAAGTCAGAGGCCACAGATAAGGTTAGGTCAGCAAAGGTGGTGAGAGCCAGGACAGGCACCTCAGCGTGGCCCTTGGCCAGAGGATTCAGTATTATCTCAACACCATTGAGAGAACATAAAGAAAAGGTTTGTGTAGGGATATAGCATCTGCCTGTGGAACTCTGGGAGGGGTCATCTGGGTGCTAGGTTAAGAAAAGGCCACAAGGGTCAAGAGACCCTGGGAAGCCAGCAGCAGGCTTTTCAGTGATGTTAGCTGGGGAATGAGTTACTAAGGTGGAGACCAGAGTACACTGATTGATGATTTGAAGAGAACCCAGAGCACTCTGTGAGGGTTCGGGTGAGCGTAAAGAAAAGCTTGTGTGATTTTGTGGTAGGTAGAGATCTGTTTGCTGCAGAGACGCCCACCCACCATGTGCTTGCTCCCTCCCCTCTGAAGAGAGCTGGGTAAAGAGCTGCGCCTGTGAGGGACTGTGAGCTGGCTGAGTGGGTGAAGTGCCGGCCTTGCAAGCACGAAGGCCTGGGTTCAACCCCAGCAGACAAGTGCAAGCCAGGTGTGGATACACACACTCGTAACCCAGTACTGGGGCCGGGAGCCGAGCCAGGAGAACCCTGGGGCTCGGTTCAGTGAGAGGCTGTGTCTCGGAGAGGAGGAGGAAGATGAGCGAGGAAGACATCTGACATGGACCTCCTTTTTCCACAAGCACACGCAGGGGCCCCCACACCTACACACGTGTGAATTCACCACTCACAGACGAATGAATAGGCAGTAGGTTATTTTGAGTCTGTGCCAGTGGAAGCCTCCAGAGAGTCGTGACAGCAGTTCCTAATGCTGACTGAACATCTCATATGTCTGTCTTCTATTGAGCAAGACCCATGGTGGATGATCTGGGGGGTTCAAAAGAAATGCTGTCCCCGCGCATAAGGTGAAGGCGATGCTGGTAGGTGTGTGTTCTGTAAGGCTTCATCGGGTGGACAAACACTGCCCTAGATGAAGGAGAAGCAAGATCTCAAGAGGGCTGCCTGAGCAGATGGGAAGAGCATGATCTGACAACGGCAGGGCAGGAAGGAGAGATGGGCGTGTGCACAATGCAGGGACAGCATGGGTCCCAGTACTGCAGGGCCTGCTCCTGTTCTTCCAGACAGGCCAGGCTCTATGTTGGGCTGTCTTTTTTAATCTAGGTGCTGGGAGAACCAGATACCACCGCCCCTCTTGTTCTTAAGCAGCATTATTAATCAATAGCGGACATGTGACAACTATATATAATTAAAGTGTGTATGTTAATAAGCTTTGACAAATAGAGACAGCCAGGAAGCCGTCATCACAATTAAAATAATGGGCTTATCCATCATCCCCCAAAATTCCCTCCTGCTCACTCTGCCAGCATCTTCCCCTCACCCCCAGAAACCCACTGTTCTGCTTTCTTTTTCTGTAGACTCGTTTACAAGTAGGGCTTTATGACGAACACCTCAATTCCCCGTATCTTCTGCAAGACCTGGTAAGATCAGTCTTTCTAACTTAATTAACCATTATGTGAGGGTAGATAAAAGACTTTGACAAAAGATTGATTCCATTTTTCATTATATATATTATTTTGTTTATGTGTGTCTGTGGGGGTGGAGGAGTAAGTATTGCACCACGTGCACGCCTGGTATCTGCCGGAGTGAGAAAAGCGTGTCTGATCCCGTGGAGCTGGAGCCACAGGTGGTTGTGAGCCCTCTGATGTGGGTACTAGGAGCTGAATTCTGGTCCTTTGGAAGAACAGCAAGTGATCTGAACCACTGGGCTGTCTCTGTCTCTTTAGCCTCTCACTGTGGCTTCAGTTTGCATTTCCCTCATGAATAACAATATTTAGAATCTTTATCATGCTCTTTATCATTACCTGTGTGCCCTCCTTCTCTAGTGAGATATTCATTCAATCTGCCTGATTTTAACGGGGTTACTTTATTATTGTTGAAGGCTTTGTAACTTATGAATACAAGTCCTTCATCAAACACACAATTCATGCACATTGCCTTCCAGCCTGTGGCTTGTCCTTTTATTCAATGACTAAAAGGTGATTTTACGTTGAATAACGTCCAATCTGTTGATATTTCCATTTGATGGATTGTACTTAAGAATTTTGCCTAAACCATAGCTGCTAATATTTTCTTCTAGAGCTTTTACATTTGGGGTTTTACAATTTAGATTTAGCATTCACTTTGACCTGATTTTTGCCTAATTATTCAAGATAGGAGTCAAATTTTCTTTCTTATATATGGATACTCTGTTACTCCACCATCAGTTGCTTTTAAAAGACGGCCTTTATACCTTGCCAAAAACTCAGTTTTTGCTACTAGAAATGACAGTGGCAGAAGCATCCAGAGCTGTTTGACTCCAAAGCCCACCTTAGGTGGTTCTGTCTTCAGAGATGGGAAGCAGAGAAAGCCTGGAAATGTGTGCGACAGGATCATTAGCATTAGCTAATGAGCTGCTCCCTTGAGCCAGGATTGTGGACAACTCCATCTGACATGGCCATAGGGGCCACCACACCAGGGGAAGGGGCTAACTCTCCTTCAGTCACATGGGAAGCCCCCTCCTGGCTGGGAAAAGGAAGCTCTAAGTCATACTAAAAACAGAAGAAGAAATACACAAAACCAACCAACAAACGAAACAAAACCACTAACTCTTAGGAAAGGATCATCTGGCTGAATCTTTAGCCTGGAAGTTTCTCTCAGCAACCTAAGAACAAAAGAAAGGCTATCAGTTCTGGGTCAAAAATCAGAGATGGTGTTACTTGAACACTGTTGGGTCCAAACGGTGATGGTCATAGCATCTTTGTCCCAGGTGACACCTAGGTAACCATCCTAGGCCTCCAGAGCTCATATCCCCTGCTTGAAAGGACGCCTATATATAAAGGTCCAACTCAGCCTCATCTTGCTCCAAGAAGACCCATTCCAAGCAGATTAATGCTAGTTTTACCCCATTCCAGGAGAAAAGGAAGAAAACCAGCTCAAAACGGCCCCTATCCCTAAAAGTAGGAGAGCCTGGAGCCCCCAAAGAAAACAGATTTCTGGCTAGAAGGTGGTCAGGACAGCAGACACAATGACAGTTGTCCCCTTGGATTCCCAGAGTTGGGTGCTAGGACAGATCTAAAGCCCCGGTGATCAAATGATATTTGCCTGACTGGATGCTCCTCCATCAGTCAGTGGGTTGTCGTGGACTCAAAAGAGTGACTTCAGACTGCCTGACCCCACTTCTCTGCCCTCTTCAAGCCAATGAAGTTCAAAGTTTGGCACTGTGTTGGGTAATACTATGTTCATGTATGTAACTTTAGTTTACACTGTACTTGTTTAATTCTATGAAGCTGTGTTACTGTGCCTGTCTAAAACATCTAATAGTCCTAATAAAGAGATGAACAATAGCAAGGCAGGAGCAAGAACAGGTGGGACTGGTGTAGGAGGTCCTTCTGTCTATGTGTTGCTTTCATTGGTTAATAAAGGAACTGCTTTGGGCCTATAGCAGAGCTATAGGGGAACAGAGCTAGGCGGAGCAAAGTAAATGGAATGCTGGGAAGAAGAGGCATAGGGAGATGCTATGAAGCCGCCAGAGTCAGACACGCCGAAACTTTGCTGGTAGGCCATGACCTTGTAGTGATATATAGATTACTAGAAATGGGTTAAACTAAGATGTAAGAGTTAGCCAATAAGAAGTTGGAGCTAATGTGATTTAATTAATAAGGTTTCTGTGTGGTTACTTTGGTCCTGGGCGGCCTGGACGAACAAGTGGTTCCTTGCAACCTTGCAACATGGGACTAGCAAGCAGTATAAATAGGAGATCTGCAAATGAAGAAAAGAAAGAGCAAGAGAACAAGGAGAGGAGAACTTTGGGGGCCAACCACCCAGCTACCCACCAAGCCACAGAGAAAGAAACAAACAAAGGTATACAGAAATAGAGAAAGATAAAAGCCCAGAGGCAAAAGTTAGTAGGTTAATTTAGGTTAAGAAGGCGGGGAAGAGACAGAAATCTTTAATTAATAAATAAATTTAAAAAAAAAGAAAAAGAAAAGCTGGCAAGAAACAAGCTAAGCTAAGGCCAGGTATTTATAACTAAGAATAAGCTTCCATGTGTGATTTATTTGGGAGCTTGGTGATGGGCCCCCCAAAAAGCTAAAAGAGCAAAAACAACATACAATAGCACCAACCACATGCAGAAAAGAGATGGTTCTGTTTAACCTTGTTTCCAGAGTATTCCTTTCCTCTAGAAACAAAAAATACTGTCTCTCCAAGAATCTAGTCTGTCATTGATATGAGAAGAAATGTTTTGAATCAGGAAAGACTAAGATTCCAAGCTAGGATGGTCACAAAAGTCCTATACCGAGCCAAGACAGCCAGCCAACAAGGAAGAAAGCAGTACACCAATCAATAAGCTCTTGAGCCTGTCACCAGCATCCCAACACTCCTGAGAGGTCTTACCAGAAGCTGTGATTTGACCCAGTCAGCTGGATGGTTTTATATAGGACAATGAGATTGATTAGAACACTATGACAGCAATCATGAATGACCAAGACTTCAAACTCCTGGGTCTTGTCTAGATCACCACTGGCTGGCCTGTAAGGCAAGGCCACACAGAGGAAAGAAGGCTCCTCCCCCTCTTTGGTAGAAACAAAAACAAAATGTAAGACATTTTGCATACAGCAGCAGCAGCCACCACAGCAAAAAAAGGGGGGGGGCAAGTTCAAAGGTAATTGGACGAGGAGTTTTAGGCACGGCTGTTCGCGTGGCAAACTGCTTCATGAATACCCATCGGGATCTTTCCATATGGACAGCAGAAGGGATCCTGCTGTTCTTTTGCTAATAAAAACTGTTGTGATTACATTTTCAATCCTCTTGGAACCGGGTCTCTGTGGGGCCACAGCATGGCATGCTGAGAACATGTCTTCCTGACTGACAGGCAGCAGCACCCCTCTCTGCTACAAGAGGGGTGCAAACACCCAAGCCCACATTGTGCAGAAGCGGGTATTCAGGGGAGTGTGGAGCTAGAGAAAGGTGGGAGTGTTTCTGGGACTGTGTAGCATCACACACCAGGCACAAACAAGAGCACCTTCATCAATGGAGCTCCTTCCATAAATGGTCTAAGGGATGGGCACCTGCCAGGTGAAAGAACTGAGATGAGCTTACTATCGCCTTTTTATTTCAGCCTCCGAGTGAAATTGCATTTGATAATCTCACCCCTTCCCTCCAGCCCATTGTATGTATGTCTTAGGAACAGCCTCTCCCAAAATCTAGAGTCATGATCTACACAACCTTATCAACCTAAGTGGGTCACAATGTTTCATCCTCTCCGACTCCTGCCTGACTCCAGCCTCAAATGACCCAAATCCCTCTTCTGAATGATACGGGGCTTCTGGGGAATCCTGTTATATGTTTGCCATATGTTTCTATACCATGGAGATGTGTTTTTTCTGTCTTCATCACCCCAGAAAGCCCCAGTCTCCTTAAGGCCTTGCCCCTGAGACCCTGAGACACAGAAGGCACACACCAAACATTCCAAGAATAAAGTGAAGCAATGTAAGGGTTTGGGAGACTGAGATTCATCAAAATTCAAGAAATCCAGAAGATTAAAATGTTCATGATTCTATGAAATCTATTCATGCTTTTTTTATTCTCTTCATTCCCATAAAAGTTTAAGGTCATTAAAAACTTAGTTAATTGGTTATGTGTTGATCAACTAACAAGTTGTGATTTGAATGAAAATGGTTCCCACAGGCTCATAGGGAATGCCACCATTAGGAGGTGTGGCCTTGTTGGAGGAGCTGTGCCACAGGGGGTGAACTTTGAGGTTTCAAATGCTCAAGCCAGGCTCAATGTCACCCTCTCTTCCTGCTGCCTGTGGATCTAGATGCAGAACTCTCAGCTCCTTATCCAGCACCATGTCTGCCTGGATGCCACCATGTTTCCTGCCATGATGATGGTAGACTAAGCCATCCCCAGTTAAATGGCTGAAACTAAGCCAGCCCCAGTTAAATGTTTTGCTTTCCTAGAGTTTCTGTGGTCATGGTGTCTCTTCACAGCAATTAAGCCCTAACTAAGACACATATAAAAATACATATCCAAAGGTACACCAAAAAAAAACCACATATACACCAAAGAACATATGTACTCACAAATACCCAACATCAATATTTGTTTAATCTACAACATAAGAAATTTCTAGTTGCAAACAGAGCAATGAGAAAGCCTCCATCTGCCGCTTTGCCTCCTTTGCCATTGTTCCTCCTTCTACCATCATTGCTGTTTCTTCCAAAGTTCTGGATGCAGATCTGGAGAGCTAACATAATTTGATGATGACATGTAGAAGAATGCAAATAGATCCGTATCTATCCCCATGCACAAAACTCAAGTCCAAATGGATCAAAGACCTCAGTATAAATCCAGTTACACTGAACCTGATAGAAGAGAACATGAGAAGTAGCCTTGAAAGCATGGGCACAGAAGAACACTTCCTAAATATAGCATCAGTAGCACAGACACTGAGGGCACCAATTAATAAATGGGACCTTCTGAAACTTAGAAGTTTCTGTAAGGCAAAGGACATGGTCAGTAAGACAAAACTGCAGCCTACAGAATGGGAGAAGATCTTCACCAACCCCACATCTGACAGTGGGCTGATCTCCAAAACATAGAGAATGAATTCAAGGAACTGACATCAAAATACCAAATAATCCAATTTAAAAATCAGGTACAATTCTAAACAGAAAATTCTCAACAGAAAAATCTCAAATGGCCAAAGACATTTAAGGAATTGCAAATCAAAACAACACTGAGATAGCATCTTACACCCGTCAGAATAGCTAAGATCACAAACACTAATGATAGCTTATGCTGGAGAGGATGTGGAATAAGGGGAACACTCCTCCATTGCTGGTGGGGGTACAAACTTGTACAGCCACTTTGGAAATTGGTATGGCGTTTCTCAGTAAACTGGAAATCAATTTA
>NC_022013.1:63468670-63479169 GCF_000317375.1 Microtus ochrogaster | reverse complement strand
AAGCTAGGTATAAAGAAGGACCCTAAGAGGGAGACATGGAGGGTCCCAAGAAGGGAAATAGTTAAGATCTCCTGGGTAAACTGTGAGAGGGTAGAAGGAAGGGGATGGGGCATGGAAATGTGAGGGATTAAGATGACCGAGTTGGGGGAAGGATGGAAAGGGAGAGCAATGCAAGAGATATCTTGATATAGGGGGGCATTATGGGGTTAGTGAGAAACCTGGTACTAGGAAAATTCCCAAGAATCCACAAAGATGACTTCAGCTAAGACTCCTAGCAATAGTGGAAAGGGAGCCTGAACTATAATCAGATTAGTAACTACCCTAATTGTCCTTACAGAACCTACATCTAATAACTGATGGAAACAGATTCAGAGATCCACAGCCAAGCACAGGGAGTCCCTGGAGTTCAGTTGAAGAGAGGAAGGAGGGATCAGATGAGCAAGGGAGGTCAAGATCATGGTGGGGAAAACCACAGAGACAACTGACCCCATCTAGCAGGAGCTCAGGACTCTGGACTGATAGCTGGGGAACCTGCATGGGACTGAACTAGACCCTCTGAATGTGGGTGACAGTTATGTGGCTTAATCTGTTGGAGGGGGCTGGCAGTGGAACCAGAACTTATCCTGGGTGCATGAACCAGCTTTTTGGAGCCCATTCCCTATGGTGGGATACCTTGATCAGCCTTGATTTGGGGGGAGGATAGGAAGCGCTTGGTCCTACCTTAACTTCATATGCCAGACTTTTTTAACTTCCCAAGGGAGGCCTTACCCCCTCTGAGGAATGGATGGGGAATGGGATGGGGGAGGTGGTGGGCGGAAGAAGGAGAGGGAGGGGACACTGGGGTTGGTTTGTAAAAATTTAAAAAAAAATTATATAAAAAAACAGAACAGCTTTGACCGTAAAGGAAGACATGCAGTTTTCCGCCCTTTGTGGGTGTTCCCAGGCAAGCCACACAACTTCTGAATGAAGAAGAGAAGGGATGTGTGGTGACTGTCCATCAGCTTGTTCTCTGTGGAGTAATTGGAGCCACATGTAAGCTGATGTGGTATCCAGCCTTGAGAATGGGACAGATGGCCAATGAGACTGTGAATGTGCTCAGCTAACATTTCAGCATGAGATGGCTCTTCCCACGTTACACATGAACAAGCCAAGCTGGAGGTTTGAATGAAGACTGTCTCCCATCGGCTTGGGTATTAAATCATTTGGTGCCCAGCTGGTGGTGACATTTGGGAAGGCTTAAGAGGTGTGGCCTTGCTGGGATGTATATGTCACTGGGGGCAGGCTTTGAGAATTCAAAGCCTCAGCCACTTTCGGTGTTCACTCTGTTTCCTGAAGGCATTGGAAGATGGGAGCTCTCAGTTTCCTGCTTCTGCCGCCACACCTGTCATTTGCTGATGGGCCTCGCCATCATGGTGGACTCTTATCCCCCTGGAACTGTGAGCCCAAATCAGCTCTTCCTTCCATTAGTCATTTGGGGTCATACTGTTTTATTACAACAAAAATTAATATACCCAGGTTCCCACTGGTTATGTGAGCAGCCCAAGCGGCTCAGCTAGCACAAGCTAAGCTCAAGGGCCTCTCAAATATCATACACTGCAAGGCTCTGTGGACCTCCCAGTTAGAGAAGTTGCTTAGAACTCAGCGCAGGGCTGGAGAGATGGCTCAGAGGTTAAGAACACTTGCTGTTCTTCCAGAGGTCCTGAGTTCAATTTCCAGCAACCACATAATGGCTCATAACCATCTGTAATGAGGTCTGGTGCCCCCTTCTGGCATAGAGGTGTACATGCAGGAGGAACATTGTATACATAATAAATAAATCCTAAAAAAAAAAAAAAAAAAAAAAAAAAAAACTCAGCCCAGTGAAGATTCGCTAAGCACCTTCTAAGCGCTGGTGTAGTCCCCAGCAAGGGATGGGGAGGGGTGGGTGGGCATGTCTGGTGATGATGGGTGCTCATTCCTGCTCTGGAGGAGCCTGGGTCACAACAGGAGATGCCTTGTGGCTTTTAGAACTGAGCTCTTCCACCCTCCACTCTCGTCACGTTCTGTACTTCATTGGAAGGACGAGAGAGGGCTTCCCAGAGAAGGTGGCCCTTGCGCCAACTGCAGAGTCTCATGCGAAAAGCTGTATTCCTGCAAACAGATAGGGTAAGCTTAGATGAAAGGCCACACAACCACACAGTCAGCATCACAGCCACACCTGAACAGGCAGAACCCTGACTTCAGCATCTCCATCCTGAGTGCCTTTGGACAAATCCCTGCTATGCCTGAACTTCTTGGCACCTGTGTCCTTGTGGAGAATGTGGAGATCGTGATGGGGGTACCACATTCCAGACCCATCAGGAGGTTGAGATAGGGGCTGATTGGAAAAACGCTGGGCAAATGAGAGACACACAGTAAATGTGGCTCATCGTGGTTGCTATGGCTACACAGGGGGCACCAACAGCAACCACACTCCCAGCTGTGAGCGCCCATGATGAGGCAGAAACCACGGCTTCAGCAAATCAGGTGGGCCGCACCCCTCCTGCGTTGCATCACAGAGCACATGAGATGGAACTTGAGAAGCAAGAGAGCCCACAGCTCCTGGGTGGTACCCCGGGAGGGGGTGGGGGGAAATGCAGCATAAACAGAAGTCGTGTGATTACTCCAAGCACCATGAGGACTGAAACCCAGTGGCGCAGGAGGCACCAGTGGGTCGCAGCTGCGCCTCCTAAATATAGCTTGACTTCAGCTCCCCACGGAGCTGGGGAGTCTGAGCTGGCTTCCAGGGCGGCTCTAAAAATAAAGCTGCCAGCAGGCCTCTCCTTCTCCTCACCTCCTCAGGGCCTCCGGGCTGAGTCTGCACCTGGGGGCCAGGAGGAGCTATGAGATGGCATGCTGGGGTGTGGGGTGCTTCTGAAGACACGGGATCCTCTCTACAGAAGTGAGGGAGTGGATTCGGTGTAGGACTTCAGTCAGGTCAGGAAGCATCTGGGTTTGGTCGTGTGTTGTCCATCAGAAGATGTGTTGTCCGACATCTTTCCCATGCTGTAGACGGAGGCTGCTTGGTGCAGTGACAGATTTGGGCCAGAGTCAGAGAATAAGAAACAGTGAAGTGAAATATCGCTGAATCTTTCTAGACCAGTTCAGCCAATTATTTTTAAATGTTTATTAACATTATTAACGTAGGCCGGGCGATGGTGGCGCACGCCTTTAATCCCAGCACTCGGGAGGCAGAGGCAGGCGGATCTCTGTGAGTTCGAGACCAGCCTGGTCTATAGCGCTAGTTCCAGGACAGGCTCCAAAGCCACAGAGAAACCCTGTCTCGAAAATCCAAACAAAAAAACAAAAAAAAAACACATTATTAACGTAATTATGGTTTCTGTTTTGATATTCTTATATATACATGATATATTTGATCGTATCTGCCACCACTAACCCCCCAGTATGTTATTTTGACCCCTCTCGCTTCTACTGATCACCTTTCTCTTCCCATGAGTGCCCCTTTTCTGTTCTACCTTCATATATGGTTTTTGTTTTGTTTGTGTTTTTCTTAATGACTCAGGAATGTGGTGCCTTATTAGTTAGTGGCTATACTCCTGAAGACTCTGTCTCCCTTAGCAACCACTACCTGGCTATAGATCCTAGGAGTGGTAGGGCTTTGTAAGTCTCTCCTGCTTCCCTGACGGCATGGTGATGGGCCCAGTCTCTCACACGTCATCTTGTGCTGATGAGCACAGTTCCCATGGCAGTTCCAAACAGTCTCCTTCCCTCCTTTCCAGTTCTCTTTCTGCAGTGTTCTTTGAGCCTCAGAGGGGCTGACCACAGATGTGCCATCTTGGGCCCAGCATGAGAACAGCCCCTTACGGCAGCACTTAGGGCAGTTAATGTGTCTCTGAAGCTACTGCTGCCCAGTGCATAAAATGAAGCTTTTTCACCAAAGATAACAGCGGTGCCGGTTTGTAGGGATACACATAATCATTTCTAAATCTTTTTGGCAGTGGCCAGCCAATTCTTACACTGAAAAGACTATCTTTATCTTCTGCACACTCCTTTTTATTGCCTTCACCTCCCTATCCCCACCCCCTCCAGAGTGTCATGCCACCCTAGTCGGCATGAGAGAGGTGTGGAACTCACGGGGCAAGAGATTATCTGTGTCTATTCTCTGTCTGCACTGGGTCTTAGAATCACGCCAGGGCAGCTATTCAGTTTTTGTTGACCACCCAACTCCTTTTTCTAGCATACCCCTCCCACCACCTCCCACCCATGACAAATCCATGGTCTCTACCTTCACTATATATCCAGAGCACTTGCCAGAATGGCTATTCTAGAAAGACTAACCATGCCGGATGCTGGGGAAGAGGTGGGGAAAAAAATTCTCACAAGCTGTTTAAGGGCAGTCACGCTGGGAAACAGAGGTAAGATAGCTGTCCACAGTGTTAAATCCATCCCTACCTTAAGACTCAATCAGACATAGCCAGCTATTACCCAAGAGAAAAGAAAGCAGATGCTCATGCCAACCTAAGAGAGCTGGGACCCAGTGGTCCTGGAAGCTAACATAAGGAGAGGATTCTAGGAAGAACCACTTATCTGGAGATGTGTAAAGAACTGTATCAGAGTACTCGGTGGCAATGCAGTTCTCCTATGTGTGTGTGTGCTTCTATGTGTGTGTGTATGCTTCTATGTGTGTGTGTGCGTGCGTCTGTGTATGCACATGCATGTGTATATGGGTGTGCATGCATATGTGATAAAGATAAATATAGAAAATATAGATATAGATGGATGATAGATATACAGATGATAGAGATCGATAGATACAACTATAGACGATATGGCTATAGGTGTAGATATAGATATGTTCTTATGTATTTACATGTGTATGCAAGTGCATGTGTATGTGTGTGATCAGACATGCAGAGACCAAAGGTCGATATCAGTTTTTTTTCCCTTGTTCCTCACTTTGTTTTTCTAAAGATTTATTTTATTTTTAATTGTGTGTATAGGCGTGTATGTGCACATGAGTGTGGGTGCCTATGGATGCCAAAGATTTCAGATACCTGAAGCTGAAGTTATAGGCAGCTATGAGCCACCAAATGTGGGTGCTGGGAATTGAACTCAGGTCCTCTGGCAGAGAAGTATTCAGCCTTAACCACTAAGCCAACTCCCTCCACTGTTTTTTGTTTGTTTGTTTTTGTTTGTTATTGTTTTTTGAGACAGGGCCTCTCATAGAACCTGATGCTCATTGATCCAGCTAAACAGACCTGTCAATGAGCTCCAGGTATCCACTTGTTTCCATCCCTCCCCCAGCACTGAACACACACACACTGCTGCAACCAACTTTTAGGTGGATGCTGGGACACTTTACTCACGGAGCCATCCCCATAGCCCAGTTGCTAGGACTTTTAACTGTAGAGCTGGGCTGGGTATGGGAAACAGACATTCATAGACTTATTCTGTAGCCGCGGAGGTTGAAAGGGGCGCAAGAAGCATAAGTACAAGGACTTTCAAATGGAGTAACTGCTATTGAACACTCTGTATGTTGAAGAGAGAAAATGACAGCCTTAAGAAGAACCAGTAGGCAATGTAAAGCGTGAGAGGCGGAAAACTCCTTGAGCAGCGTTTAAAGCGATCCTCATTTCCTGAAGTTGGACAGCAGACAAGGCTGAGGTCAGGCACAGGACATAATGGCAAGAGTGGTGGGCTTTTAGACAACCTGTCTCCTTAGTTCTGCAACTCACACCTGCCATGTTAAGATCCTGGTGGGAAGAAACAGGACCCTGAAGCATAATCTAGAAGCATCCAAATTGATATACTTGAACCCTTAGTGTTTCAAGCTGCCTGCAGCCCCAGCCCCCAGGTCCACTCCTTCTTCCAATGCAATGGCAGACGTCCTCTTCACCATCACTGCTGTGGTGGAAGTTGACCTGCACACCCCAGAAAGTCAAGTATTTTCCTGCTCAGTGTTGACCCTCTCCAGCTACCTGAATTGTGACTGGCACCAAATCACAGCCAGGCTTCACAGGTAAGAGACCCACCTGAGAAGCTTGGAGAACTAGCCAGTACAAATCAGAGGACATAGGGAGGGCAGACATGGAAGCGGGTGTCTGTAATGATGACGTGTGAGAAGAGTCTATAAAGAGTCTCACAGCAGGAACCTCGCCAGGAGCTGGTTCTGGTGCCTGCGTGATACAGCAGATCATGGTGAGGGGACCACGGGTTCTCTTTAAGATTCGATGGTTCTTGAATCCTAATATGTTTACTGGCCCTTTGCAGAACATGTTTGCTGATATCTGATGCAAGAAGGTAAGAGCATGATTCTCCCAGGATCTAAAAGAGTATTACTTAGAATTTACTTCAGAAAAGATGAAGATCAATATCCTAGAAGAGACCACAGACCTCCAAAAGGAGTACCAAGACCACCCAATAGAGAAAGAATAGCTTCCTCAGCAAACGATGTTCAACCAACAAGTGGACATCCACATGCAGCAGGATGGAGCTGTGACCTTACCTTATATAAATGCAAGAATGGATTCAACTGGGTCAACAACTTAAATATAAAAGCTAATACAGGGCTGGAGAGATGGCTCAGTGGTTAAGAGCATTGCCTGCTCTTCCAAAGGTCCTGAGTTCAATTCCCAGCAACCACATGGTGGCTCACAACCATCTGTAATGAGGTCTGGCGCCCTCTTCTGGCCTGCAGGCATACAGACAGAAAATTGTATAAATAAATAAATGAATAAATAAATAAATAAATAAATAAATAAATAAATAAATAAATAAATAAATGAATAAATAAATAAATAAATATTTTTTTAAAAAAAGCTAATACAAAATCCTTAAATCAAGCAATGGAATCCCAGACATGACAGCAAAAGCCTGAGCAACGAAAGGGAAAAAAATAGAGATGAGGCCTCATAAAAATCCAAACCCTTCGTGCACTGGCTGATATTATCAAGAAAGTGAAGAGGCAGTTGGGAAACTGAAACAAAATATTTTCAGATAACACATATAACAGTCTAATATTCAATATATACAATATATATGTATATGTATTGAAGATTAACAGGTAAACGGCAAAAACAAACACTAGCAATGGACAGCTATGGACAGACCACTTGAATGGCTATTTCCACAAAGAAAGTATAAAAATGGCCAGCACCCATACAGGAAGATGCTCAATATCATTGGTCATTTGGGGAATGCAAATCAAGACCACAGTGAGGTACCACTTCACACCCACTAGGAAAATGATAATGAAAAACCTTAAAACCCAAAAGTAATGAGTGTTGCAAGGATATTGTACATCATTGTTAAGAATGTAGAGATGCAAACGGCTTTCCATGGCAACAGTGAAAACCAATGTGGCAGTTCCTCAAAAAGTTAAATATGGACTTGCCCACTGCTCCCACAATTCCACTCCTAGATGTATTCCCTGAAATGTCTTGTTTTTAGTTTATTTGTTCTGTTTGAGACAGGGTCTCGTGGCACTCTGAAAACCTCTATGAAGCCAATAGTAGCCTCCATTTCATGATTCTTCTGCCTCAGCCTTCCAAACGCTGGTGTTACAGGCATGTGCCACCAGGCCCAGCTGTTCAAAACAATGTAAAACATATATTCAAAAAGAAAAAAAACATATATTCAAGCAAATGGATATCCATAAATGTTCATGACAGCACCGTTAACGAGAGCTGGAGGTCACCTAAAAGGAGATAAGGGCTGACAACACAGCTAAAATTCAGAAACATCACACTAATACTCATGCCATAAATAGGAATTACATAATCCCATTTGTAAGAAATGTCCTCAAGAGATAAATTCAGATAGGCAGAACACAGCTTGGTGGCTATGGGGCCCGTGGTCGATCAGAAGGAAGCTCCTAATGGCTTAGTTGGAGGAGTGATGGAAGTGTTTCAGAACAAGACAGCGATGGCTACCCAACATCAAAAATGAACTAAAGTGCCACTGAGTTTTCCCCTGTAGAATGGCTGATTCCATGTGATGTAAATTTTGCCTCAATAATTTATTAAGTGGGGGAAAAGATAAAAGTTGGATGAGCGGAAGGCTGGGCTGAGACCTCTAGGACACTAGAACCCTGGGGACGGAGCCAGGCACTCCATGTTCCATGCAGTGAGGATTGCACGACAGGGAAACACGGCCTCACTAGGAGACACTTGTGTACAACTGGAATCCCTATGGCAATCTGGACTAAAAACGATTAGCAGGGACAAGAGGTGGCTTTGACTTCCAGAAGCAAAGTATGTGTAATCACCTTTTGTGCATCAAAAATGGAGTCACAGGAAGGAATCAGGCCACCCTACAAGTGTCAGCAGTTATGACCTGCACACCAAATCCTACTCACCCCTGCTTTTGTAAATAAAGTTTTATCAGAGCCATGCCCATTGGCTTAAGTACTGTTTACAGCTGGTTTGGGGCTGCAGTGGCCAAATTTGGGAGGTTGTGAAACTTATCCAAAATTGCAAAGCCTAAGATATTTACCTATCTACCCAGTCTTTTCTAGATAGGATCACTGGCATGAAATTACGGAAATACCAAATAGAGCACAAGGTTCTAATGAACCAGTGGGGGCTCTTTGTAATATGGAGAATCAACAGAGATGAAGGCTGTTTAGAGTCACCAGTAAGAAAACCCGATACTTGCCATTTCCAGATCTGTGCTAACTCTCAGACCCAAAATCCATCAACTGAAAAAGAAGTTGGGTTCTCCGAGGAAAGGAGAAGCTTGCACCGTTGTAGTCATTTATGTACACAGACCCATGGCCGTGTTCTGAGAGCACTAAGGACTTACAATAAAGAAAACCTAGGTGCAGAGTGAAATGTTAGATGTGGGACCTCAGTTGTTACTGAGACACTAGGACTCAAAACCCAACCGTAGCCCCTTATACCAGAGGTGTTAGAGACCAAATAAATTAGAGGCCAAAGGTCAGACACAAAAGGTGAAAGTTCTGAATAGTTCACCCCAGTTCTAGAATACACACACACACACACACACACACACACACACACACACAGGTCAGACGCTTTCTGCTCTAACAGAAGACCAGAGTTCCGTTCTCAGCACCCAGGTAGGTGGCTCACAACTGCCTGTAACTGTAGCTCCAGGAGACCCACAAGCACACACATACACACAGCATTCACTACACAGACACATAATACATCAAAATAAAAAATAAGTCTTTTAATAATAATTAAGAAATATATGCCTCGCACTAGGGAGAGTGGGCCCTGGACCTTACCTGAGCAGCACAGTAGAGCTGACCCGAGGACTTCAGCACAGGAGAGCCGGCCCCATTACTCATCTGTTGCTCAGAGACATGGACAAGAGAGAGATGTCTCCCTACCCCTTGCCACCTGCAGCAGGTGGAAGAGCTGGCCTGGGGCGGGGCATGAAGAGCGCTGGCCCTGTCCTTTACCAGCTGCAGCGCAGCGGGTTCTGAACCTTGTCAGGGCAGCACAGTAGAGCTGGCCTTTGTAGTGTGAGCATGGGTGAGCCTGCCGGAGGGCAGGGAGTGAAAGCGGGAGAACTGACCCTGCCCCTTATTTCCAGCAGCACTGGGTGAAGCTATGCTGGGTAGTGCTAGAGACCTTACCCTGCTGATGAGGAGGCAGAAGAGCTGGAGAGCTGACCCACTCTGCCACCACCCAGGCTCAGATCCAGGGCTATGAGTTGGCCCACCCCCAACATCTACCCCATCTAAGAACTGCTGGAGCATGTGGAGGGACCCGTCCTGTAGACCCAAAGCTGCAGGATCTCCATGACACAGGGCAACACAAGATATGCAAAAGGAGTCCCAGTGAGAATCCAGTATTGATATACTAGCAGAAGTCAGCAGCCTTCTGGACCAATGCCAATAAATCAGTGCAATGAACATTTGCAAGTAAAAATGTGAAAATAAATGCTATATTGTGTGACTCACTGTGTTGCACTACAGCTTCTATGATGAGATATTTTTTGGTGGGGGTGTTGCAAGGGCAGAAGGCAGATATGAAGGGATGGGAAGATGAATAGGATCGGGGTACATGGAGTGAAATCCACAAAGAGTCAATAAAAAGGTATTTAAAAACTAAAGAAAAGAAATACATGCATCATTCTAAAATGGACCCTAGCATGTTGCAGTAGACGTACTGGTAGAGAGAGAGAGAGAAGAGTATGTTTACACACAGGATGTCAGATGAACCGAAACAAGAGCTTCCTATCATGAGTCGCAAGGTGAGTGATCTATCAGAAGATGGATGGGAAATATCCAAGATCAGATTTGAACAAGTGCAGAGACAGAAATCACTAAGCAAACAGCTTGCACATATTCAGTGTCACCAAATGTGTGCCCCAGTGTGTCTCCTCAGCTCACACCTATGGCTCTGATGGAGAAACCGATGGAGGAGCAAAAGCTCCAGTTTGATTCATAGATGCCGATACAATGATTATTGCCACACTACAGACCTCCTCAAGGGCCCTGAAATCTTTCAAATAGAGCAATGTTTCTCAGCCTGCCTAATTCTGTGACC
>NC_022013.1:63458179-63467891 GCF_000317375.1 Microtus ochrogaster | reverse complement strand
TAACCCACATTCAGAGGGTCTAGCTTGGTCCTATGCTGGTTCCTTCCCTATACAGCTGGAGTTGGTGAGCACCCATTAGCTCAGGTAAGCTGTTTCAGGGGTGTCTCCATCAAAGACACTCTTCAATTGGACTTTGGGAACTCAGCCCAGTGCTCCACTGTGGGTTTCTGCCCCTGTCTCCATCAGTTGCTGGATGAAGGTTCTATGGTGACATTTAAGATATTCATCAATCTGATTACAGGGCAAGGTCAATTCAAGTATCCTCTCTACTTAGGGTCTTAGCTGGGGTCATCCTTGTGGATTCCTGGGAGTGTCTCTAGCGACAGGTTTGTTGCTAGCCCCATAATGGCTCCCTCAATCAAAATATCTCTCTCCTTGTTCTCTGTCTCTGTCCTTCCCCCATCTTGATTATCCTGTTCCCTCAAGTTCTCCTCCCCCCTCCCCTTCTCCCCTCCTCCTGCCCTTCCTCCCTCCCTTCTCCCCCCACCACCATGCTCTCAATTTGTCAGGAGATCTTGTCTATTTCCCCTTCCCAGTAGGATCTATATATGTTTCTCTTAGGGTTCTCCTTGTTACTTAGCTTTAGGATATCCTTTGCTTTACAGCTAGTATCTACTTGTGAGTGAGTGCATACCATGTTCATCTTTCTGGATCCTGGCTACCTCACTCAGGATGGTATTTTCTAGTTCCATCAATTTGCATGTAAATCTCAAGATGCCATTGTTTTTTCACCACTGAGTAATACTTCATTGTGTAAATGAACTACATTTTCTTTATCTTTTCTTTGGTCGAGGGGCATCTAGGTTGTTTCCAGGTTCTGGCTATTACAAATAATACTGCTATGAACATAGTTGAACAAATGTCCTTGTAGTATGATTGAGCATCCTTTGGGTATATGCCCAAGAATGGTATTGCTGAGTCCTAAGGTAGGTTGATTCCCAATTTTCTGAGATTCTGCCATACTGATTTCCAGAGTGGTTGTACAAGTTTGCATTCTCACCAGCAATGGATGAGTGTTCCCCTTATTTCACATCCTCTCCAGCATAAGTTGTCATCAGTGTTTTTTATCTTAGCCATTCTGACTGATGTAAAATGGTATCTCAAGTTGTTTTAATTTGCATCTCCCTGATGGCTGAGGATGTTGAACATTTTCTTAAGTGTCTTTCAGATATTTGAGATTTTTCTGTTGAGAATTCTCTGTTTAGTTCTTTACCCCATTTTTAATTGGATTATTTGGAATTTTGATGTCTAATCTCTTGAATTCTTTATGTATTTTGGAGATCAGTTCTCTGTCTGATGTGGGGTTGGTGACGATTTTTTCCCATTCAGTAGGCCACCTTTTTGTCTTATTGACTGTGTCCTTTGATTTACAGAAACTTATCAGTTTCAGAAGATCCCATTTATTAATTGTTGCTCTCAGTGTCTGTGCTACTAGTGTTATATTTAGGAAGTGGTCTCCTGTGCCCATGCATTGAAGGCTACTTCCCACTTTCTTTTCTATCAGATTCAATATGGTCAAATTTATATTTCACTCTTTAATTCATTTGGACTTGAGTTTTCTGCATGGAGATAGATACGGATCTATTTGCATTCTTCTACATGTTGACATCATTATACCAGCACCATTTGTTGAAGATGCTTTCTTTTTCTCATTGTATAATTTTAGCTTTCTTGTCAAAAATCAAGTGTTCATAGGTGTGTGGATTAATATCCAGGGTCTTCAATTCAATTATATTGGTCAGCCTCTCTGTTTTTATGCCAATACCAAGCTATTTTCATTACTATAGCTCTATAATAGAGCGTGATATCAGGGATGGTGATGCCTCCAGAAGTTCCTTTATTGTACAGGATTGTTTTGGCTATCCTGGGTTGTTTTTCCATGTGAAATTGAGTATTGTTCTTTCAAAGTCTGTGAAGAATTGTGTTGGTATTTTGATGGGGAATTTGCATTGAATCTGTAGATTGCTTTTGGTAGGATTGAGTAAGAGTCTGAAGGAACACAGTTAAAGAAAAGGCAAGTCTGGGGCACAGGCATGTGAATGGGCTTTGGGAAGTGACTCATATTGCTAAGACCTTGGAATAATATACTAACACACCCACTGGGTCATCCACTGTGAAAACCTAGTCAGGCAGTGTAGTCACCTCAGTCTTTAGCAACTGTTGGTTTGCACAGAAGCACAGAAACCATGACAACATTAACCACCATCAGCTATACATGCCCAAAAGTGCAGATTGTCACCAAGAGAGCTGCTGTTGCTGGTGCTTGAGTTAATGAATCAGCAGGCACAAAAGGGATAACAACATGGCCAAGAATAATAATCCTTGATCATCAAAAGGGAATTAATTTGACGTCACTTGATTGCAGTGTGGAGAAATTGATCCTGAATTGATCTAGATGCTCTCCTGGGGTTTCGAGGGATCCCTGTGTCTAGCATTACCTGTAAATCGTCAACTACAGCTTTGGTAAGGGTGTGATGACCAGGATCTCAGAGTCATTATAGGTGAGTGGCTCTGTCATACACCAGGAAAGCTACCCAGGCCAGCAGACATTCCAAACACAGACAAGAAAAGCCTGAAGCAAGGAGTAGAGACAGAAGGTAATGAAAGAGGAGAAAAAGATAAAAAGATCTATGTTGCCCTGAGACTAATACGGCAGTGGAGACTGTAACTTACTCTCTTAACCCCTCATCAGCTTACTTAGGACTTGTGATCACAGAATTACAGAAATGCTCCTACTAGGCAAGCTTCTCTGGATATGGAGATGAAGACTAATTGCAAAGTGCACATGGCGAGCCATGGCAGATGCTATTCGTGACCCACTGAGATCCTCACTTACTAAGCCAGGGCACCTGTCTCAGCATCATGTCTATTGCTATGAAGGAGTAATATTTAAAAAAAAAACTGGTGAAAAGAAACTGAGGGGAGAAAGTGGTTTGTTTCAGTTTACAATTGCAAGATATACCATCCATCAGTGTGGGGAAGCCAAGGAAAAACTTCAGTTGCCGTATCCCATTCACCGTCGAAACCAGACGTAAGTGAATGCATACGTGATCATTTGCTGGCTTGCGTGCCTGTGCTCAGCTCAGTTTCTTTACTCTCACATGGTTCAGGACCCCCTGCCTAAGGGATGAAGCCACTCAAAGTAGGCTGAATTTTCCCACATTAACTTAATCAAGACAACCTCCAGCAGGCATGCTCTGCACCAACCTGATCTAGATGCTTCCCCATTGAGATTCTAGCCCAGTGATTCTAGATGTGTCAAGTTGACAGCCAGAGCTAACATCACAGCATCCATCTTTTCTACTGCTGCACTAGTCACCCTTAATTCACAGCTGCCCCCTTCTCCCGAGGGCTCCTCTGGGTTGACTGGAGTTGTTTTGCTCAGCAGTTTTACCAGGGTTTCCCGGAGGATGGAGCCCAGGGTCGTGCCTGAGTGATAGGTGAACAGGCAGGTGACTCTCTCTCCTTGGGTGGTTCACACTGTGATTTACTATTTAAGGTTCTGTCATCCTTCATGGATCAGACCTAGCAATATTACATGGGGGTTGGCTTTTTATCCTTCTCTATCCTGCTTTACTTCCTCCAACCTGGGGCAGCTCAGAAGCCAATGCTGTGGCAACCATCAATGACGTCATAAACAGGCAAGCTAAGCCTTCACCATGCGTCTTTTGAGGTCAAATCCTGGTGTGGCAGCAGTGCTAGGAGGATAGAGGGATGACAGAAAGAATTTGTGTGTGCGATGGTTAATTTTAATTGTCAACTTGTTTGGATTGTAAAGTATGCCCAGGTGCGTCTGTGATGACACTTCCAGAGACAGTTAAACCCTAAGGGCTCCAATCTAACTAATAGATTGACACACTGCTGGATTCATAAGGTGATGGCATTTGGGGGTCATGGAGAAAAGCAAGAACTAGGACTTGGTTAGAGGAAGCAGGTCACTGAAGGTGTGTCCTCTGGGACCACAGTGATTTGAATAAGATGTCTTCCATAAGTCATAGGCATTTGAACACTTGGTCCCAGTTGGTGGTTGTTTGGGGCAGAGGTGTGGCTTTACTGGAAGAAGTACGTCACTGGGAATGGGCCTTGAGGTTCAAAAGCCACCATGTGCCATCCCTAGTGTTTTAGTTGTTGTGGGGTTTTTGTTTGGGTTTGGTTTTGGTTTTTCAACTTGTAACACACTAGAATCATTTGAGAAGAGAAAACTCAGAAGAGGTCTCCATCAGATTTCCTGCATGCAGGTCTGTGGTGCGTTTTCTTGAGTAATGGGGAGTGCCACCTCTGGCCAGGTGGCCCTGAGTTGTATAGGAAAGAGGGCTGAAAATGCCTTTAAGAGCAAGCCAGAGTTCTTCCATGGCTTCTGCTTCAGTCCTGACTCTAGGTTCCTGCAATGATAAGCTGTAATGTGTACATGTAATGTAAGCAAAACAAACCCTTTACTCTCCAAGTTGCTTTTGGTCATGGTGTTTTATCACAGCAATAGAAACCCTAAGATATCCAGTTTGTTCTCTTGGCTTCCTGTTTGTGGTTTAAGACACGATTTCTCAGCTGCTATTACAGTTGCCTGCGATCTACTACACTCTACCATCATAAACCCTAAACCTCTAAAACCATAAGCCCCGAAGAAACCCTTCCTTCCATAAGTTGCCTTGCTCATGGTGCTTTATCTCAACAATAGAAAAGCAACTAATACAGGAGCTGTATCTTGCCCTAGCGTCTTTGACTGTGCTATTCTGCTTCCTGTCCACTGTGAGTGAGTGACATCTCCAGAACTGTGAGCCAAGTAAGTCTTCCCTCCTTTCACTTGTTTCTGTGATGTGCATCTGGACACAACAACACAAAGTAATGAGCACAGTGCTTAAATAAAGGTATCTTTTAGACAAACCCAGTTTGGTCTCCTGTGGTCAGCCATTAATACAAATGGCACAAACTCCTAGAAGCTGTCAAAGGCACATGGAAAACATGTGTGTTTTCCTTTGTGTGTGTGTGTGTGTGCGTGTGCGTGTGCGTGTGTGTGTTTCTGGTGCGTGTGTGTGCATTCATGAGTGTGAGAGCGCTGTGGGGAAGGCAAATAGTTGATTTGGGGTGCCTTCTTCAATCTCAAGGAACACTTTGGGCTTTTAAAACATGAAAGCCTGCCGGGCGATGGTGGCACACGCCTTTAATCCCAGCACTCGGGAGGCAGAGGCAGGCGGATCTCTGTGAGTTCGAGACCAGCCTGGTCTACAGAGCTAGTTCCAGGACAGGCTCCAAAACCACAGAGAAACCCTGTCTCGAAAAACAAAAAACAAAACAAAACAAAAAAACATGAAAGCCCATCCCCAATGACACACGTCCTCCAACAAGGCCACATCTCATAAACATTCCCTAATAGTTCTACCAATAGGACCAAGCATTCAAACATAGGAGCCTACAGGGAGCATTCACATTCAAACCCTCACAGACAGGATCTCTCGGTGACCATGAAGCTCCTTGAATTGGTTAGACTGGCTAACCAATAAACTTTGGGGATCCTCCTGGCTCTCCCTCCAATCCCAGAACTAGGGTTATAGACACAAAGCATTACCGCCACTTTTGGTTTTCTATGTGGGTAGTGGGGATCCAAACTCAGACCCTCATTCTTGCATGAGAAGCACTTTACTGATTGAGCAATCTCCCTAGCCTCCACATACATATTTCTTTTTTTTTATAAATTTTGCATTTATTTTCCCATGTAATCTATTTCCACATAAACTTCACATTCATACTTATTGCTCTACTCATATTTGTATCATATATTCATGTGTATGTCACATAGATATTTCTAACCTCTGCCACATGCCAGGCACCTCACAGGCTTGACTTTACATCATCTCAACTAATGAAGGTTTTGGGTAGATTTCTGTTAGCATCCTTACTTCGCCCATGTGAAAGGCAAAATTGGTACAGCAGGGATTGCAAGTCTGGGTCCTTTGAGGACCAGATAGATAAGAAATGAGCAAAGAAACCTCAGCATCTGCCCCCTCCCCACTGCTTTTTTGAGACAGGGTTTCTCTGTGTAGCCCTGGCTATCCTGGAACTCACTTTGTAGACCAGACTGGCCTCAGACTCACAGACGTAGACCTGCCTCTACCTCCCTAGTGCTAGGATTAAAGGCGTGCGCCACCACCACCTGACACCTGTCCCATTCTAATACAGCAACCCCTGCTCCGCTGAGTGAAGAGAACATGGATCCTTGTGGTTATTGAAAGGTCTTTTATGTGAAATCCTCTCATTTTTAACTGTTTACAACTAATTCCCCAAATTATAAAACACCATGAATGCCCCATCTGACCTGTGGGCCATAGGCTTGCAGCCTCCATAGCAACTGGTC
Organism: Microtus ochrogaster; assembly: GCF_000317375.1. Taxonomy (NCBI): domain Eukaryota; kingdom Metazoa; phylum Chordata; class Mammalia; order Rodentia; family Cricetidae; genus Microtus; species Microtus ochrogaster. Next base: position 63,461,542 of record NC_022013.1, on the reverse strand, counting down.
CGATTCAGACACTAATAGATATTGACATAAAAGGGCTTAAAGGCCTTCATACCCAATACTGTGTCCTTTTGTGGCTCTGACGCACCTGCATTGGTAGGACACAGGTCTATGCAGGCAGCCTTTCTTCCTCCTCTTACCCTTCCCATCTCTTTTTGTCTACAAGGCTGGAAGACATCCCAAAGACTTACTGCAGGTGATGTGGGCACCCAGAAAGTTTTCCTTTCTCCAGAGGAGAGAAGAGAGCACAGCAGACCAGAGATGCGTGACCTCTGCCTTGACCATCATTTCCGCTGCTGTTGACCCTTGCTGGCTGTGGCTCTTTTGTTCCTGAGCTTTGCAAAGCAGGCGATCCTACCTGTGTGACAGGTGTATACGGAGGTGCTTGGAAAAGTCCAATGGCTTACACATGGTAGTGTCATTACAGCTAGATCTGAGATTTTATCCGGGGCTCTTTAGGAAGCCACACCTCCCAGGATGACGACTTTCCCAGAACACAGCTAGAGTAGGCAAGTCCAGGCCTCCAGCCAAGCACCACGTATCACAAGGACAGTCCTAACACACCTCCGCTGCCCTGTTCTTTGGGAATTCTCTCCCTCCTAAATTCAGCTCGGGCCTGCTGGTCTCAAGCCGGCTCTCCTCCTCGGCCCCAGTACAGGTCTCAATTTGCAGCCTGTAAAGAGAGGCTCCTCTGAGCTCTACAATGGCTGAAGAGTACTTTGGAGCCACGTACTGCTGCTGTTGCTAAGAAACAGGCCCTCTAAATTCAATTTACAAAAAAAAAGATAGAGCGAGCCAGAGAGAGCGAATGAGGGGGGATGCTGAAACATCTGGTTATCTTCCCTGGCTGTCTCCGGTGACCGTGAAAATGAGATAAGGACGGTCCAAGATGGATGTGCTGGCGTCAAACCCATTCCTGCCCTTCCTCTGGGCAACTATTTCAGATCTGCAGTCGGCAAATGATGGGCACAGAGGAGGAAGCATCTCCTTTTGAGAAAACTAGCAGATGAAAATACTCTTGATCCCAGCCCCCCGAAGAAAGGACTCAGACCCGACACAGTGGGTTCAGGTCCTTTATTTGGCACCGCTGCCACTTCCACCACTGAGACAGGCTACCCCGCATATTTGTATAATCTTCTCTAGCTTACTTGAGATTTTCACGGTACATTAGCTCTTTGGGAGTTGATATTATTTTCTGCAGTTCACAGGTGAGGGGAATGGGGAGCCGGTTAAGGCTGTAAAACATTCATCATCTGTGGAGAAGTGCAAGTCTTAACCCTGTGCTGCCGGGAGAGGGCGCTGCTGCTTACTTCCCATTTGTAACTGTCTACTGCGAGGTGAGTTAGATAGGAACCCTCCACAAAATGGATCCACTCAAGTGTGTAAAACCCTGTATTAATGACAAGCAATTTTCCTTGTGCTACAGACTGAGTGAATACCCCCCCCCAAAAGAACAAACAAACAAACAAAAAAAATCCACATATGGTGAAGCCTTGATCCCAGTGAAATGGCATTTGAAGGAAAGGTCTATGAGAAATGATTAGGTCATTGATAGGATCAGCATCCTCTTAAGGAGAAGCAGGGGGGGCTTTTCTTCCGTTCCTTTGGTTCCTTTCCTATGAGGCGACAGCCAGGAGCTGGCCATCCGCAAACCAAGAAGAGGAACCTCGCCAGAACCAACCAAGCAGGTTGGCATCCTGAGCTTAGTCTTCTAAGCTCTAGGAACTGTTCAACAGGAAGGTCTGGGGTTTAAGGCTCCCAGGCTTGAGTAATAGGCAACAGGGGCCAAAGCTAACCAAGTCCCTCATTATGAGATCTCTCAAAGCCTTCAACTTCAGCTCACCACAGGAATCCTCAAGAGTGGAGAGAGCTTGATCCCTCTGAAACAACCTGATGCAAGCGTTGATGGGCTGGAAAGATGACCCCAGATGAGCACTAGGGGATGAAGGGGCAGAGAAAGCTACCAAACCGGTGATCTCTGTGGGTACCTGTAACATGAGGGCCTGCTTGTGGGAGTTTCTGTCCTGCCCAGTTCCCACAGCCGGTAAGCCCCAAAGAAAATCACACAGGGAGTCTATATTAATAATAAACTGATTGGCCCATTAGCTCAGGCTTCGTAATAGCTCTTATAACGTCTATTAACCCATTATTCTTATCTATGTTAGCCACGTGGCTCAGTACCTTTTTCAGTGGGGCAGGTCACATCCTGCTTCTTCAGTGATCTGGGCAGGACTGGGAGGAATGGGCTTCCTCCTTCCTAGAATGCTCCTGTTCTCATCACTCCGGGGCTCTACTTCCTGTCTGGTTGGCCCGCCTATACTTCCTGCCTGGCCAATCAGCATTTATTTAAAACATGATTGACAGAATGTAGACAATTCTCCTGCACCAGGCACCTGAAGCTTAATCCCCTACTTCCGGGACTAGTGATAGTGAAATGTGTCCCAAAGATGACAGCCACAAATGAAGATCTCCAAGGAAGAGATCTGTGCTATGTAGACAGCACACCTGCAGGTGCTGTGTAGACATCATACCTGCAGGTGCTGTGTAGACATCATTCCTGCAGGTGCTGTGTAGACACCACACCTGCAGGTGCTGTGTAGACGCCACCTCCTGATCTGAAGGAGCTGTGTAGAGACCACACCTGCAGATACCGTGTAGACACCATGTCTGCAAGTGCTGTCCTGAGATCTTGTATGGGATGTTAATAACCATCTCACCTTGTTTTCTGGTACCCAGAATCAATCCTGGCATAGTTAATCTATGATAGCTCATGAGCATGGCCGGATCTGAGAGACCGTGAATGACTCTGAGAGCAATCTCTAAATGGGAACAGAGCTGCAGTTCCCAAGGCTTATTTGTCATGAAACTTTGGAGAAAGACTCCCAGATCTCTAGCGTCACTGGGGTGTCTGTGGAATATTGGAGTTAGAGGCTCCCTAAAGGCTGGGAAGCTCTACACATCTGAAGCCATGGTTTGCTCAGCACCTCCCAAAGCTGGCCAGATGAGTCCTCCCAGCTCATCTCCAGAACTCTCTTCCTCTCCCTATGACCCCATCCCTGAGCTTGGTCTGATCTGAAGAGCTCACAGCCTGACTTGACACCCATCCAGGAAATTCCTGCCAAAGCAGGTGTGTGGTATTCCTACACACACACAAACACACACACACACACACACACATATGCACACACACACACATACACACACACATACACACACACATACACACACATGCACACACACACATACACACACATACACACACACATGCACACACATACACACACACATACACACACATGCACACACGCACACACACATACACACACATGCACACACATGCACACACATACACACACACATGCACAC
>NC_022013.1:63451801-63458043 GCF_000317375.1 Microtus ochrogaster | reverse complement strand
CCGCTCTGCATCTTCTGCAGAGACCCTGAGTTTAGCTGAGAACAGGGAAATGTGCCCCCAGAGCGCTTCCTTTACCACCATCTTCCTTCTAGTACCCACTTAGATGCTCGGCCCTCTTTCTGGAGCTCCAGACTAATCACAAGAAAGCAGAGAGAACAGAGCATAGATACCTGGGGTCAAGCTGTGCCTCACTATCCCCTCCCTGTGTGGCCCTGAGCCCCTTATCTCTCTAAGCCTCAGATTTCTACAAAGTAGAGTTGATAGTGATTTCTATCAACAAAGTAAAGTTGATAGTTTTTAGAATGTGTTAATTATTATTAGAATGTGATACTTAGTGCCTGGGGACAGTAAGTTCTCAGTAATGCTGTCATCAGTATTAACAACATGATAGCAGACAGTGTTTACTGAACCCTAACTGCCACATGCCAGGCACCATGCTAAACATTTAGATGCATTAACTCAGTGAGTCCCAGCTATCCACAACCTACCTGCCTTCGTGGGCGACTATCTTCATGTTTTGGGGTGTGCATAGAGAATTTAGAGCAAGGCACATCCCAAGTCACTGTGTGGTTAAGCAATAGCCTCAGGAAAGGTTGCCTGATTACACCTCAGACAGAGGGTTGCAAGACTTAGTGCTGCCCCAAGGCCTTCGGCAGCCAATCATTTTCCTTCATGGACTGCAGAATCAAGTTCTCTTTGGCTCCCAAGAAAAACACTTTTTCAACTCTAGACATGGAAGTTTCTTCTAACCTCCCTGCTATCAAAGTTCAGCCCCTTCTTCTGGGAAGTTTCCTGTGACCCTTCCTACACCCAACTTCAAAGAAGCCTTCCCTCCTCAGTTGCTGGAGTAGAACCCTCACATGACACACTCAGCGTGCTAGCCTCTGGACACCTTTCCATAGAGCTCTTCTCACATTTGAGCCTAGGAGCAGGTATCACTGCTCTGCGAGGCAGGGCATTTCCTCAGACCCCAAGCTGCAGTGCCTATGCCCGGTGGGGGGAGGGGAAGGCCACAGAGATGCTCCATAAAGAGTGGACCATCCTAATACCAAGGAGAAATTGTGAGGTCCCCAGCTGCCTTCCCAGTTCCTCCTCTGAATTTCACAAAGACGAAATGAAGACTAGACACAAAGAGAGGCACCTGCTGTTCAAGTCATCCATAGACCCTTCATCCAGCAACTGATGGAAACAGAAGCAGAGACCCGCATCGGAGCACGGGACTGAGCTCCCAAAGTCTAGTTGAAGAGTGAGAGGAATGAGAATACAAGCCAAGAGGTCAAGACCATGTTGGGTTCCTCCACTGAAACAGTCTACCTGAGCTAATGGGAGCTCACCAACACCAGCCAGGCTGGGAAGGAACAAGCATAGGACCAAACTAGTCCCTCTGATTGTGGTTGACAGTTGCATGGCTGGGGACAGACTGAGGGGCCACTGGCAGTGGCACCAGGATTTATCCCTACTGCATGTACTGGCTTGTTGGGAATTTATTCTCTTTGGATGAATACCTTGATCAGCCTAGATATAATAGGGAGGGCCTTGGACTTTCCTCAAAATAATGTGCCTTACCTTCTCTGAGGATTGGATGGGGGTATAGTGGGAGGGTGTGTGGAGGGAATGGGAGGAGGGGAGGGAGTGGGAACTTGGATTGGTATATATAATTTAAAAAAAGGTAGTTTGTTTTCTTTTTAAAAAAAATAAAGGGAAAAGGCTTTTAAAAAAGAAAGGAAGGAAAAAGAAAGAAAAAAGTGTTTCCTAGGATTTGGGGGGATTGGGGTTTGTTTGGCATATGTGTGTATGTGGTGTATGTATGTGTCTGTGAACAAGCATGGGTGAATGTGTCCATGTGTGCTTGTGCAAGACCAGAGGGGAATGCTGGGTGTCCTGCACTTTGGCACTCTATCATAGTCTCTTATACACGGTCTGCCACTGACCCTGACTTCACCAACTTCTTACGTTAGGCTGTCTGGGCAGTGAGCTCCAGCAATCCTCCTGTCTCCGTGCCCCAGGGCACCAGAGTTACAGGTGCGCATGGCCACATCTGGCTTTTATGAGAATGCAGGGTCAAAACTCAGGTCCTTAAGCTGGTGCGCAAGTGCCATACCCACTGAGCCATCTCTTCTGCCCCAGTATTTCCTAGGTTTAAAAAAAAGTAAATATTATTCAGATCCTGGAGCAGGATCTAGGCCTGGACCACCCTGATGAGGGATTTGGACCTTATTCAACATGAACCCATCAAGAGTCTCCAGAGTCTAGGAGCACGCACAGGGAGTGGATGTCAGAGGCAGGGGACTAGCTGCTTTTGTGAGAAGCCACCATTTTCCCTTGCAGACTTAGGCTTCCTTCCTTCCATTATTCCAGCTGTGCTTCCAAGCAGGCATCAGCTGGGCTTGGCATCACTCAGGCAGAATAGGCTCTCCGTCATTTTTCTGCCAATAGGGTTATTCTGGTAGGGACAAAGCACCAGGCTTTCTCCAGAGTGACACTGTGCTGGTGGGAGTTGGCCATGCAGAGCCCAGTCTGATGCCTGCCTTTCCTGCACTTGAGCAAGCCTGGTTCCACCATGGTGTGCGGTAATCACCCAGAATGGACCCAGTTTAGAACAGGAAGCCCAGTTTGGGTGCATCCGTTTTCTAGAAGGAACGGCTCTACTTCTGGCTGCCCTGGGGCTGACTGGCAATCCAGAAGTCAAGTCTCCACTCTGGTGATGCTGTTAGAACTAACTGATAAATATATACTTTCTGTTTAAAATCAGTGCTTCGTCTCCCTTGCAGGAAACTGCACTCTTCTTACATCAAAATAGCTGGAACCTTAAGGCCATAATTTTTTAACAAGCTGATAGAAATCCAAAGGGAAATGCCTCCTGAAATATGCAAAAAACGTAACATCTTCACATGCAAAAACAAAACAAAACAGGAAAAAAAAAACCACAGCAGTCCATGCAAGCCTCACAGGCCTGCTCTCTAGAGCCCAGAAGCCTCCTTGCCCTTGGCAGCCAGGCCAGAAACACCCCCTATACTCACCATCTGGCCTTTTTGTCTGCAAAGCACAGGCTTGCTATCCTGGGCTGCCTGCCACCCTGACGACAGAGCTCAAGCACAGGAGATGGCTGCAGGCTGCACCTCCCTGCTGTGGTCCCAGATATGCAAATGCACACACAGGTGCACATACACACTTGCACACAGACAGAACAAAACTTAGGGCCTCACCTACTCCCTGGCCTTGCCAAAGTGGGTAAAAGCCAGACCTGCCCTGCTTGTCAACTCTTCCCTAACACCTTCTTCTCCACACACCAGCCAAAGAGGGCAGATGTCAGGGGGAAGCGAGGGAGGGAGGAAACAGCTTAGGGCTGCCAGCAGGACTGGAGGGAGGAAGCAGAGCCCTAGGGAGGGCATCAGGCAGGTGGCAGAGGGGGCCTCATTTGCTGGGCCATCTGTCGGGAGCAAAGAGAAGACCCCTAACTCCACAGCCCAGGCCCTCCCCTGCACAAACACTCTCTCACACACATCCCCACATGCAAATCCTGACACCAACTCAAGAACTTAGGAACATAGCCAAGCACACAAGCATCCACACATAAATATCTACAACTGTATACACCAGTACACACACACATACACACAGCCTCCCTGTGCAGATGCTGCCATCAACATACAAAACCACACATGAACACACATCCACTCACACATCCATGACCACAATACCATGTGAATGTACACACACATGGGTCCATAGCTACACAAATGCAGTCATTTATACTCATGTGTACATGCAATGCTACAGCTATACAGACACATGCATACGCATATATACTGTCTCACATTCATGCATATCCATTCATATAAGTGCATAAGAGCCAACGCAGGGACACTTAAATCCCCAGTCACATACATTAGTACGCTGGTACCCATGAGGCTGGTTCCATCCCTTCTCTCAGGATACTGAGATCTTAGATAAAGGGGTACAGTGTCTGCACCTAACCCACTCCACTCTGTGTCCTCCTGGAAACGTCACATGACACCTCACACAATGGCGTGATGAGTGAACAATGGTCATGTTGCATCATATACGGAATCATGGCAAACAAAAGTGGGCACGTGGTGGGTACATGTGCAACTTCTTCTTCAATTCCATTCAACCAAGGATGACTCCACCCATGCATGAAGAACTCACAGGCCTAGAGGAGTGACAGCTGTCTCACTCACGTCCCGACCAACCCACACAAGATCATGTCTCCCCTGTCTGGTCTCTCACCCCCACACTCTGCTGCCAGCCCCATAGATGTCTCTGGCTAAGATATTGCCAATCTGTGACCACACACTTGAATCTCTCAGGTACCCTTCATTAATACCAACCTCAGAGTGCTGCTCTTGAGTTTCTAACACCCATCTGAGGTAAAGGTTTGGAAAGATTGAGAATCTCTTAAGTTGCGCAACAGCTTGGCATTCATTCACATGCCCAGATCCATAACCTAAAGGGACTTAAAGCTGCCTAAGCCCAGAGCTGGAGAGACGATGGCGCAGCAGTTCAGAGCACTTGCTGCTCTGGTAGAAGACCAGGCAGAAGTTCTCAGCCTCCACATGGTGGCTCACAACTACCTGTAACCCCAATCCTAGGGCACCCAAAGTTTCCTCAGATATTGTACACACATGGAGTACTTTTATATCCACAGGCAAAACATTCAAACCCATAAAATAAAAATCAATAATTCTATTTTTTTTAATTACCTAAGCCCACTGGCCTGTTTATTCATCCTAACCTTGGGAAAAGCCATAGTGCCTACTCCATATACTCATTCTGAAGACAGACTGAGGTGGGTCTTCTGACACACACAGCCACTGGTCCTCACCAGCAGAGCTGGCCACCATCCTCTCTACGGTTGACCCACTGCCACAGTACACTCCCGAAGTGCACTCGGTCCAAGAGTGTCATAATGAAATCTCTGAGACTCAGACACGCTCTGAGGCTCACGCAGTCAATCCCACTCTAACCCCTGCTCCCCACAAAAAGGCCCTACCATGCAGGGTCAGGTAGAGAAATTCCAGGTAGCTTGCTGCCTTCTTATTGTGTGTGTGTGTGCAAATACGAGCAAAGACCTTTTACATGCCCAAAACTGTTCAGTGAGCTTCCACCATGGTGTTCATCATCTTAGCCCAGCAGAGGTATCCAGACACCATCGAGGCAATCAGGAAGTAGTTGAGAGGAAGCTGGAGATGTGCATTGCCCTACAGGGTCATCCAGCAGTGGTGGCCTCTGCCTCGCTTCCAGGGCTTTCTCCACCATCATATATCGAGCTCCAAGTCACCTGCCTCTGCTCTCTGGGTTCCCTTTATTTTAGACCCTCCTCACCACGTGGCAGTCCTCCGTGGGACTCCAGGTTGCCATTCTTGTCCCAAGAGCAAGGGTCGTCTGAGACCACGTCTCAGTGGGTAGGAGTATAACAACTGAGAAGTGGCTGGTCACAGAGCTATTTGAAAGATGCTGGGGTGGGAGAGGGCAGCATGAAGCATGCAGTGTGACTGGATGGCTCAAAGCAGGATGGTGACAAAAGCAGAGAAGAGACAGATTAGCCTTGCCAGCTACTGCCTAGCATGAGACACTGCCTGGCTCTCCAATGAATTTCCATGGCGGGGATTGTGGTTTGGCCAGCTGGGAGCACTTTGACTGCCTGTGTGAGCTCAGTTTCTCACCTTCTCTGGGCTAAGATAGGGATAGCACCTTTCTCACTAGGACAGCGTCTGGTCTGATGGGATACTTTCAGAACAATCACCTAGAACAGGACAGACCTCGGTGAAGCATGTCTGACTTAATCTTGTCAACAATGATCCATATTCCAAAGAAATATCCTAGATTATTGCAAAATTTTATTGCAATGAACAGAGATGGAAGTCGTTAACCGGGCTCCTTTGTTGATACCAAAATGTGGGACTAAATTCCCACCATTATAGGATGTTTCTATATGTGGCTGTACAGGAGGCAGCCCCTCCTCCCAAGGAGTTCATGTTCTCCTAGAGAAGAAAGAAAAGTCTAGAAAGAAAAGCTATGTAAGGAAGAAGATGAAAATAAACCAAATCCCTGAGCAAGTGAGGAGCCTGAGAATCTGGGGAGTAAAATGACTTCACAGGAACAGAACACCACGTGGCCTGGCTTCTCCACTCAGTGCATCCCACTTCTGATGTGGGAGTGATTTCTTATTAATAAAGAAACTGCCTAGGCCCATTTGATAGACCCACCCTTAGGTGGGT
>NC_022013.1:63434033-63451604 GCF_000317375.1 Microtus ochrogaster | reverse complement strand
AGGCTAGATATAATGGGCCAAGCGGTGTTTAAAAGAATACAGTTTCTGTGTAATTATTTTGGGTAAAGCTATCCGTGTGGGCGGCCGGGTGCCGGGGACGCAGCCCCGCTGCCCCTATTTCAACACACTTCTAATTCGGTAACTGGCCAAAGAAGAGACTTGTGTCCCAGCAAGAGCACATGACACACGTCGGGGCTTCCAGTGGGTAGTCAGAGACAGATAGACTCGCGTTTTCCCACAGGACTTCTATGCAGCCCCTGGGAGAATGCTGCTCAGCGGTAGGAAGAAATTCTGGAAATGAAGGCGACAGCACTGAAAGGCAGAGCAAGAAAGTGAGAAAGAGAAGACAAGCTCTGAATTCGATTCCACTTAAAGCTCTTCTCTGTTAACGGCACTGAACCAAAAAAAAAAAAAATTACCTTTTCTCCTGTTTTTGTTACGTGCATCAAAAGCCTCCGGATTACTCATTTCTGTAAAAGTTTCTGTTGCTGTGATAAAACATCACAGCCAAAACCACTTGAAGAGCAAAGAGTTTATTTCAGTTTACAGGTCATAGGTCACACACCATCACTGAGGGAAGTCAAGGCAGGAACTCAAGCAGAGGCCATGGAGGAATGCTGCTTCCTGGCTTGCTCTCTATGGCTTACTTATACCATCCGGACAACTTGCCCTGTCGTGGCACCGCCCACAGTGGCTTGGGCCTTCCCACCTCAATCACTAATCCAGGCACTATCTCACAGACTTGCCTACAATACATTCCTGGAGGCATTTTCTAGATTAAGAGAGTCCCTCTCTCTAAATATGTTTAGGTTCGTGTCGAGCTGACACTAAGCAAACCCAAATGGATAAAGGGTCTCCATGCTGTCTGCTAGTAAGGGACAAGCATGGCTTTTGTACATGCCCATAAGAGGGTAAGGAAAGCTCAGGGAGCCTGGGCTGGGCGTGATTCTTGTTCAGAGGTTGAGGAGGTCTCACTTGCTCTTACTTCTCTCACTCCCTCTACATTCCTCACGACCTGTCTTTGCCCACATGCTGACAGAGTGAGGAAATAGACTTCGTGGGATAGTCCCAACATGATGGGCTTCCCTCATCAGCAGGAGGTGCTCTGCTGAGGCAGATGATACCTGGGCCAAGTACTCTAGGATCACTTTGGAAGAGACCTAGAATCTATCATCTGAAGTGTCTACCTCCTGACTTAGATTGAAACAGGTCAGGCAGTCTCCTGGCAGAAGGCCACCCTAGTGGAGGAAGACAGCATCCATGGTGGGTGTCTTAATTACTGTTCTATTGCTGTGAAGAGACACCATGACCAACACAATTCTTGTAAGAGAAAGCATTTAGTTGGGGGCCCACTTAGAGTTTTAGAGGATTAATACATGTTCATCATGCCAGAAATCAGGCAGATATGGTGCTGGGATAGTAGCTGAGAGCTTTACGTCATAATCTGAAGGCAGCAGGCAGAGAGAGACAGAGACAGAGATTGAGCTTGGCATGGACTTTAGAAACCTCAAAGCCCATGTCCAATGACAGACCTCCTCCAACAACACCACACCTCCTAATCCTTTCCAAATAGTTCTAACTGGAGAACCAAACATTAAAACATATGAGCCTATTCTCATTCAAACCACCACAAGGCTAATCCAAGGAAGTCAATCTTACTAGCCACCAAGGTAGTGTTTTCCATTGTGCCAAGCCAAAAATGAGGCCTTCTCTGTACACAGAGAGGTTCACATCTCAGTGACAGGCAATGAAATCAAAATATCCTGCGGTGGCCTCCTATGTGTATACCCATGATGTAGAGTCCATGAGCAGGTGAAATCTCAGCCTTAGGAGAATACCATTGGCCCAGTGCAGTCTCAGATTGTACCCCGTCATGGACAATCTGAGACAAAGGCCTGTCTTGGGGACCTAAGATTCCCAGTGCCCCACATGTCACCCCCAAATCCTTGAATTCTGTCCACAAACAAATCTAGCCAAATTTGCTTCAAAGTAGCACACTGTTCAGGTAGTTCTTCTTTATAAACACCTTTATCTGCTTCTCAATTATTTCCTGAGATAGGGTAGAATAGACAGAGATCTTTACCTAGAATACGCAGGGCCCTAAATTTAATCCAAAACACCAAAAAGAGACAGGCAGTGGTGGCCCAGCACTAGGCAGGCAGAGGCAGGCAAATCTCTGTGAATTTGAGGCCAGCCTGGTCTACAGAACAAATTCCAGGAGAGCCAGGGCTGCACAGAAAAACCCTGCCTTAAAAATCAAAAAACAAACCAAACAGAAAAAAAAGAAAAAGAAACAAACAACAACAAACCTATATTACTTACTTATTTCATCAGGGGTTTTTTTTTGCATTTTTTCTAATTATGTTTGGATAATATTTGATAGCAGCAACAGGAGAGTAAATTTTGCAAATGCAGATTAAACTACCTGCTATTAAGATGACCGTCCTTCAACTCTCTACCTACACAAGAGCTCGAGGGCCAGCAGTCATCTGTATAGGCACCTTGCCTCGGGGATCACCTACCCAAAGGCATCGAATTCTGAATTTTGTGTGTAGCCTTCCTTTATGCTTTTGCTCAGGGTTTTAATATACAAATTAATAACAAGATTGGAATCACTACTTACAGTTTCCTGCTATCTTATTTCAGTCAGTATTATGTTTCTAAGATACAGTCTTTTTTTTTTTTTTTGGAAGATGAAGGCTGTTTTTTGTTTTAATTTTTGCTGTTCTTGGATAATTTCATGAAGGTGTATAATATATTCTGGCCATCTTCTGTCCCCATTGCCCTGCCCCACTCCTGCTAAATTCCTTCTCTCCATCAAGTCCCTGTCCTATCTACACATTGTTTGTGTGGTTTCATCTGAAACCCCTGGGTTTAATTAGAGGTGCCTGCATGAGTATTGCTTCATCTCAGTTGCTAAGCATTGTCTTTTCTAGTTCATCAATCTGTTCACTCCTCTGCAGGTGTTTGAGTGAGTGATGCTGGCTGTGTGGCCTTCTCAGCATGACATCATCACGTCTGTACATCTCTCTGTAGTGCCCCTACATGGGATATACTTTCAGGTCACCGCATCAAGGAGTGGCATTGTTGGGTCTGTGGACATTCAAACCTTTGATCTCTCAAGGCCTTTTTGTATCTCCATATTCTCTCTTAAACTGTGTAGCTACCTGGCCTGGCGGTGGTGGTTAATTCCAGCACTCGGGAGACAGAGGAAGGTGGATCTCTGTGAGTTCAAGGCCAGCCTGGTCTGCAAAGCAAGTTCCAGGACAGCCAGGACTGTAGCACAGAGAAACCCTGTCTCAAAAAACCAACAACAAAAACAGTAACCGCAAAATAAATAAATAAATAAATAAATAAATAAATAAATATAAATAAAAAAATAAAAAGCTACCTGTATATTACTCCCCATTATTATATCAAACATTAACAGCATGGATTATCTACCCCTGCCCATGCCTGGGGTTTGTAGCATGCCTCCTTGCCATGTGGCTTTTATGGTCAGGTAAACATAAAGAAAAGTAACAAATATCTAAGCAGAAACACTAGGAAGCATCTCCCAAGCTTCTGTCTTATTTTACTGAGTTGAGTCCTAAGGTGAACAACATGGAACAGGGTCACAGCCAGCAAAAATGACAGCAGCTACAAGCAAGGAATGAATCTTTATCATCAGCAGCCATTGGGTTTGGGAGCCATTTGCTAGTGCAACACAATAAAGCAGATATTTAACAGAGATTTAAGGAGTATCTTCAACTTGACAGACATCAAACTTATTTTAAGAGTGGCCAGGCTAGACAGGGCTCATGGCTTTGAGACACTAACACTTTGGCCAAGCAGCATGTCCCAAAGACCCTGGAGAGTCTCTAATATAAGCCCCAGAAACAAATTTGTCTCTTAGGACTCCTCTGTCAGGAGTGAAACAGTTGATAAAGAAACAAGGGATTTTATTGATTTTGTTAAATCAAAAGTCCAGAAATGAAGCTTGAAGCAGGGGTGGGTCCAGGAGTTCCTCCTCTGTCTCTTGGCTTTGTTTTCCTCTGTGTTTATCTCCACCCTCTGACAACTGTTCCTATGGGACAACACAGTTGCCATGCATCAAGCATTGCACAGGTCTAGAGCCTCCAAGTCCTAGCAAAGTCTTGAGCCTGACTCTCAGAGCTACCGTGGGTCACAGGTACCCCAAACAATCAGTGTACAGAGATAACATTAACTGGATGACCTGATCCTAGGTCATGCATCATGGTGGAGTCACTCCACAGAAACAAGATAGGCAACAATCAGAGCACTCTGCCCACGAGGGGAAGTGGGTGCTGAGCAGACGTGCCACAGTCTACAACAGCACCCTCAGGTCTCTGAGCGATGAACTCCAGACTCTGCCAAACCTCGTGCTCAGGGCACCACATCATTGGCTGACATCAGCCACTGATAGTGTTGACACTATGAATGTGCAAGTACTTCAAGCCAGGGTTGCAACGGTCCCAGAGAACCAACTGCCACATATCTGCCAGCAAAAGCACGGTGCAATTAGCTAAAGCTCCAGCTTTCCCTCACATAACTGTCTCAGACACATCCCTGACTGGTTGACTCCTGGTGAACTTCATCTTTTGAATCTGTCAAGTGGGAAGATTGGGTTCTTGCCTGCTGAAGTTGTATTCAATCTCCGCCAGTTCGAGACTTTCAAAAGTGTGTTTATGTATGTGTGTATATATACACCGATGCATGTGCATTCGCGTCTAAATTTCTCTCTGTGTCAGAAACCCTAAGCACTGGCACCTGCTGTAAACTCCAGTGTGATCTGGTGAGCTGTAGCTCCCCTCTCTTGGTCTATTAAATCATTCTCCCTCCAAAGGTACACATGTTGTGACATAAGGAGCAAACTGTTGACAGATGGTGGAGAAACTTCACAGGCCCATAACTGAAACTTATTTTCATACATTCGTGCCAGTTTGAAATCTAATTGCCAATAAAACAATACTGTGATACTGCCACATCTAATACCTCCACCACTCTCCAAAGTTACACTTGAATCCACTAGTAAACCCTAATCTCCCAGAGAAAAATATTCCACGCTCTCTGTCGGAGAAGCAATGCTATAAATCCACATACAGTGGTTCATTTTCAAATGCGAACTTCCTTTCCCTGGTCCCCGAAGAGCTCTTACTCAGCTAATGTTAGTGCCTGCCTGAGAGCAGTACATATTCTTTGTTTACTTGACAGAAGCACAGATGTGGCTGGGCGAGCCTGTGATGGGCTCTTTTGCCGAGAAATGCAGAGGGCTTCTCTGGGCCAACGTATTCACCTCACATCTCCGGTTGTGTTTTGTGGCAGTAGTGGGAAGTTGGCCAGACACCCAGCACCACCTGCGGAGGGAGGAAAGATGTAGGAACCCCAGCCTTCTCTCCTGGCTTCTTTGTTTTCACTCTTGATGAAAAGGTTTGTGGACAGATCGATCGGGATCAATCTGAAGCTGTAAATAAAAAAGCAAGCTTTCAGTGGGATGAGGGAGCTCAGAGGCTGGGTTTGCTTGTGTGTACTGAAAAACGCCACCTGTCACCCCAAACCATAGCCTGCTAAAAACTAGCAATGGTTATCCTTCCCAGGCAGACTCCTGTCCACATTACAAGGAAAGAGTTATTGGGGGTAAAGCCCAGAAATTCTGTCCTATAGGCCATAAGTATATTCATTGCCTATATCATCTCTGGAAGCATCCTAGGCAGTAAGATTGTAAGAGCCCGAGGAAGAAGACATCTGCAGTCAAACAGTATTTCCCGGAAGTCACGGGGCCCTTGAACACATGAGCTCACAGAGCTGTGGTTGCATGCATGAGACCTGCACAAGATGAAGCCAGCCAAATCCTAAGAGGGATGCAGGAAAGGCTCATGAAGATCACCTCTCATTGAGAAGCTATTGACAATTGATGGCCACTATAGGAGAGACAGTTTCCTTGAGGGATGTGGTCCCTGAGAGGCTCCCCATGCTTCAGGAGGTCCCACACCCATGCACATACAGGCAGCACTAAATGGACTCAATGGGTTTGAAAACAGAGTACATGAAGCTGAGGCAGAAAAGCAGTAGAGGTTATAAGAGGAGGAATTTGAGAGGAGAGAATCAGCGGGTAGATTTGATCAAAATATATGAAATCCTTAAACAATAAAAAAGAAAATAAAACTAGAAAATATGGGCTGGAGAGATGGCTCAGAGGTTAAAAGCATTGCCTGCTCTTCCAAAGGTCCTGAATTCAATTCCCAGCAACCACATGGTGGCTCACAACCATCTGTAATGAGGACTGGTGCCCTCTTCTGGCCTGCAGGCATACACACAGACAGAATATTGTCATAATAAAACAATAAATATTTTAAAAAAAACAAGAAAATATTTTTCACTAAACACAACTGTCCTCATTTTTCTTATTGTTGTGATAAAATACTCTGACAAAGGCAATTTAAGGAAGAAATTGGCTCACAGCTCAAGAGAACAATCCATTACGGTGGGGAAGGACAACAAAACAGCAATAGCTTCAAGTATACAATGGTAGCACAGCCATGATCAGAAGCAGAGAGTGATGACCGTGTGCAGCTGTTCAGTTCCCTTTCTCCACATACACAGCTGATCCCCAGCAGGGAATGAGAACGCCCATAGTGGACAGGTCTTCTCACATCATCAGGATCACCCCCACAGGCATGCCCAGAGACCCAGCTCCCAGCTCCCAGACGATTGTGGCTTCTCTCAAGCTGAGAACACTAATTCATTAGATGAACATTTTCCAGTAGACTATATTTCATTTGAATGGCTGAAAATTCAGTGTCTGGACCGAGACCTATGAAGCGTATGTAAAGCATATACAGCATACACTGGTTTTCAAAAACTTAAAGAATGGTCACAGTGGGAGCCTGGGTAATGGACACCAAAATCCATATACTTGAGAGGAATTGGGTCTGGTGTTCTACGCACAATGGGGTGACTACAGTTCATAGACATTTATTATCTAATCTATAAAGAACTAGGAGAGGGAATTTCAAAGTTTTTCTATTGAAAGAAATGGTGTTACATACTATGAATATGTTAATTACCCTAGTTTAGTGGTTATACAATGGACATGTGTCAAATTACACACTCTATCACATAAATATGTGCAATTATTCTATGTTTATTTTAAAAGCATACATAGAGAGAAAATAATATCCCTCGGTAAGAATGTGTTTGTATAGACTATGTGTTTAAATTACAGTTTTGACAAGGTGGGTTATCTAAAATTTACTGCTGGCCACTAGAAAAGCTTAAATCACATGTTTATTATAATACTATGATATGCTGAAATATGCATTTATTACTTGATCTTGTTTCCTAGCATATAATTGCTAAACTCTTTGGAATTTCTGAAGTCTTTGGGGATTGTCAGCCCTTTGCCCCAACCTCCACAAGGGGAAAAGGAACTCCAGATTAAGTTGGTCACCAATGGCCAGTGATAAAGTCAACCATGCTTATGTAATAAAGCCTCCATAAGAACCCAGCAGATCAGATCTGAGAACTTCCCAATAGGTTCCTGGAAGGTGACAAATGCATGGAAACAAACACACTTTCCCCCATACCTGGTCCTGCCCATCTCTTCTAGTTCATTTGCTATTACTCTACAAAATACCTGATGTTGATCTCTTATAACAGAAAAGGATTTGCTCAACTCACAATGACTAATAGCCCAAATAGCACCTTCCAGACCTATCCCTGGCCCCTATAGCTGTATGACATCATGATGGATAACATCAGAGAAAGAACATGGACCTGTGGGAGACCTCAAGAGACAAAGAATGGGCACAGCGGTCTCTCTCCTTCCTTTTACAAGACCACCAGTATAAGTCATGGGGGCTCCACCAAGTTGAACTTCCCTGCCCAGTCTTCTCTGTATAGGATTCTCTAAAGTTAGAGCACAGGTAGAATGCATACATGTCATAAAAAGGAAATTTATTAGGTCGTTGGGTAATACAACAATTACTTTCTGTACTGTGAGGAGGCTAAGATCCTAATAGCTGCCCATAAAGCTGGTTTGTACCAAGACTTCCAATCCAAAAGCTGGGAAGATTCTTAGAAAGTTGCCTGTCTTCAGCCCACATTGGACCCCAAAGATGCTGGAGTCTAATGTCAGCAAGAATGACAATAGCAGCAGCAATAGCAAAAGATATGAATACATTCAGCAAGAATGGAAGGCAGGCAAGCAAGCAAGCACTTCTTTGACATGCATGTGGATCTCTACATCTGAGCCACTGCTATTAGAAAGAATTGGCCATTCTCTTTTTTCCACAACATATTTTTGTAAAATATTATTTTTTATTATTTTATTGAACTATGTATTTCTCTCCACTCCCCTCCCATCCTCACCCCTTCCCTTCTGCCCTCTCCCATTATCCCCATTCTCCCAATTTACCCAGGAGATCTTGTCTTTTTCTACTTTTCATGTAGATTAGACACAACATAATGCTTTTATTGGTTGTTTGAGAGTTTCATATAAGGCACTCCGATTATTTACTTCCCAGTCTTTCCAGGTACACCCCCACCCTTGTGACTTCCCCCAAAGGAAATAAGAAGAAAGAAAAATAAATACCTGGCTTATGCTGCCACTAAAGGCCACGATGGTATCCGTGGTCTACACTGTGGCTAGAGGCCATGTGGGTATCTGTAGTCTGGGCTCCCACTAGAGACCATGTTGATGTTCATTGTCTATGCTACCACTGAAAGTCATGCAGATGTCTCTGGCTGTGATGCTGCCTGAAGTCATGTTGGTGTCCACGGCCTGTGACACAGCCGTGATGCATCATGGTCTGTACTGCCACTGGAAACCATACTGAAGTCCACACTGTCCACTCTGATACTGGAAGCCATGCATATCTCTGTGGTCTGTGCTGTTGCCAGAGCTGTTGGACCTCATGAGATCTGGGCAAGAGACCCAGTGTAACTTCCTGAGCCTAACTTGAGTTTGGAGACCTGTCTCTGGCTATGACTTCCACAGAGGAAGTGACCCAGCACAACCCAACCTGGGCCGGCCTCTGCCCAGCCACCACTAACATGGTAGAATATTATTGGCCCTTGTTCCTTGCTCCATGTAGGCCCATCCCAGGCTTCCCACCACCTACCTCAACCTGTATAAGTTCCTGCTGAATGCAATTAAAGGAGATCCTGCTTTGACAGACTCTAGATTCAGTGTGTGTGTTTCTCCCAGGTTGCCAGTGGAGGGGAGGTCTGAGTCATTGACACTCACCATCCCGCTCAGCCCCAGGGAAAGTCCAGCAGGTCCAGCTCTGCCCTAGCCCTTTCTGCCAGAGAACCCAGCAAGAGACCATGTGAAAGTCCATGATCCTTGCTGTCGCTGACTATAGGGGGCAAAGGAGCTTCTTTTGCAATGGTATTGACTGCAGACTCACAGTTGAGAATGAGAGACACAGAAAGCTTCTGTGACAACCTCTCTCCCTCACCCCCACTCTCCCTAACTACCCTCCCCCCCAAAAAAGAAAAGGAAACAGTCTAGACAAGAAGCCATTGGAGAGAACTCTCAAAATTTTGTGATAGGGACCCTGAAGGGTAGCTTTTCATAGTTGATAGCTTCTGGTAGGGTAGGAAGGACTAATTTTTCTTTAAGGGGCTGGCCACTGGGAATTTGACCATGCTCCAGTGAGTGTATGCCTCTTTTCTTTCTTTTGTTTAAACATAAAATTTTATTGAATCTTTGAGAATTTCACATCATGCACCCCAATCCCTCCCACCTCCCAGTTCCTGTTATCTACCCTTCACTGCTATAGCATCCCTCCAAAAGGAAAATTTAAAGAACAAAAATAATAAAAATAAAATATATTAACTACAAAAACAACCCGCAAAAAAAAGGCAAACAAAAAAAGGAAGAAAGAAACGCTTTGTTCCTCTCCCACTTTTCCATCACCTCTTCAGCCATCTTAGTGGCATGGGAAGCTACAGTGTGTCACACAGTAGATCCTTTTGTCCAAAGAGCTTCCCTTGCAAATGTTCATTGTGTAAAGAGTTGTTGGTCTGGTTTGAGGTCTCTGGTTTCTACTGCACCATAAACTCTCATCAAAACTCCTCTCAGGTATCCTACTGTGGCCCCAAATCATGGAGATCCAGTTCTATGGTTCCACAGGATCAGTCCCTTCATGTGCTCCAGCAGGTCATAGATGGGGCAGATGTGGGGTGGGCCCACTCAAAGCCCTGGTTGTGTGCCTGGGCAGTAGCTAAGTTGGTCAGTCCAGGGCCGCTTGAACCAGCCCTCTCAGGGGAAGGGAGGCCAACTCTCCCATGAGGGGTAGAGCCAGCCCTCCTGAGTGGTCATTATGGCATTAAGTCAATAGGTCATTCAGGCTAGCTCTCCCATGTAAGGTGAAGCCAGCTCTCTCAGAGCCAGCAGAGGGTAGGGCTGGCTCAGCACAGACCATGGATTTCAACAGCCATGATTCACATGGGCCCCAATAGTAAGAAGGGCAATGGACATCAACACAGACTCCCAGTGTAGTAGGACCACAGACCCAGACATGGTCCTCAGCAGCAGCCTGGACCTGGATGTCACCATGGTCCCAGGTGGCAGCACAGGCCACTCAGATCAGTAGGGCACAGCAGTAGCATGGTTCTCAGACACCAACATGGCTTCAGGTGTCAGTCCAGACTCCAGACATCTACATGGCCTTCAGTGGTAACAGGAGCCACAGACATCAACACAGAACCGTGGCTCGGTATGGTCCTGGACAGCAGCCCAGTCCCAGATGCCACCATTGACCCAGGTGGCAATCAGGCCACCCACATCAACCCATTCTTCATCTCCTTGGCCTCTTCAAGTCATCTTCTCTCCACAGAGTGTGAACTGTTCTCTCCCTCCCTCCCACTTCCCCACCATATATTCACACATGGGTCTTCCCTTTTCAGCCAAACCTTCCTGGAAACCTGCCCAGAAATGTATTTCTTAGTTGATTGCAGACCCAACTTCCCAAAGGCCCATATCTAAATACCACAGCCAGGTTAAGCTTCTGGTTTCAACCTGCCTTTCAGAGGACACACACCATACCCCACAATCTCTTCATCTGGCCTTCTCCAGTGTCTCTTCTGTTTCTTTAACCAGAAAAAGTATGTAAATGCTTCCCTGATGTATGGTTTGAATAAGAATGGTCCCTATAGGGGCTGGAGGAAGTGGCTCAGCTGTTAAGAGCACTGACTGCTCTTCCAGAGGGCCCAGGTTCAATTCCGGGCACTCACATGGCAGCTCACAACAATCTGTAAATTCAGGATCCAACACCCTTGCAATGACATACATGCAAGAAAACCACTAATGTGTACAAAATAAAAATAAATTATTAAAAAAAAGATGGTCCCTATAGACTCTTATGTTTGAACACTTAGTCCCCAGTTGACCAACCTGTTTGGGAAGGATTAAGGGGTGTGGCTTTGTTTGAGGAGATGTGTCACCAGAGGTGGACCTTGAGGTTTCCAAAGCCTACACCATGCCTAGTTAACTTTTGCTCTGTTCTCTCTGTCTCTCTGTTTCTCTGTCTCTCTCGGTGTCTCTTTTTTTTCTGTGTGTCTCCCTCTATCACTGTCTTTTTGTTATTATCTACCTATCTTCATCATCATCTATCCATTTATCATCTATATATTTATCTGTCATCTATCTCTCTCTATCATCTACCTATCTATCATATATCTATCTATCATATATCTATCTATCATCTCTACCTATCATCTATCTATCATCATATACCCATCTATCTATCTAACTGCTTCTGTCTCCTCCCCTTCCCTCTCTGTCTCCCGCCTGCTTGTGGATCAGGATATACGCTCTCAGCTACTGCTCAAGCATTATATCTGCCTGCCTGCTCCCATGCTCCCCGCAGTGATGGTCATGGACTCTATTACTCTGGAACTGTAAATTTCAAACAATTCTTTCTTTTCTAAGTTACCTTGGTCATGTTTTGCCACCACAATAGAAAAGTAACTAAGACACCTGGGTCAATGAACCACTCCAACCAGTTGAACCTAAGGATGTGGGAACCCTTCATAGCTGCTCAACCAGAAGCCCAGGAAAGATAATCATGCATCTGTGACTGGTGTAGGAAGATAGGCAGTCTTGAGAACTGAGGTACCCACCTGGGAGTTCTGATGCTATTTCCAGACAGCTAGAATCACGTATTTCCATATTAGCTCTAATCGAATTGAAGGACAGCTGTCTGGTGTTCCCTACAGGATCTGTTGTTTGCTTGATGAGAAACCACACACACTACCAGTGTTCATGGATTACTGAGTGATAACGCAGGAGAATGGGGTCTGTGGCCCCTGTGTCCTCGGCTGAGTGGATAGATACGACTTAATTTCTATTTCTCTCAAACAGCCTTGATCTAGATCATGTAGTCTGCTACCTTTTTATTTTGGTCAAGTACCAACTTCCCTACATCCAAATGGACACAGTTTAAGTTGTTGGGTCTGCATGAATCTGGAGGGTAACTACATCCCAGCAATCCCTCTGTGGTTTTTGGAGGACCTGACGTCCATCCAGGAATCCCCTAACCTTCACAAGTATCATCTGGAGAATATTTTAAACATTATCGTTGTGACAGCGATACAATTTCCCCTTTCCAGCTTGTCCAGTTCTTCTAGCCCATTGTCCTGACAGTCGGGATCTAGGTGTATCTTTATCCTGTCATCCAACATAGTTCCTCTGAGCCTAACAGCTTCCTTCACACCCAGCCCGCTTCTCTCAAAGTCTCCAAATAAGAAAATTAGGTGGCCCACACCTAGAATTTCTCTTGTGTCTGAATTATGCATCCAGAAATACAGCAGCCATGCACCAGCACTCTGGGTCTTGTCAGTTCCAACTCCCTAAGTCCACTCCTCTGTCTTTCACTCAAACATGCTCATCCATACTTTAGTGGAAATATCATTGCAAATGGAGTTTATTCTCCAGAAGAGACACAACCGTGACTAGGAAGACACAACCCGGGAAGTGGATAACAATGTGTTTATATCAGAGCACAGTAAGCAAGCACTTGCATGCTGACTAAAATATGAATTTGTTAAAACAGAGTATATGCCCACCTACTGGAATGGCCTGCATACACTCTTTAATGATGTTATAGAAAAGTGCATAATGGCTTGGAAAATTGCTCCTAATATATATTTAAGTGCTAAAAGCATATTACAGAACAGTACATGAAAAACGATGCTATTTTTGGAGTATTTATTTATGTATCTTGGAGAACGGCTGCAAAAAACTCATTGGAATGATCGACATGATATGGTTTATAAACAAATATACCTTTCAGCATGCAGACACATTCTCCTTATTTTGCCTACAGTGCTGTGGACTGAATCCAAAGCCTTACACTTGCTAAGCAAGCACTCCACCAAATGAGCTAAATTCTTAACCTCACTTTCCACCTCCCCTCAGTGGCCACTCCATTCCTCTTTGCCCCTTTTCAACAAAGCTGCGTGAAAGAGGAGCTGTGGGGTGTGTTCAATGAATGATGCCAATTATTGGTAGCCATGACAAATTTTAGATATGGCATGACAATTATCTCCAGTAGGGCTCAGAGTCAATGTTAGGAATGCCCAGAATTCAGCCGCTATACAGCCCATTCTCCAGGAGAATAAGAGGGAAAAGTGGGGATGTCCGAAGCAGCTCAGCTCCTGGATCTCCTGATTTCCAAGAGGAAACCTATAGAATGTATTTGATTGAACACCAGTGATCCAACCCAGAACACAGCTACAAACAGCAGCACCCGTGCCCCTCACCAAAGAATGAATATAAAACCTTAAGTAACCATTAAGTCACAGACTCATCAGTGACATTTTCTATTTTCCAAGCACCTGACTTCATGGAAAGAGCATGGTCTTTCCATCAGACATCTGCATTTCAGCCCTCACTAGACACTTACTAGCACTGACCTTGGGGAAATCGTCCAGTCTCTCTGATTCTCCACCCCTCCATCATCAGTAGAGACTAACAGAGACAGCTAATGCATGGTATTAGGAGACTAGGTGCTTAGCGCAGGTTTGAGATTGGGTACTGATTAAAAGTTACAGATAAAAAGAACAGCAATGGCAGAGGTAGCATTCCGTGAGGCCAGCCCTCCAAACAAAGATCACTTTATAGAGTTTTCCCTCAGGCTTACAAACATTCCCCCTACTTCATCTGAAGCCTTGTCTCAGGTCACGTGGAAGAGCATACAGACTAACAAGACAATGGATTTAACAGATTTTAAAAAGTTTTCGTGGGAACGTAAGTGCTGTTCTGTTACATAAGCAGCGTAACTGTAGGGATGTGGCTTCCAGATGCTCTGGCTTCTGAAAACCTAGACGACAATGTTCCACAAGAGCACAGACACCCCTAGCCACCCCACAAGGAAGATTTCTCTGCAGGCCAGCCTAAAGTACTAGACACAGACTGACTGGGCAGCCACTGTGACACCATCAGGGAGACCTCCCTGATGCCTCTGAGCCCATTTGGAGGACACGGTCTTACTTGGCGAAAACCATCCTGATTGCCAGATGACAGACAGGCCTTGTAACTCTTTACTACCACACCCCAAGAATGGGGCTTATTCCACTCCCCCACCCCACTGCCTACTTCTAAGGAGGCAGGAGGTGTTAACTTCAGCCAACGCTGTAGAGTGACTTCACGGAGGGAGGGCAAGGACCACACCTGGAACCGGAATTATAGGTGGTTGTGAGCCTATGTGGATACCAGGAACCTATTTACCCTGAGCCATCTCTCTAGCCCCTTACTTGGCCTTTAATCAGTGAGCTTGATGTATGGACTATCCACTGAGAAAGCCTGATGAGGTGATAGGGGCTTCTCAGGTGTAGTGGTGGACAGCTGGTGACTGACCCATGCACTCAGGGGTACAGGGACTTTTCAGACTCCTGAATTCATATCATTTGGCTTGTGAAACAAACCTCAGTTCATTGTGCTTTTGACTGGACCTTGTTTCTTAACTTGAATTTCCTCTTTTGATTCCCTTGCAGCACCGTGTCTGTGCTTTGTTAGAGCCATAATTCAGAAATTAATCCTGAAACTAGCTAATTACAAAGCCGTTCTCAGTTATCCTAGCCACAAGGACATGGCAAGCTTGATCTTAATTTGGTCTCATTGAAATAAAAACCTTCAAAATAAATACAATATCATTATTTTACCTAAAAGTTTACAATGATTCCTTCATCTCATGAATACTCCATTAATGACTAATATTGGTACTAGCAGGTCCCAGTCCTGGATTCCTGAGGATAGGGTTCTCCTAATCTCCTGCTGCACCTCAGAGAACCTCATCCCATGGGCTACAAATCCTTGCCAAAGCATTCAGATGACATAGCCCTTCACCCCTCTCTGATCCTCCATCAGTGCATTCTCTTGGGCAGAGCATCTTACTAGGCAACCAACAACACTTCGGTGCAATAGCCATCCAAGGTTTTCTCTCATGCAGGAGTTCCATACTGTCCCCTGCTTGATGGAGCACCTGCATAGAAGCTATGCCTCTACCTTCACACTTCCTGAACTTGACACTGAGCACCAGGTTTTCTCTCTGCATATCTTCTCTATCCTGGTCACCCAGCAGCATCCTGAAGTCAGCTGCCCTCACTTGTCACCTCAGTCACCTTCCATGTCACCTCGCACATGTGCGCATATGGGTATAGAATTCTGACCTCTGTTCACTGTCCACCTCTTCCAAGTCCCTTCTCATTATCCATCCTTCCCGAGCCTTTTCCTTGACATAACATTGTCATTCAACCATCTCGTTGTCATCATGTCCCCCAGAAAACTGTCCTCAGAGTTCTTTGGTAATTGGTACTGACAGGGGCAGATGTGTCTCACTGCCATGAAAAGTCCTAACTTCTTAAAACATTTAAATACCATATTCCATAGGTCTTTGAGAGGTTTGAAGATCACCTACCTAATTGAAATATTATCTGTATATCTAGGAAACCTAAACAACATGACTAGAATCAAGATCAGAAATACATATACACAGTATAAATTTGTATCAATAAACCAAGATCCATACCAATGAAAATCTCTATAGCATAACCCCCTTTAAATGTAAACAAACATTTATAAAAATCATTTAGGGAATTTGGGTGTAGATCTCTCTAAACTGCTGCCTGCTTTTTGTAATTTTGGGGGTGGGTGGGTTATGGCAACCTTTCAGGGGGTCTTTGTCCATCGAACCACATAGAAGGATTCCACAGGTTCTCATCCTCTGTGGAAACAAAAGAAAAAACTCTTTTCCAACACAACATATTCTTAGACCCATATTTTAAAGTCAAGAAACCTTTAGAATGTATATGTTGGGTTAGCTTAGCAGCCAGTACAATGAAATATCTCTCTATATTTAGCTCATTCACAGTCAAAAAATTCAAAGACTCTCTGTGAATTTTCCATCTTTACATGGCTAATTTTTCTTTACTTCTTTTAATCTATGACTGTCTGTATTCTGTCTCTTTAAAGACTTTTTTTTAAAAAAAACGCTTAGTAGGTGAAAGTAAGCCAAGCAGGCAGGGGTGGGAGACTTCTGGATTGTGGACCATTTAGGTCTTTTAAGCTGGTCCACCTGGTAGGTATGAGTTCGGATCCATGTTGGGCACCAGATGAAGATAGACACTAAATAGAAATGCTTAAAAAAAAAAAAAAGAAAGAAAGAAATCCTGCACTAGCTCAGAATTCAGCATAATAAAAGGTTATTTACTTAGGGATAGACTCACAGACCACAGTCCTCTGCTCAAACAGGGAACAGCAACCAAATTCTGCAGCCATAAGTGAGAGCAACTGCGCACTTTACATCAGCTTTTATAGCATAAGAGGTCATGCCTGGGTGGGTGGGTAACTTAAAGGCTACTGGCTGTAGAAATTTCTGCAGCACCAGATAACAAAGCAAACCTCAACAGATTAAAAAAAAAAATGAACTAACTCCCTGTATCCTATTGGATCACCATGGCTTAAAGTTAGAATTCAATAACAGTAACTGCAGAAAGCCTACAAACTCATGTAAATTGAAGAATTTTCAACTGAATCAGCACTGGCTCAAGGAAGAAATAAAGAAATTAAAGACTTCCTAAAATTCAATGGAAATGAAAGCACAACATACACAAACTTATGGGACACTATGAAAGCAGTGCTAAGAGGAAAGTTCATAGCGCTAAGTGTCTACCTAAAGAACATGGAGAAAGTTTGCACTAGCAATTTAACAGCACATCTTGAAAGCGCCAGAACAAAAAGGAGCAAACTTACCCAGGAGGAGTAGGAAATAATCAAATTGAGGGATGAAATCAATGAAATAGAAACAAAGAATAATACAAAGACTCAATGAAACAAAGAGTTTGTTCTTTGAGAAAATCAACAAGATAGACAAACTAACCTAAAAGCAGAGAATATTCAAATAAACAAAATCAAAAATGAAAAGGAGGACATAGCAACAGACACTGAGGAAATTCAGAAAATCATATTGGGTCATACTTGAAAACCTGTACTTCGCAAAATTGGAAAATCTAAAAGAAATGGACAATTTTCTGCATAGGTACCACATACCAAAATTGAATCAA
>NC_022013.1:63430829-63432968 GCF_000317375.1 Microtus ochrogaster | reverse complement strand
AAAAAAATCAGTCGCCCTCCTATATACCAATAATAAATGGGCTGAGGAAGAAATCAGAGAAAATAACCAATTATGATAGCTACAAATAACATAAAATATCTTGGGGTAACTCTAACCAAACAAGTGAAAGACCTATATGATAAGAACTTTAAGTCACTTAAAAAAAAAAATAAATTCAAGAAGATTTCAAAAAATGGAAAGATCGCCCATACTCTTGGATAGGCAGGATCAACGTAGTAAAAATGGCAATCTTACCAAAAGCAATCTACAGATTCAATGCAATCCCTATCAAGATCCCAACACAGTTCTTCACAGACCTCAAAAGAACAATACTTAGCTTCACATGGAAAAACAAAAAACCCAGGATAGCCAAAAGAGTACTGTAAAAATAAAGGAATTTCTGGAGGCATCACCATCCCTGACTTCAAGCTCTACTATAGAGCTATAGTAATAAAAACAGCTTCGTATGGGCATAAGAACAGATAATTATATTAATGGAATCAAATTGAAGGCCCTGATATTAATCCACACACCTATGGACACCTGATTTTTGACAAAGAAGCCAAAATTGTACAATGGAGAAAAGAAT
The DNA here is from genome assembly GCF_000317375.1 of Microtus ochrogaster. Taxonomy (NCBI): domain Eukaryota; kingdom Metazoa; phylum Chordata; class Mammalia; order Rodentia; family Cricetidae; genus Microtus; species Microtus ochrogaster. The sequence goes on along the minus strand of NC_022013.1, from coordinate 63,432,379 downwards.
GCATTTTCAACAAATGGTGCTGACATAACTGGATATTGATATATAGAAGACAACAAATAGACCCATATCTATTCCCATGCACAAAACTCAAGTCCAAATGGATCAAACAATTCTACATAAATCCAGTAACACTGAACCTGATAGAAGAAACGTGGGAAGTAGTCTTGAATGCATAGGCACAGGAGATCACTTCCTAAATATTACATATAACTCACAGACTCTGAACTGACAGCTGGGGATCCTGCATGAGACCAAACTAAGCCCTCTAAATATGGGTGACAGTTATGTCGCTTGATCTGTCCCCATCCCCCACCCCCGGCAGTGGGACCAGGACTTATCCTGGGTGCATAAATTGGCTTTTCTGAGCTTATCCTCTCAACCTTGATACAGTAGGGAGGGGCTTGGTCCTGCCTCAACTTGGTGTAGTAGACTTTGTTGTCTCCCAAAGTGAGCCCTTACCTCATTTGAGGAATGGATGGAGGGTAGGATGGGGAGAGGTGTGGTGGGAGAAGGGAAGGGAGGGGGAACTGGAGCTAGTATGTAAAGTTAATAAATTTTAAATAAAAAAGGAAGGGTACAATGACTCCTACCTCCTTTTATGGGGAATGTCAGCAGGCCTGATCTTGAGGGTCTCCTTCAGGGAATCACAGTCATTAAGATGGTAATAGCCACTATGTTAAAGACATTAATTTAGTTTCTCAAAGACATACTATTGTTAATTGGTAGAGCAGAAACTTCATCTAGATCCACCCACCTCCAGGTTGCTACTGTTCACTTAGTTGTATAAGCAATGTCATTAGCTATGAGATGACAAAGATGACTAAAGCTATTGCCTTTGCCTCCTGGGAGTTCACCGTTTTTAATTGGAGCCAAGATAAACAAGATAGTCTGTTTCTAAAAAAATTTTAAATCTCAAAAAAAGCAAGAGCAGGAGACAAGTGAGGTATATGTCTCTTTTTTATCCTTATTGTACCATAAAGGGATCAAAGTCATAGAGACATTAAATATTTTTCCAAGGCTTCATGGATAGCAAGTAATGGTTCCAGCATGCAAATCCAGGTGGTCTGACCTCAGAGTCTGTGTTCTTAATTAATACTCTCCTACTTCCCTGCATTGGTCCTTAGGCAGTTCTCGTGCCTGCTCTAGAGTTGTTGCCCTGTTTCATAGGACTCAGCTGTATCTACAGTCCTTTCCAGGGTAGGGAAGCAGAGTACCAGGTGTGAATTTGTAGCCCTTAGGGTGAATGAGGTTTCTCATTCCCAGGGCTGATAAGATACCCTACAGTGGCAGTGAAGAGAGTCCAAACACAAAGAGAACAATGTTGAAACATCAGTAGAAGACAATTTGACATCTTTCTGGAATACACTGACAAAAAATTGGCAAGTTAGTGGAAGAAGAGGCAGCCCAGGCTAGGTGGTGGTGGTGGCACCTATTTTTAATCTCAGCATTCAGAAGGCAGAGGAAGGAGGATCTCTGGGAGTTTGTGGCCAGCCTGGTCTACAGAGTGAGTTCCAGAATATCCAGGGATGTTACACAGAGAAACCCTGTCT
>NC_022013.1:63425326-63430124 GCF_000317375.1 Microtus ochrogaster | reverse complement strand
GAGTTGCCAGCTGCAACCTTGTTGGTAAGCCACAAGCCTCATGGTAAAATATAAAATAATGGAAATGGGTTAATTCTAGATGTAAGAGCTAGCTAGCAATATGCTTAAGCTACTGACCAAACAGTATTGTAAATAATATAGTTTCTGAGTGATTGTTTCATGATCTGGGCAGCCAGGAATGAACAAGCAGCCTCCCCCAAGAGCTACCCTTAAGGAGGAGGGAAGGCAGAATGGGGAAAGAAAAGATAAGAGTAAACTCAAAGGTTTTAGAAAGAGCATCACTCTTCCCTCTCCAACTACTATACCCTACACCATAATATGGGTCAACCAAGGAAAAGGAAGAATGTACTCTCTGGAAGTGGAACAGACTACTTGAAAAGCTCTCTCCAGGCAGCAGTATCCCACTGCTCAGCCACCACAGGTGTCTCCCCTACAAGCCCACTGTCCTCAGAGATTCAAATTCACTTTCTTATACAAACAGACAACTGTGCATCAAAAGACATTTGAGGCAAGCCTTCACCATGAAAGCAGGTGACCAAGGACTACAGGAAGATATGGCTCGATGATGAAGAGCACTTATTGCGCTTGCAGAAAACAAGAGTTTGGTTCCCAGCACCCACATCTAGTGACTCACAACCACCTGCAATTCCAGATCAAAAAGATGTAATGCCCTTTTCTATTCTCTGCAAGAATCTGAGCTTATCCACCACACACAAAGTGCAAAACAAAGGGCTGGAGAGGCAGTTCAAGAGTTAAGAACACTGACTATTCTTCCAGAAGACCTGGGTTTGATTCCTAGCACCAACATGGTGGCTCACAACTTGTCTGTAACTCCACTTCCAGGGAATCCAACACCTCTGCAGGCCCCTGCACACACACATGGTACACACACACAAACTTGAGCTCACAAATATAAACATTTTTAAATAAAAATAACTATTTTAAAAGCAGATCCATAGAGATACATTTTTAAAGAAGCATCCCCATCAGGCAGTTAAAAGGGTGAAAGGAGGTAAGTTTTATTTAAGGTCAACTAGGTGATCAGATATCAGAAGTTGGTGTCTCAGCTACTGTTCTATTGATGTGAAGAAACACCATGACCAAGGCAACTCTTACAAAAGGAAGCATTTAATTGGGGGCTTACTTCCAGTTTTAGAGGGTTAGCACATGATCATGGCAGGAAGCAGACAGGCATGGCACTAAAGCAGTAGCTGAGAGCTTTGCATCCTGATCTACAGGAAGCAGGCAGAAAGACAATAGGCCTGGCATGGGCTTTTGAAACCTCAGAGCCCACTCCCGACACACCTACTCCAACAAGGCCATATTCCCCCTAATCCTTCCCAAACAGTTCCACTAATTGGGAACCAAACATTCAAGCACATGAGCCTAGGGGATCTATTCTTATTCAAATGGGAATTGGGAATGAGGAATCTGATTCAATCTGAGTGTGAACAAGCATCAATGAGGGGGAAGGATTCTTGCCCAACTGACTTAGCGGGGTTCTTAGACTAAATCAGGGTTCTAGATAAGCAAGTGCAGATGGACCCAGGGGCAAGTCCAGAAGTCTGCTCAAAGTCTGGGTCAAGCAAAGAAATCATTGGCAGAATCTACATTCACTTAACAAAGAGAAAAGCAGAAAGACCCAGGAAGTTACTTCATTCATGGAGCAAGAAATGTGAAATACAAAACAAGTTCAACACACAATGAAACAAGACAAAGAATTCTGGAAGTTTGGAGTGAGACTGTCAAAATCAAGCCTTCCATACGAAGGGACCCAAGAAAACTCTCCAGAAAGTAAAATAAGAGAAATATTAAAAAAAATAGTTGTGAGAATACAAGAGGTCAAGCATTTGGATAATAGGAGTTTGAAAGAGAGAAGGAAGACAGCAGCTTCTCCAGAGGGAAACTGAATGGAAAAGAAGTGCTCAGAGGGACCAGGATGTGCAAAGACACAGGCCTAAGAAAGCATGAGCGGTGTGGAGATCTGTAAGTGGTTCAGAGAGGCAGAAAATGGGGTTCCTGGGAACAAACAGGTAAGACTTTGGACTCTTAAGTGGTTCTCAACCTGTGGGTCACAACCCCTTTAGGGGTCACATATCAGATAGCCTATATGACAGATATTTACATTACAATTCATAAGAGTAGCAAAATTACAGTTATGAAGTAGCATCAAAAATAATCTTATGCCTGGGGGTCACCACAACAAGAGGAACTGTATTAAAGGGCTGTGGCATTAGGAAGGCTATGAAGGCTTAGAGGCAGGCTCACAAGTTCCTGAGTACCATATACAGGTATCTGGCCTTTTACTGAGAGATTATAAGGGCCTTTCCTTCTTCCTTCTTTCTCCTCCCCCCCACCCCCCGCCCCGAGACAAGGTTTCTCTGTGTAAAATCCCTGACTGTCAGGAAACTCACTTTGTAGACCAGGCTGGCCTTGAACTCACAGAGACCCGCCTACCTCTGCCTCCCAAGTGCTGGGATTAAAGGCATGTGCCACCACTACTCTTTCTTTCTAAGGACAGGGTCTTGCAATGTCACCAAGGCAGGCCTTGATCTTCCGAACCCAGTCTTCCCAGCTTGCCCTTCTTCAGCTTCAGGCTCCTGCCCCAGCTAGCTGAGGACATTTTAAGATGACAAGTTAGATGACCGAATTTACAAAGATGGACAATTAGGAGTCCAAACTGTAAGAAGTGGACTATTCTAGCCTCCAGTGGCGTGTGACAAGTACCCACAAATGGTGTGGCTTAAATGGTAGCAGCCTTAGTGTGACTTGAAAATCTGCCATTTGAACAGGACTCAGTAGGGACAGTTGCCTCTGTACCCTGTGGCATGAACTGAGAAGGTTCAGAGGCAACGAGTGGTTTGCTGGCTCAGGGGCTCAAATGACAAGTGAAGTCAGTAGGTGGTGCAGCTGTAGTCACTGGCTCTCAGGACTCCATAGAAATGTGTTGACACAGAAGGATATACAGAGGCCAGGAATTCAAGCCCAGACTTGGGGTACATAGTCAGGTCCTCATCAAACTGGCCAGTTCCTGTACTTCACTGACTGGGTCACAGGGATTGGCTCAGGAATGGGTGGGTGTGGCCCAATCAGCTATCATGAGACTCAATACGACACTTCCTGGGAATTTAGGGAAAGCCAGTACATTAGTGTTCCTGAAGAACGTGTGTGGTAGAAGCTGCTGCAGCCATTTTGGCTGTTCTGTGCTGTTTTGCATTGTTTGATTGAGGGGAGACACACACACACACACACACACACACACACACACGCTAGAGAGGAATTCCACTTAACACAGACTGGAAGTAGCAAGATGGAGCAGTCTCTAAAACAGAAGAGGAAGTGGAAATATGCTGGGAAAACAAGTCTCAAGAATGAACACACCTCTGCTTCATGACGCCAGCTTCCCTTCCCCCTTCCCCTCCCATGTCTGCTCTTCCCTGGCAGGAAGCTGCCTGCTCCCTTGGCTAGGTGGAAGGAATGCTAATTCTTCTAACTGGAGAGCTCTGTTCTCAGAAGGGCCATTTACACTCTGCTCAATACGACTGATGGAGCATAAACTAATTAATTCTCAGAATGAGAGCATCTCTATCAGGTTTGTCCCAAATAGTAATGAATCATTACCAGCCAAGACCTTAGCATCTGCTCGCTCAATCAATACCCCTCCAGCCGCATGCTATGAATGTCATGGGTGCTGTTGCCTGGCTGCCAGGCAGCCTGCATCCCCTGGCCCCCAGAGGCCCATTAGTTTTCTGAACAGCAGAAGACCTCAGGCCTGGAAGGATGACAATGTTAGGAGCACACAAGGGTGCAGCTTGTTGGAAGACATGGTGGAAGGAAATGACATATTTCCAATTCTTCTTATCAGAAAACCTCAGAGCTGAAAAGATATTAACGGTGCCCCCATGCTCTTCTTACACACTCGGGATGACAGTGGGCTCATGACCTCACATTATACTGTTTTTCATGCCTGACTGTTAGAATGAAGTCACTAATATTTGTACAAGATGCAGTTTGAATGAAGCCATTCAATAAAAAGAGGTGGAGAGAAAAGCAAATGGACCAAAGGACAGGAATATAATTAAGCAAGGGATATAGTCTGCAGAAAGAAAAAACAGTCCATTCTACAGAACTACAAATAAAATTCCTTTGTGATCCAAAGGAAAAGGAAGTCATGACCATATCCAAATTCACAACATCAGTAAGTAGAAGATAGAGAAGTAAATACATGCATATACACAGACATATGCAGGAAGACACATTATGTCATGATTTGGAGAGGGTCTGGGCATGTCTCCCAAGGGTTCAGGTGTTGGGAGATCAGTCCTTGGTGTGGTCATATTAAGAGGGGATGTACCCTTTAAAAGAACAGGACCTAGTGAGGGTTACTTAGGTCAAGAGAGTCCCTGTCTCAAAAGAGAATGCTTCTTTTTTCAAAACTAATGTTAGCCTGCCTTGTGTATTTCATTATAATAAGAAAAATAGGTTAGTACACTAAACATACACATAGATGATAGATGATAGATAGATAAATAGAACACATAAATACACAATTAACATTAAATAACTTCTTAAGTTAATAAGCCTGTTAAGTTAATAAATCTTAAGTTAATAAGTATGTTCTTCTGAAAGTTTACACTTAGCAGGGTGGTAGTGGCGCACACCTTTAATCCCAGCACTCAGGAGGCAGAAGTAGGTGGATCTCTGAGAGTTCGAGGCCACCCTGGTCTACAAGAGCTAGTTCCAGGACAGGCCCCAAAGCCACGGAGAAACCCTGTCTCAAAAAACCAATAAACAGGGG
>NC_022013.1:63417639-63420139 GCF_000317375.1 Microtus ochrogaster | reverse complement strand
AACGGTCATTTGTAAAATGTTAATGACTCCATAAAGCAAGGATATCTTTTTAAAGTCTCTGATTAGAGCCAGATAAATTTGGAGTTGAGTCCTAATGAACTGCTTGATCTGTGTGTCACCAGACACATTACTTAACCTCTCTGGGCCTCCATTTTGTCATATATAAAATGAAGGCAATGGTAACTACTTCAAGGGATCATTCTGAAGATTAAATGCTTGGGCAGTTGGCTTAATAGAGTCTGGTTAGTGGACCACACATGAAAACAAGTGGTATGCTTTCCTAAGCTCTGGCTTCGCCCATGCCTTGATGAGTCTCCCGTTCCTAGTTTGTAGGCACATTACAGGGAAAGCAGCCAGCTTTCATTTTTAATATTTAAACTGAAAGTACAGTGTAGTAAGGGGTCACTTGTTTGTTCCCGACTGCTCAGACCCCCGAAATAATCACACAGAAACTGTATTAATTAAAGCACTGCTTGGCCCATTAGCTCTAGCTTCTTATTGGCTTATAAGCTTTTACATCTTAATTTAACCCATTTCTATTAATCTGTGTATCGCCATGTGGCTGTGGCTTACAAGCAAGGTTCCATCCTGTGTCTGTCTCTGGCGGGGCTACCTGGCATCTCACTGACTCTGCCTTCTTTCTCCCTGCATTCAGTTTAGTTTTCCCAGCCTACTTCTGCTCTGCCCTATCAACAGGCCAAAGCAGTTTCTTTATTCATTAATGAATAAAAGCAACACATAGACAGAAGGAACTCCTATATCAGTACAGTCTACCTTCAAAATTGTAATTACAGATGCAATGCTATACTCTCCCTTCCTCCTTTGTTGGCTAGGTATCTATGATAGCCATGATTCCAACATGACAGGATTGAGAATCCTCTAAGACACAAATCTCCGGGCATGTCTGTGAGAAAGTTTCTAGAGTGGGCTAACCGAGGTAGGAACACCCACCCTAACTGTAGGCGGCACTATTCCACGGGTGGGATTCTGGACTGAGTAAAAGGGAGAAAGTACACGAAGCACCAGCTTCCTGACTGTGGGTATGTGGTCAGTCACTTTATCCTTCTGGCACCATTACCTTCTACCACAATATCCCCAGAACTATGAGCCAGAAGAAGCTCTTCCTCATTTAAATTGTTTGCTGTCATTTATTTTGCCACAACAATGAAGTGTAACTAAGACAGAAAATCATCCAATCATCTTGTCATTAGGGAGCAATGTGGCCTTTTCTTTCACCTTTCTCTTCTGGGGCCATTTCTCCTCTCGTGCTTTTCAGCAGGGGAACGAGGGTACAAAAGACGGAAATGTGGATTTATAGACATTAGTACTGGTCTATAAATACAGCCAGCTCTAGCCCCTTCTGGGCACATAATGGGATTATATCTTTCTGTTGCCCTGAAGGTTGGTAGAGTCATGTGACTCAATTTAGTAAATGCCGCATAAGCATAGATTCTACTAGGTTGAGTAGAGACAGACAGAGAGCGTGAACAGTGAGTATTATTATGCTCACTGTCATAAAGCACTATGATTTAGGGGCTGTTTGTTACTTAGCATAACCTAATCTATTTAACCCTGGCCTTTTCTTCACCACTTCCAATAGCAGGCTCTGTGGTAGGTTCCAAAACTCATTTTGGAAACCAAGAATGTGCTCTTCAGAAGACTTCTCAAAAAGGGGGACTATCTGCTACCAAAGGAGCCATCCAACTGTACCTCTGAACCCACTCCTTTCCTGCCCTTGGCTGTCTATCTTTAAAATGTCCTTGTAGTCAATTTCTTGAATAGGCCTCAACACAATGACTCAAGTGATTCCAAAATATTCATTCAACTCATGAGTGGCTCATGCAAGACTTCAATGTCCTCTCTCTACCTCACTATCTCTGTATGAATTTCCCATTGCTGCCAAGACAAATTACCCTAAACACAATGGCTTAAGCAGTATAAATTATTACTGTGCGATTTCATTAGTATAAAGTTTGGGAAGATGTAAGCATATAGGGTCACACATAGTCCTCCCTATAACTTTCTCGTAAAGAAACAGTCTATTCTGTTGAACATCTACTGTGGTCAGGGCCAGGGCCAGGACCCACGGGAAAAATATGATTATTTTGAGTCTCGGATCATTTCTCTATTGTTCTTAGCTTCAGGCAATCATTTGCATTTCTTGGATCACAGTTCCCTTCCTCTGTCTTCACAACTTGGAGGTTGAGTACTTTCACCTCATCTAATCTATCCTACTGCTTCATCTTCCCAGCCCTGCTCTCTGATCACAGCCAAGAAAGGTTTAAACTTCCCAGACTTGTAGGCCAGGCTAGATGATCCAGGATAATCTCTCCACCTCAAGCTCCTTAATTTAATAAGATTTGCCAAGTCCCTCTGGCCACAGCATATAAGATAATATCCACAGGTTGTCAGAGTAAGTACTTAGACAGAAAGGTCATTACTCTACTATCTCTCTAATTGCCTTTTGCATATGTTCAACTGAGCACAAAAATTAAGTTGG
>NC_022013.1:63411658-63416788 GCF_000317375.1 Microtus ochrogaster | reverse complement strand
AGTTTTAAAGAGATAAAACTAATTCTAGTACTATGCTTTATTTAACTCAATATATATATATAAATTAAAATTGACAAAATATTATCAATAAAAAAACTCAACATTCTTCAATTGTACTAAATCTCGGCATCTATTGTTTCTTATATTTACAGCACATATCAAAATAGACCAGCCATCTATAAGTGTTCAACAACCACCTTGGGCTGGCAGCACTACATTGGACCGGTCCATTTGTTAGACTGGGACCATGTGAGGCCAAGACCAGGCCTGTGGTGACAGGGGGCAAATGAGTCTATTCAGTCCCTTTGGTTTGGGAATTCTTTGTTACATAGGTGAATAGGTGAATCCTTCCCCTGTTTTTGCCCTGTTTTAAATGTGGTGACCCATTTAAGTATCATCCACTGTGCTTTAAAATGCATGCTATGCTTAGCCCAGTGCAGAGCACATGGTACACGACATTCAACAGATAGCCTACCTAATGTCACGTATAAAAATAGACACACAGTAGGTACTCAAGAAGTAACCAGTAATTACTTTTATTTACCCCAAGTATAACAAACAAAATTCTGTAAAACTAAGTCAATGCAAGACTCAGAGCCAGTCACAAAGATTCAGGGAGTGTGTCCTCCCTCTAGGCCCTAAAGTCTAGGGCCTGATGTTTAATTAAGAATGTATCACCACTTCACAAGACATCAAAGGGAGAGTTACAGGCTAGGAATAGACACCAAAATCCATTCCTCAAAGTACGAAGTTATAACTAGGAACCAGATGACAGTGTACAATGTCAAAGCTAATGTCTCAAGGGTCTCCTTATATAACCCTTGTCTTTATATAAGGAAAGGGATTTATGGACCCAAGAAGGACTTCCCAAGACCCCTGACACCAAGCCAAGTTCAAAATAAAGATTCAGAAATGTTTCCTATGGCTTTAAGAGCATAAAAGAAGCCCTATCTTGGCATGGTGAAGAGAAGAGTCAAGAGATGTGGTCAAAAACTTTCCGTCTTGCTTCTACCTTCAACTTTCCATGTGATCATCACATGTTCCCTTTCCTGTGAGGAACTTGTAAGGTTCTAGAAATAAGAAGAACAATCCATGTATAATGGTTATTCTTCACTATCAGTTTGACTAGATTTAGAATCATGTAGGGGAGGGGGCTGGAGAGATGGCTCAGTGGTTAAGAGCATTGCCTGTTCTTCCAAAGGTCCTGAGTTCAATTCCCACCAACCACATGGTGGCTCTGTAATGAGGTCTGGTGCCCTCTTCTGGCCTTCAGGCATACAGACAGACACAATATTGTATACATAATAAATAAAATAAATATTTTTAGAATCATGTAGGGGATACAACTCAGGACTTGTCTGTGAGGTCACTTCCAGAGAGGTTTGAGTAAGAAGGAAAGATTTACTTTAAAACGTGAATGGCATTATCCCATGACATGGGAAAAAGAAGAGGTGTAGGAGGGAGCCTGTTTAGTACCAGCATTCATCTCTCCTGTCTGCATCCTGACTATTGACACAAAGTCACCAGCTGCCTCATATTTTTGCCTCTATGCCTTCCCTGCAATGATGAATGCAATCCTCTCAAATTATAAGTCAAAATAAATCCTTCATCCGATAAGTTCCTTCTTATCAGGTAATTTTGTCATGACCACAAAAAATAAAAGTAATTGGTACAGAAATTTGGTACCATGAGTGGAGTTGTTGCTATAATACACCTATCTGTGTGGTTTCCAAACTTACATGCTTTTGGAATTGGTTTGGAGGAGGAACATAGAAACGTTCAGAGCTGTAGACTAGAGAAATCCACAGAATGCTATAAACAAAGTTAAATGGACCATTCTAGAAAGAAAGAGGAAGATTAGAATACTGGTAGAAATATAGAAAATAAAGACGGTGTTCATATAGTTTCAGAGAAGAATAAGAACTCTATTAAGAACAGAGCTAGAGTCTGCTCATATTATATTCTGTGAAAGTAATCTGACTGCATTCTGTCTGTGTCCTGAAAATGTGAGCTGGACTAAATTTAAAAGTAGAGGACTAATTTGTTGGGTGGAGGAAGTTTCAAGACAATGGAACATTCGTGTTATCATGTGGTTATTGCTCAGTGCATCTGGCAAGATTTATAGTAAGAAATATTAGAAAGTTGAGCAGAAAGATGTGGGAAATGTGTAGTTCAGCAAGGAAAGACACAATAGTCCTATGAGAGTGAAAGCAAGGTTGTAAACAGAGCAAACCCAGTAACTTTAAATGTCGAAGTGCTTGGTGCCTGTTTAATGATAGATTTCTCCTGCAAAGACGTAACACAAGCATCTACTTACCACAGAAATGAAAAACGCATATCAAAGAAATGATTTATATCAAACTCCAACTTAATGGACCATTGAGTTTTTGTTGGGGTTGCTGATAGGAATATAGGTGATGGTTACTTGTGAGAGCCGAAACGATACAAAGGCAGCTGCATCACTGAAAAGCCCAGCCCAACAGGGACGATGACTTATTAAACCTGAAACCCTGAAGCTCTTTGTACAACGTGCACACAGCTTGACAATCTGGAAATCTCTTCTCTGGAGTTCAGCTGGTCAGTCTCTTCCTGCCGGGAGGGAGACTAACGGGGGATTGCTGCTGTTCTCCCAGACATATCATCTTTAGCTCACTCCTGAGTCTCTTGGGCCTCCCAATTCCTTGTTGAAGAAATATTTGAATTCTGAGGAAATTGTTGAACACGTCCAAAAAAACTTGCTGAGGCAAGACAATGTGTGGCAGACGCGGATTCCTTACATGGAACTCTCAAGTGGGCTATTCAAGAAAATGTGAAGAAAAAGCCTAAGGTGCAGTAGAAACCCAAAAACATCAGAGATGCCAGATATGTGACAAGATCACCCAGCAAATTGGTGTCAGACTCTCACTCAGATCCCAAAGTTATGGGGCCCTTTCATCTGTGGCATGAAGCGTCTCTTGGGGTCACAATACTCACTTTCTCTGCATATTCTCACTCTCTCTCTCTCTCTCTCTCTCTCTCTCTCTCTCTCTCTCTCTCTCTCTCTCTCTCGTTCTTTGAGACAAGGTTTCTCTGAGTATCCCTAGCTATCCTGGAACTAGCTCTGTAGACCAGGGTTACCTTGAACTCATAGAGATCAGCCTGCCTCTGCCTCCCAAGGGTTGGGATTAAAGGTGTGCACCACCACTGCCCATTACATTCTAACTAACTCTTTGCTTCTGAGCTTCCAGGCAAGCTGATCACCTGTCTCTGAAGGCAGAAGAGGAAGAAGAGGCACCCAGAAGAAGCATGAGCAGTTGGCTGACTTTTTAATGCAGGACTCTAACATTACAAGGGGCTAGGAGGAGGAGACACGTGAATCCCAGAGCCAGGCCAGAAGAGGGTGAGAGCCAACCATCAGGCAGAGAGAAAAATGCAAATAAAATTCAGCTAACAAGGAGAAACGCAGAGACCCGAGGCTGATTCCACGCGCGCGCACACACACACGCACACACACACACACACAGAGGCTCTTGAGTGAGAGCTCACATGCAGACAGAGAGGCCGCTGCAGCCTTACATCCCACGTCATTCAATTCCCCTGAGTGTTCTAAACCCAGATGATCAGATAATAAGAGGTTGAGTGGTATGCATAACATCAAGTTGATTAAATTTGTTTACTGATAATTCTTTCAGGTTCCCATGAAGATTGTGTAATTTCCTTGCCGTATTTCAAACAGATTTGGGCTAATGCATTATTGACAGCACCCTTGCAGACCATCTCCACAATGTCATTCAGGATAATTATTTCACAACAGATTTCCAGGGCCTCTGGTTCCTGTTGGGATTCACTTGGGCATAAATTACAGAGCCGAATATTTAATCAGTGTCCCCATTAGAACCCCGTGGCTTATTTTTAGGAGCTGAGGAGGGAGAGCGGGTGAGGGAGCGGATATTTGTATTATTACGGCATGAATACATTTCTTCCATGCTGGATGGTTTGTTGTCTCTTTTTTTTTCCCCCAAAGCTCAACCAAGCTGAAAGCAGCCTGAAGCATCCTTGCCTTTTTTTAGAAATAAACACTAGCATTAATCTTTTGACTGCATTAAATTAAATATTAATGTTAACGGATCACATAATGTGAAGTTAAAAAAAATGATTAACACTGACACTACATTCTCTCTCCGTGACTTTTCCATCATGCAAATTAGTTCAGATCTAAGCATTGTCGCTTTGGAAAGGTGAGATCCAGGGAACGGGAACTAGATGATTGTTTGGGGGCACAGACAGTGGCTGGCCCATTTGCCTCCTGCACAGGTGTTGCAGCAAGTGGACAAAGATGCCCCTTGCAAGGAGTGACCTCATGGTTGATTAGCAATTCCAAGCAGTTCTCTGTTGTGCTTTGAGAGGAGTAGTCAGTAAAGTACTTGGGGATTGCTAGGTCCCCACTCTCCAGCCCATCCCACTTCTACAGCCTGCCTCCTACTGCACTCAGTCTTAAGCACCCACACACTGCTAATAATATTTGGGCCAATCTGACTCTTGGCTGTGACTCCAGTCACTTCCTGAAGCCCTCGGACCAGCCTATCAGAGATCTGGGAATATCATCATTTTAATGGGCAGGCCCTGGTTCCTAGGCATCTTCTGACCTCCTCCCCCTTTCTCCTGAAATTCTGTGTTCCTCACTATCTGGCCTGTCAGAGGTCTCTGAAAAATGACTCCAGAGTTTCTTTCTGTCCCCTTATCCTCCCTTTTTCCCTGATTGCTAATTATGACTCTAGACTTTTGCACCAAACTCAAAGGTGCCTTATCCAGACTCAGCAAACACCCCAAAACCTCCTGTATCCCCTGGTTGTCCCCATCCAGGCTATACTTGCAGTCCAGGTTTCCCGGTTGACCACTGCCAGAGAGACCGCATCACAACATAGCTGGATTCAACTGTCTGGGACTCCTGCAGGACAAGTCTCCTTTAAGCAGCCCCATTTCTGAGCATTGTCCAGGCATGGCCCACCTGATGCCCCAACTCCATAAAGTCCTTCCTTCTACAATGAGAAATAAAGGTCAAGACCTCCTCTCAACCTTCCCCAACATTACCCTTCTTTTATCAGTTGCCTTGAAAGATTGATGCCTGAGAGTCCTGACCCAGGCTCTCTA
>NC_022013.1:63409358-63411558 GCF_000317375.1 Microtus ochrogaster | reverse complement strand
GCCCATTGGGCCTGATCTAACATCTGTATTTGAAAAAAAAGAACATTTGAACCAAGCCAAAAGTGACTTGAGTCGGGGGGGGGGGGCTGTCTCAAAGGCAGGGGATATCAGTACAGACATTTGTTTGACCTGATTGACATTTGGTAATGAGAAGAGGGTATTGGGACCAGATGGGGAAGAACATCATCTCCCAGGGTTCTAGAAGCATCTCCCTCTTTTATTACAAGGAGGTAGCAGCCTCCTTAGTGCTCCTTAGGGGAGCTCCTAAGAACCATCAGTTCTGACAACTCTCCATCTCCCCTCCCTGATCCCTCATCTTAAATCCTCAGCCTTGAGCTCTGCTAGCTGAGTAAGGCAAGGAAAGCTCTCCGGGTCCTAAGAGGAGAAGGCCCATTCCCTGCACAGGCAATTAGCAACAAACCATGTCCTTCCACTGTTCACGGAGTTGATAGCCAGCACATTGGGTCCTATAAACCTGGCTTCTTGGCTTGGCTCACCAGTAATGTGATCTTGGGAAGAGCCTAGGAGAAATTAGTCCCTGTTTCTTCATGTGCAGAAAGGAATTAACATAATGTAACCACACACACACACACACACAGAAAAGTAGAGACAAGGGACTGAGATGGAAGCCCCATTGATGGGGGCCAAATTGCACTTGGCATGTGTACAAGTTTTCATATGATTGGCAATAAACAACTTAAGAGAGAAATGGTTTATCTGGGCAGGCAGTTTAAGAAGAAGGATCCAGTCCACTGTGACAAGGGAGGCATGATGGCTTGGGTGGGAGGTTGCTGATCATCTTGGTAAGCAGTCAGGGACTAGGGAATGATGGTGGAAGATACAAAATAATCCCACACTAGTTCAAAATTACGTATAATAAAGGGTTATTTATTTAGGGGAGACTTACAGATCACTGTCCTAGATCACAAGCCTCTGCATGAACAGGGAACAGGAACAGAGTCTAGCAGCTAAAAGCGAGAGCCGGAAGCAAGAGAAGTGCAGGCTTTACAGCTGCGTTTATAGTATGAGAGACCACGTCCAAGTGGGCTGGTATCGTAATGGCTATTGGCTGAAGGAGCGGAAGGAGCTCCCACAGCAAGACAGACCTCAGCCTTCACTGTCCTTCCACAGTTCAGGATCCAAACCATGGAGCCCTGCTGTGCACAATCACGATGGGACTTCCATTATAGACTTACCAGAGGTGTGTCACTCTGAATCTAGTCAAGTTGTCAATATTAACCATCACACTGTGACTCTGCCTCTCCCTGCCACCCCCAGAAAGCAGCACACGGCCCTGCTCAACTGAAGTCCCACTGACAGACAAGCACAGCTTTGCCCAGAGGACTTCCTCAGCTCAGTCCAGTCTCTCGTCTACACATCTTCCCTGACCTTTCAAGGTCCAGCGAGAGGCAGGAAAGGCCATGCCATTTGTGAAGACCTCGTGGGTGTATGTAACTCCCTGTACCCGCCTTGCAGGACACCCCACATACCTGACTCTACCTGGAGACTTTTCCCTGCATATCTGATCCCTAGTCCTTCAATGGGGCCCTACATCTTCTAAGCAAACACTCTGTCTTTCTTAACTAAACTCTCAACCATTTTTCTAATGTAATAACATAGGCTCTTGCTCAGGCTGGCCTTGAATACCGAGTAGCTGAGCTTACAGATGTGTACCATTATGCATGGTGAGCAAATTTCTTTACTACTCATGTCACCCACGGTCTATTTATAATTAGATTATACTTCATCCCACTGTCACAGAGTCCTCTGAAGTGGAAGAGAGTAGGCGAGCCTTCTGCTATAATCTGGATATAACTCTTCTCCGACACTCATGTAGAGACTTGGTTCCCAGTTAAACGTGCTGAGAGGTACTGATGCATTGTCAGGATGGTGAGGGCCTTGAGACTCCATTCTAACAAAGAAAGGATTCCTAAAGAGTGGATTATTATAAATTAATAATTTTTTTTCATTTTTTTTATTTTATTGAGAAAAGGAAAAAAAAGTTTCAGCCTCCTCCCAGCCTCCCACCCCTCTTCCCCTCCCCCCACTCCTCTCCCCCTCCCTCTCCAGTCCAAAGAGCAGTCAATGTTCCCTGCCCTGTGGAAAGTCCAAGGTCCTCCCCACTCCGTCCATGTCTAGGAAGGTGAACATCCAAACTGGCTAGGCTCCCACAAAGCCAGAACATGAAGTAGGATCACAA
>NC_022013.1:63395499-63409186 GCF_000317375.1 Microtus ochrogaster | reverse complement strand
ACTTCCTTGCTCATCTTCTCCCTCCTTCCGCTCCTCATTGGGACCTTGGGAGCTCAGTCCAGTGCTCCAGTGTGGGCCTCTGTCTCTATCTCCATCCATCATCAGATGAAGGTTCTATGATTTAAGTATTATTATTATAAAGTAATAACCCCTTCCCCTCTTCTCTGTTCATCTATTTCCTCCTAGAACCAGCCCTCATCAAGAGCAGATGTCAGTACTGGCCTCCCATACCATAAACCATAATAGCTCTCTTTTCTATATAAATGTCCTAGCCTGGAGTATTCTGTTA
Source organism: Microtus ochrogaster (assembly GCF_000317375.1). Taxonomy (NCBI): domain Eukaryota; kingdom Metazoa; phylum Chordata; class Mammalia; order Rodentia; family Cricetidae; genus Microtus; species Microtus ochrogaster. The sequence continues at coordinate 63,408,897 of NC_022013.1, read as the reverse complement.
TAGCAACAGAAAATGGACCAAGACACTATTCCTAGAGGTTGAGGGTGAGAGGTCCACTAATTCAGCTTAGTGGTAAAAATCATCCCTTACACCTAACCATTTTTCTAAGCTGTCACACCTACAGATGAGGTAGGCAGGAGCCATAATTGTTGTTAGCAGGTGAAGTCACCAAGAGAGAGGAAAGCAGGATGAATTCTAGACCCTGGAGGACAATTTTGTTATCGCTATTAACAGTGATATTAAAAGCTAGCGTTGCTGGGCGCAGACTTCCTGCACACGCTGCACTAACAGTTTGTATACTGAAAGCAACACCTCAGTGTACACGCTTTGATCTCCACTAATTAAAAAAAAAAAGGTTCATAAAGAAAACCTGGATCCAGTTCTGACTCCAAACCTAGAATTCTCAGCCATCAAAAGCCTCACCTTCTACATTCACCTCGTAAGCCCTCCAGGATCCAAGGTCACTGCTTTTATCTGGGTTTCTGCAGTTGAGATTCTCCAGGCCACAGAGACTGAGATCCTTCCAGAAGGTTCTTCTGAAAGTGAAGTAGGGCAAAGGTCTCCGGCACCAAGGCCGATTGGATGATCATGTTATGTCCAACAGGGAGCCCTGACTTCAGCTTCCTCAGTGGCAAGTTCTTACTTCTGCCCTTTGAGCTGTTAAAGAGGCAAGGACGGTGGCTGGTTGGCTGGCTGAGGTGAGGGTGGGAGTGCACCAAAATTACGTCATTTAATTTGAATACAGAATCACTTGACCCTGAGAAGAGTTCTAATTACAAACCCCAGAGGTAAGTCCTGGGGGTTGGTTGGACTTGACCCTTGTATTACCCTGAAGAGAGGGGCTAAACATTAGGATGGCCAGTCTCTGCGGGTTGGGAGAAAGAGGGAGGAGCCAGGAGGAGGGCTTGGTTCTGGGCACAAACTGCTGACTCTGCCCTTTCCCAGAGCTTGGAGGAGGTGAAGCCACGCCCCCACGCAGCCCAGTGGGACCAATTAGAGCGTTTACAGCCAGACACTGGAAGGGTGTGCTTCCTCAGCTCCATCTTGCAGTTTGCTATAATAAAGAAGCACCTATGACATTACACCGATTAATACTCCACTGAGCAAATTAATCCTTGGGATTTCACTCACTACCTGTGGCTTATAAATTTTAATTGGCTCTAAACTGCCACCTGAATTGAAGTGAAAGCGTAGGGACGCCAGAAACGGCTCAAGCCGCACACACACAAGGGTGTAACTTCAAGGAAAGGGGGCTTGGGGGCTACTACAGATGCCAAGGGGTGAGTGAAGAGCACAGACTTGGGGACCCATCTCAGTAATTCCCAACACTATGGAGGAAGCAAAGGAAAAGAACAGAGGTTACCCTCTGGGACCTGAGCCTCCTGCCCCTGCCCCTTCTCCCAGGATTCCAGACCCCTATTAACTGCGCAACTCCACAAGCTATGATGGAGCACTTGGTAAGTGTTGGTACTGCGGCAGGAGGTGTCTGTGGAGACTGCTGAGACACAGGGTACAGAAGCCCATTCATAGGAACCTGTGTACAAGTAGAGACAGCATCGCTGTGAAGACACCGGAGTGGAAGCAGAAAGAGGGCCTCATAGTAACAGAGGCCCAGGTCCCTCTACTTCTGTCGCTCAAAACACAGGCTTTGTTACCCTCCCTCTTCATAGAGGGATTTATGAAACTGGACAAACTTGGTGGCCTGCGCTGCTGATAGGCTTGTATAGTACAGCTCCACCCACAGCTTGTCCTGGAGCCAGGCGCTCCACCCTGGTCCTCCACAACTTTCAGGAGATGAAAAACAGCCAGCGTGAGACAAGCAACTTCCCATGGACTTTCTAAGGTAATTACAAAGGTCTGTATTGCGCCACCTAGTGGTAGCAGCTACTACTGTGTCAACAGACCTATTGAAATGAGGCTGCCTCCCCTAAAGAATTGACCACTTCTTTTTAATTTTATTGATTTTATTGAGCTCTACATTTTTCTCTGCTCCCCTCCCCCTCAGTCCTCTCCCAAGGTTCCCATGCTCCCAATTTACTCAGGAGATCTTATCTTTTTCTACTTCCCATGTACATTACATCCATGTATGTCTCTCTTAGGGTCCTCATTGTTGGCTAGGTTCTCGGGGATTGTGATTTGTAGGCTGGTTTTCTTTCCTTTATGTTTAAAAACCACCTATGAGTGAGTACATGTGATAATTGTCTTTCTGGGTCTGGGTTACCTCACTCAAAATGGTATTTTTGAGCTCCATCAATTTGCCTACAAAATTCAAGATGTCGTTATTTTTTCTGCTGTGTAGTACTCCATTGTGTAAATGACCACTTCCTTTAACAATTTTCCGTCCTGGTCCTCAGCCCTGCCAGACTTCCTCTGTCATTCCACCCTCACTCAACAAGCAAGTTTTAAACCTTTAGTGGCATTTACTTATTTGTGTATGTGTGTGGCAGTCAGAGAACACCCTGCAGAGTTAGTTCTGTCCTTTTCCATGAGAATTCCTGGTATTTAGCTCAAGTCATGAGACTTGGAGGAAAGCTCCTTTACCCCTGGAGCCATCTCACCAGCCCTCAACAAACTTCCTTTAGCATTTCTTTAACTTTTTAAAAAGATTTAGTTAGTTATGTATACAACATTCTGCCTGCATATATGCTTGCTCGCCAGAAGAGGGTGCCAGATCTCATTACAGATTGTTGTGAGCCACCATGTGGTTGCTGGGAATTGAACTCAGGACCTCTGGAAGAGCAGCCAGTGCTCTTAACCACTGAGCCATCCCTCCAGCCCCCATTTCTTTAACTTTATTATTTCTTGTGGGCGGGTGTTTTTGCTTGCACGTACACATATGTGTACTGCCCTTAAAGGCCAGAAAAAGACATAGAATTCCCTGAGATTGTGTCAGGAGCCATTTCCCCCAAAAAATATTGCAGGGACCATTGTCCTGGGGAGTTTGCAGAGAGCCCCACACCCCAACGGTATTTAGAACTGTTTTGTTGGCAGAGCCTACCCCACACCCAACTATCTTGAGAGCTATCTGTTAGTGGAACCCGCCCCACATTCCAACTATCTAGAGAACTAGGTGTGCCAACTCGCGACTTCCTGACCAAGGAATCATGACCTGACCAATCGTAACCTCCTGGCCAACAACCTCATGAGCAGCTCGAACCATCTCTGCAAGATTCCTTCCTGCCCATGCCCCTGCTCCCCATCCCAACCCAAATTCCTCATCGAGGGGTTATATAAACCGCAACCATGATGCTAATAAATGGAGGCTTTGACAAACCTAGCTTGGCCTTCTTCCTTTCTCCCGCCCATGTCTTTTCAGATAGTGCCTTTCCGGGACCCTGATCCACCAGGGCGGTCTACAGGATTGGAGTCACAGATAGTTGTGATCCAACAGGTGGGTTGAACTTGGGTCCTCCTCTGTGTGTGTGTGTGTGTGTGTGCGTGTGTGTGTGTGTGTGTTATGCCATGGCATACGTGTGGATGACAAAAGACAGCTTTACAGAACCTTTGGGTGGGCTGCAGGAATCAGACTCAGTTTGTCAGGGTTGTACATCAAACGCCTTTACCTGACAATTCATCGCCAGACCTAGCGACCTGTGTTTTAAGGAACCTCTAGTGGTTCTGATGGCCCAGTCTGCAGGTGGCTGCCCATATATAAACACTCCATACCCAAAGAGTCAATCAACCTTGGACAGAAAATATTTTTAAAAAGTTGTACCTGTTCTAATAAGAAAGAGGCTTCTTCCAAGTCGTCATCCCTAAGAGAACCCCAACACGCTCAGTATCTGCCCTGTGTTAGGAGTCTGGAAAGAGAATAACTAATCACAAACACTACACCATCTTCCACAATAAAGTTGAGAATCCTTGGGTTATAGCATCCAAGGAAGTTCCTGAAACCAGTTCTCCCAGGAGAGAAGTTCGACTGTACTGATGGACTGTGTGCACACAGTCCTAGTCCAGAACCGTGTACCAGAACCGTGTACCAGAACCGTGTACCAGAACCGTGTACCAGAACCGTGTACCAGTGAGGGCTTACAGTTCCATACGTACGTTCTGAACGAGCGCATAAACACAAGGGTGAGTGAAGGAAGAAACCTAACACGTAGAGAAATCATGCCCTGGATCTAAAAGAAACTCAAGAGGTTGTCATGATTTTATTCAGACCCCAAGGCAATGAAGAAGAGGAGGGAGGGGAAAGAACTGCTGCCCACTGGGATGTCATCTTCCCCCACCTCCACCTGTACTAAGTAATAACCCTTTGCCACATAACCACTCCAATCTGAGTACCAGTACAAACTGTTAAAAATAATCCTTAAAAAGAGCCTCTGCGCCAGCGCAAAGAACGCCAATCAAACCAGATTAGATCAAATCAAAACTGCCTACATCTAATAAAGGCCACACTCCCGGGTGGATGGGGACAGCATGACGGGAAGAGGAGCCCATGTTAACCCCAATGACCACGTGTTTCTTTTTCCAGCACGAGACTAAATACCCTCTGGGAGTGGTCCTGACCCTCCCCGGGGAGGGGGTCAGCGCTTTGCAGGCTGGGAGCTGGAGTCCAAGCACTTAGGCTGGGAATTGGAGTCTGGACCAGGGCAATTCCCAGGCCAGGGGCTGGGATGACACTTCCAAGTCAATATTACATTCCAGACTCTTTGGATATAGGGGTGTTAGAGGGCTGGAGTCTCAATTTTGACCAAACATCCTAGAGTCCTGGATATAGAGGCATCAGCTCAAGTCTGGCTACTTTCTGCGGGCACAGGGCGACCTGGGAGAGGGGAGAGCTGGGAGTTGGTGCGCTCACGCTCAGCGAGAGGTGTGGCTGGAGTGGCATGCGGTTTGCTGTCATCCTGGAGTCCTCAGGCAGCTGCTTTTTGAGGGAGAAGAGAAGGCAGGTGGCTAGGAAAAAAAATAATGTTATTGGCCCTATGACACGGGGCTAGCAATGGGATGGGACACAATAGCAGATAAAATCAGATTTTCCTTGGCAGGTGTCCTTGACCCAGAAGAGTTGGTATCAAAAATGGTGAAGTCCCAAGAGCTGGTGCAGGTCTTTGGCATTGTCTAGGAAGCACTTTGTGGGTTGGTCTTGGCCCAGGCAGCAGGAATGGTCTGAAAAATATGCTTGAAACTGGCTGGGATTAGTAAAAGGCTCTGGAGACTGTTAGTTTTTTACCAGACCTGATTTTTGATAGAACTGTAGAACTTTTCCAGGAACCTGTAAGAGAACTGGAACAAATTTACATCTTGGTGTTATAGCAAAAGGCTATTGCTTTAGGTTAAAAGATATGAACATTTTAGCTGGACCTCAGAAGATACACCTGAAACCTGTAAATCCTGGACTACGAAGCCTGCTAAAGAGGCACACCTGTCTGTATTTTAGCAGGAAACTTTATTAAATGTCATGGATGAAGTAATAAGTTTACAGTACATTACATTGTCAAATGCCATTAGACAGATCTGGGAGGGATAAATGAGCAAAAGTGAGACAGCTTTTTAGCTACACAGGCAATCCCAAATCCTCTCCTTAGTCCTTGGAGAACACCAGTCTTAGCAGTGTATGCTGTTAGTTGCTGAGTATGAGACCCAAAGATTTTTTCCTGTGGGGGGATAGATTTAGTCTACCTGTCTTGGCAGGATGAGCAGATCAATTCCCCAGAAGCATCCAGGAAGCTGAAGAGGTGGAGGGCTGCTTTTTGCTGTGTGGATGGCTTTGCCAAACCCAAAGGCAAAGCCTTGAGGCGGAAGGTCTTCTATCTTCTTGGGGGAGCTAAAGGATGCTTGCTGCAGAAGCTGACATGTCTGTGATAGAAGCTCTTTTGTAAAAATGCCATTCCCTCACATCTGTAAAGGCACTTGAAAACTAGGTAGCTGTTATTTTTAACTGGGCATATAAATTAAATTTAGGCATGTATTTTATCCAATTACTTACAGTTTATCAATGCTAGTAGATATAAGAAGATTAAAAGGAATATTTTAATAAGTCAAAGAATACTAGCATATGTGGGTACTTTTACCAAAGATGGTGGACTAGCACATGTGGGTGCCCTTACCAAAGATGGCGGTGAGGTTAAAATGGCGGCTACCCACGTGTTTGTATTTTTCCAGAGATGCTGTAATCTGAAGATATAAATTTTACAGATCTTAACATAAGCACACATCCATACAGAAACTGAAATTGAGCACATCACAAAAACACATTTACACACTCACACAGACATACTGCGGCCACATCATTCTAAAAGAGAGACAAATAAGACTTTTGGAAACCTGTGTTGGACAGCAGGAAAGTGGGGGCGGGGGAGCGGAGTAATCCCAGCACAGGTGGCAGAGGCCAGTGAAACAGCCAACAGCGGATGGGCAAACAACGATCCAAAGGGATGTGCATGGCCTCTGTTGCCCTCGGCCAATGGAAAGGGAGTCGGGTTTAGATGCCCCCAAATCCGGAACATGATGGGAGCTGGGGCTCGGGCACAGCATCAAAGCCCGGCAGGCTACAGAGAAACAGAAGTGGGGGAGGGACAAACCAATGGAGAAACAGAAGTCGGGGCGGGATAAACCTTGGGCTGCGGAGGGGGAACGGAAGTGAGGGCGGGACAGGAGCAAGCATTTAGAAACTGCAGGCTTTTGGAGTATTGTTAATTTAGGTTAGATAGCCCTAATTTAAAAGGATTTATTGTAAAAGATCGTCTAAGGGCATTTCAGGAATCGGCTTGGAATCGGAAGAAACCCATTAGAAGCGCATGCCTGTGTGACTCAAGTCTGTCACAGCGCACCCACCAAGACAACTCTTGAGCTGAAAATGGGGCTGTGAAAATTAAATGGCAGGCATCTCTGGCCAATCAAAATTTACCCCAGCTAAGCCTGGCTCCGCCGCTGTGTAATACTTTCAACGCAGACAATGGCTTCAGCAAAAGCCTAAAAAGCAAATGGGTTACCCCAGAACCCATGCACCTTAGAAGGGCAACTCACCTGAGGCCGACCTTGCCTGGTGAAGAGGGCATGCGGAAAGAGCATTTTCCAGCATGGGCCTGGGCCCACGGGGGAAAAAAACGGACCCTTTTGGTGGGGGACCTCCATCTGTTAAAAATCATCCTTAAAAAGAGACTCTCCACCAGTGCAAAGAATTCCAATCAAACCAGATTAGATCAAATCAAAAATGCCCACATTTAATAAATGCCACACTCCCAGGAGGACGGGGACAGCATGGCCCACACAAACTCCAATGACCATGTGTTTCTTTTTCCATCACGACCCTCCCCGGTCAGCGCTTGGCAGGCTGGGAGTTGGAGTCCAAGTGCTTGGCAGGCTGGAAATTAAGAGTCTGGACCAGGGCAATTCCCAGGCCAGGGGCTGAGGTGACACTTCCAACTCAATATTACATAAACTACTTCCCCAGATCTGGGAATCTTCACCAGAAGCAAGAGATTACTTGGTCCTAAGCAGCTGGTACAGGACCCCGTAAGTTAATTGCTTAATATCTTGTACGGAGGGCCAGTTGGTCTTGAGGTGAATGGGGCTAACGCTGCTCTTGGCATCCAACTTAAAGATTCAAGGCGCCAGAAATACAAAGGAAGGCTTCCTTCAATTTCCAGACTAGACTGTTGAATAAACTAGAAAGATGAGGAAGGGGTTGCTGGGGTGGGTGGGGGCTATTCAGAGAAAGAATAAAGGTTCTTTTGGTAAAGAAATATTACTCGTAATATTCACATTGCGTTAAAATATATGTTTGAGATCTCCAGAATGAGATGTTCATAAATAGATAAGTTTTAAGTGGATGATTTTTTAGCCTGGATTTTCCTGTACTGAAATATAATTAACACTTCCTGAAGCCAGCTAGCTTGGAATAATTTAGTTCAATTGTAAGTATGCAAAACACTTAACAATTAGCTCCGTGAAATGAGACCAGCAAGCACTGAGCCGACTTCATTAATGCCCTAAGTGCACATGCCCCATTATGAGAGCTTTCAGAAATATTGTATGAATCTGAAATACCCTGCTAGAATGGAACCGGGGAGGGAGTTTCCGATTATTCCCGTTCATTTGAAAGCTACATCTCATAACGCACCCATCTGAAAGATGATGGCAATTGGTTTTAATATTTTTGCAGCCTCTTCCGAGGTAGTTAAAAAAGAGAGAGAGAGGAAGAAAGAAAGAAAATAAAAGAAACCAAAGTATTGCAACGAGGTCTTTAAAGCCAGTGTGATTTAATTTGCCATTAAAGAGAGGCGACCTGGGCAGAGCAAAGCTCACTGGTTCTCGGAGTCAGGGGACTTTGCATACGGCCTTCGTCCACCTGTGTTTCTTACCTGTGCAATGGAGCTAACCAGAAGCATTAATCAAAGCTAGTAGCCCTCAGAACTGGTTCAGACCAGTCAGAATGTATGCTGACAATGAGACTCCTCTCATCCTTGAATTTTCTGGAGCCAGAATAACAATGACATCCTCCAAGGTCTGTTAAGCACTTTCCAGGAGGTAATGACTGTGACAGGGGCTGAGAAAGGGGGAGGGGAGGAGGTGTCTAGGAATAGTGAGATTTGAATAAAAGAGGCAAAGCCCGCCTAAGATGAAGATCAACTCTGGGGTTGGAGGATGATCACCAGTGCCACTTGTCTTTCCAGAACCCACATTTTTTCCTGTAGTGGTGGTAGTCAACCTTGCCTAATCCAGCAAGCTCCGGGTCAGAGAAGAAAGACACCCCTGAACTTGTCTTCTAGCCTCGACATGCACTGTGCAGGTGTACTTACTTACATGAACTTGCACCACAAAAAAAAAAAAAGCAAAATCCAACTCTAGCTACTTACAAACTCTGAGTAGGCAGATAGAAACAACCAAAAAAAAAAAAGTACAATTTTTCATTCTGCAGTCACCAAAATGTAGTTTTAACTCACTACTATGAATAGAAAGCACAACTTGGAAGCCTTCTACCTCGAGGCTTGTTTGGTGCCTGCCCAAATGACCTTTGGACACAGAGTGGGGATAGTCATGACACAGAGTCTACCACAATAAAGAAGACCCAAAGAGTTCATTCCAACTCCTAAAGATCAGGCCAAATGAAGGGCCTCTCCACTGCTTCACTTGCCTTCTGTCCTTGACAGCCCAGGACAAGCTGGCTTCACAACGGAGAACCCCAGAGATAGGGGCCCCTGAATGTTGTAATGACCTGTCCTATCCCTTTAAGAGACAAGCCCCGTCCACTCCCTCCCCCCATCTGCTGAGGCAAGCAGATCTTCCTTCCTGCTTGAAGCCCAAGTCTCTTTCTTTTCTGTCTCTTCCCCGAAAAGGCAGCTTCTGCCTCTCTCCATTCTCCCCATTTCTCCCCCTCCCCGCTCTTCTCCCCTTCCATTCCATAACCCACTAAATAAATATCCAACCTCACTCTGTACAGCGTGCCTATCCGGCTATCTCTTGCCTGTTCCAGACCAACCACCTTCGGAGACCTGCAGCATGGTCTTGTGGCATGCCCATCTGTCTGTCTCTCCTCGTGGCCTGCTGCAGCTACTCGGGGAACTGCGCCATCCTTGCCTGGGACTAGCTGCTCTCGGGGCCCGCTGTTCATTGCCTGCTGCCACATGGCCCCCTGCTGCCACTCAAGGACCTGCAGCATTTCTGCCACTGCAGCCACCGGGGATCCACAGCTTCTTACTTAATCCATTACATTGATGCCGTGAGACTTGGGAGGCTTTCCAGCCCTGAGCCCCTCTCCCAGGGTTGGGATCTGGAACCAGGTATTTTTTCCACAAGAACTACATGTTTCATATGCCTGAGCATGATTTCTCCACACCACACCAGCTTCAACTGGTGAGTTTCCCTCATTCTGCTACAGTTGAGCCCTTCACTGACATTCATCTCTGGATTGCTTCCCTTAGCTAAAATTGTGTTTGGATGGCCTAGGGCCTCTTCTCTTACAACTGGGGGCTCAGGGTCCCTCAGATTCTTCTTTCTCTTTTTTCTTTTTCTTTTCTTTTTTCCCCCCACTGTGAAAGGCTGCTCAGAGCAGCCTCTGACCTCTCTGGCTTCCAAGTCGCCCTGACCAGATCCAGTCAGGCAATAGTACTCAATCTGGGGTCAGGGGACGCCATCCCATGTGTCCCTGTGGTGCTCTTGTCAATTTACACCCTGCCTATAGAGAAAGAGACGTCTCCCTGGTGTCATTGTTTTTTGAGGGTTTTCGCAGTTTCCGCTATGGGTAGCAAGCCATACATGTTAGTCCTCCCTGGGATGGATGCCTTTTAGAGGCCCTAAAGCCCCAGGCCTTAATGCCACCAGTGTCCCGCCAGCTCCACTTTTATGGGAGCTTTCTAACTACTGTCAGTGCACAGGCAAATGGAAGGAGTTTTCTCAAACTGTCCCTCCACCGCTACTGCTGCCAACAAGATTGGTGGGATCCACAAGGCGACTATTTTTAATACCAGCCTTTTGCTCCCTGCTGCAGCTTGTGGCATGGTGGCTCAGAGACAGGCAGATCACACCTCTAGGTCTCTCTTATTATTAAGCTTAAAATCCCCATAGCTCAAAAATCATGTTTTTTTTCATACAACATGTGACCACTGCCATTTTGACTGAGGTCAGGTGACCTTACCACCATCTTAACTGAGTCAGGTGACTTCACCACCATCTTAACTGAGTGACTTTTACATACAACATGTGACTGCTGCCATTTTGACTGAGGTCAGGTGGCCTTACCATCATCTTAACGGAGGTCAGGTGATGCCACCGCCATCTTGGCTGAGAGCCAGGTCAGGTGACCAAGTTCCACCATCTTTATTGAGGTATTTCCTGCCTGGTTCCCCAGTGTTAACTCTGTTAGATGGGTGACCTTACCACCATCTTAACTGAGGTCAGGTGACTTTACCACCCAAAGATCTCTGATGGAGTTTGACAGCTGAGAGGTTTTGTCAGTTTAAAAGGACAACCTCACCAAAAAAAAAATTCAATAAATTACAAATACAAGACCTGCAAATTATAAAGGTGTGAGGATAAATACAAGTTATCAAATTTCTCTCTCATGCTGCCTTCCTAGTCTTAAAGATACTTTTCATTGTGCAAAAATATATGTCACAGTCATTCTAACATAAATATGCTACTGTTTATACAATGTATATGTCTGAAACTTCTGTTTTCACAAACCCAAATAATTCTTGTGAGTTCCAGGGAGCCGAATTGAAGGATCCACCTTAAACAAGTCAGATACCCCCCTCAATTCCCTGGTCCTAAAAAAAAAAATTTCCTTAACTGAACTTTGTCCTCTGTTCTGGCAATACCTTAATCAGGTATAAGAGACACCAGACATTTCCATACCACAAACACCAGACAGGTGTTTCTCTCCCTCCCTCTCTCTCTCTCCCTCCCCTACACACACTGTAGACCCTGTTCTGACTCTCTCCCTCCCCCACACACACTGTAGGCCCTGTTCTGACTCTGATCCTCCCTGCTTCCTTCTTGAAATGCAAACCCTACATAATCTCAGATAATCTCACAGCAATAGTCTTCACTATCGTGACTCCCACCCATAAACCCAGCATTTAGGAAGCTGAGGCAGGAGGATCATCCAGAGTCAGAAAGATAGCCTGGGATAAAGAGTAAGACTAAATCTAACATATTCATACATCAGCAGAGTCATTTTGGTAGAGAAGGCAACACAAAAATCCAGACCAGGACATTTTGGGAAGTCGCAGACCTTAACAAATGAAGTCATAATAGTCACACAAACTCCTTCCTGTCCGATGAGACAGTGTTCAGTTAATAATAATAATAATAATAATAATAATAATAAAAGGATGGACTAGTTACTGTCTGAAGCTCCCCCTCATCTGACTCCTTGGGAAAAGACCTGACCAGCTTCCTCTGACTCTAGCCAAAAACCAACTTCCTGAAGCTGCCAGCATCCTCTGGTTCCCTGGGCAGCAAGGATTGATGGAGTATGTAAAAAGGTCTTCTAGAATCTTGCTCAGGACCACTTTCTGCAGATAGCCTTCAAGCCTCTGCAGCAGACTCGTTTATCAGGCTTGTGAAAACATGGCAGCGAACCACCACCAGGTCTGCAGCCCAGTCCCAAGCTGTGCCGCACAGAGAGATGGATGACTGCAATGATGGGGAGAGAAAAGAGCTGGCTAGGGCAGCTCCTTTGTCCCTGGGAAGAGAAGTCTCACCCCTGCCTGGCTCATAGGCACCAGAGAGGCTCACAGCCTGACTGTAGGGCCCAAATTGGAGAGGAAGAGTGGGCTGGTACCAGGAGACCTGCTACTCAGTAGTCAAGGAGCCCAGAGGCTCGTCCCAAACCGTGTAGCAGGACTGTGTGTAGTCAAGTGACCCGGTGACCTTGAACCCTCACCACCCTGTCTGTGCCTCTGTTGAATCAACTCTAAGCTCAAGGGAATAACGTGAATCTTTTACAGGGCTATTGAGTACATTCAGTGGCTTCAGACCTATAAAGTACCTAGAGGACTGTGTGGCCCACTTTAAGGGTTATATTTTATTAGCACTGTCTTGTTTGAACTTGGTTCCTTGGTTTTTATTCTAGGAGTCCTCTGGCTCCTATTCTAGTGTTCTTTCCATGCCATCAAAACCACCTCGCTCTGCCCAGTTAGTGCTCGGGCACTGTTATGCCTTCCCTCCCAGTCCACCAGGACCCAAGGTTTTTCTCATTCTCCCAACTCAGCCTGAATAGGATTGATGGCCTCACCAGTATGTTCGCTGGGGGCTTCTCTTCTCGCTTAGCCCAAATACCAAGTATTAGTCGCAGAGACCTGTGAACTTTTCGCAAGCTACTGAAGTACCTATTCTAGGTGAGAATGGAAGTCACTGGAGAGAGAGAGCTTTTGTGTTTCAGATTAAAAAGCTTCCAATCAGTCAGGGATTGCCAAGTCAGTCTTCTGCCTTGGAGGGTCAGGGGAAGCTGACCCTTGTCCTCTGGGTGCCTGATGCCTCTATGCACGGAGAGATGTTCCCAGAAGCCCCCATGACACGTCCTCTGAAGAAGCAGGAGGCTTGCATACATGCAGCTGAACAAAGTGGCTGCTGTGTTAGCCAATTAAGTGTGGTCATCTTGTCACTTGGCTCATTAAAATTTTTCATCCTCATGCTGAGTGTTGGCTGAGATGGTTTAGTGGGAAATAGCACTTGTCATACAAACCTGCTGACCTGATTTTGGTTCCTCTAGAATCCTCATAAAGGTGAAGGATAGAATTGACCACACACACACTTTGTGCAGAGATGTGAACACAGACACACGAGGGTGATCCACAGGAGTTCAGGAGAAATTCCCAAAAAGGTACAAATGGGCCAGGCAGTGGTGGCGCAGCCTGTAATCCCAGCACTCGGGAGGCAGAGGCAGGCGGATCTCTGTGAGTTCGAGACCAGCCTGGTCTACAGAGCTAGTTCCAGGACAGGCTCTAAAGC
>NC_022013.1:63393532-63395396 GCF_000317375.1 Microtus ochrogaster | reverse complement strand
GAAAGAAAGAAAGAAAGAAAGAAAGAAAGAAAGAAAGAAAGAAAGAAAGAATGTGGCTGTGCCCCAGCTGGGCAGTGTGAGCTCCCAGACACAAACGCTGTCGTGTGAAGACCAGGAGTCTCATAACCAAATGAATCAGACCAAGGGGATAGGAGTAGCACTGAGGATTGAAGGCAGAAATGACAGCCTATGGATGAAGGAGGCTTGCAGGGGCACCCCAGGACCCTGCTCTCTACCATCTCGGCCAAGGGAAATGAAAACATTACTTCCCAGGTCACCCTTTGTCCATTTAAGATGCACATACCTGTAGTCCCAGCTATTCCAGAAGCTGAGGTAGGAGTGTTGAACCTATGAGTTTGAGGCCAGCTCAAATGTAGCAAGATCCTATGGAAAAGAAAGAAGGGAGGGAGGGAGGGAGGGAGGGAGACAGAGAAGGAAAGAATGAAGGAAAAGACATGATTTTGTTCAGAACTTTGAGATTGTTGTTTGTTTTTTGAGACAGGGTCTCAAGTAGCCCCAGCCAACATCAAACTTACTATGTAGACAGGATGACCAGCAATTACTGCAGGGCCATCAGCTGCATTCTGGGTAAGCTGGAAGACTTGGGACACTCCAGGACACCAAAGACATACTCTCCATCTTCACTGCCACCCACTCTAAGAGCAGAACGGGCCACTCATAGTTAGTAATGGGCCTGTGATCCCAGCACTCAGGAAGCTGAGGCAGGAGGATAGTGAGTTCTGGACAGGCATGATTTGCAGAGTGATACCTTGGCTCAAAGCAACAACAAAAGACCAGACAAAGGACTGTATTTTCTGCTAAAAAGCATGGGGCCTACAAAATAGGATGTCGTTGGCATCTCTCTGCTCCTCCAGCCTCTGAAGAAGTTGGGCAAGATCACCACCCCACCTGCTCCAACCACTCTTCCCCTCTTTTCTCTCTGTGTTCTTGAAACCCGTCTCCTCCCCCAGTTTCAGCGGGGATAGAGGCAATCTCAGGCCTTCCAAATCTGGTCCTGTCCAAGTTGCCAGGAATGGACCTGGCACCCCATCACTGAGTATCTCATCTGGCTTTTAGCCATTGTCCTATTTTAGGTGGGAGAGGGGAACATATGTTCCAAACTTGTATCTGGAAGAGCATTCACTTCTCCAGCCAAGGACCTCAGGCTTTCCCCAACTTGATTCTTTTTTAAGTATTTAGTTTAGTTTAGTTTAGTTTTTGTTTTAATTATGTCCGGGGAGCATGCGCACAAGTGAGTGCAGGGTCCCATGAAGTCTAGAAGAAAGAGTCATATTCCTAGAGCTGGAGTTACAGGGGGCTATGAACCACCCAATCTAGGTGCTCAGAACAAAACTGGGGTCCTCTGTAAGAGCAGTACGTGTTCTTAACTGCCGAGCCATCTCTGCAGCCCCCTAGCTCAAACATAACACAACCAAAATCTTATCGTATACAGGGAGCCTCTTGCCCATCCCATGACACCCTAGTACTTACAAAAGGAACTAAAGAAAAAGTTCAAAGGGCATGAGGTGCTACCATTCCTGGGGACCTCAAGTCATCTCCTTATTTTTGTAGCCTTTATCAAAACTGAAAGTTAAGGATGAGGATGTAGTTCAGCTGATAGTTGACAGAGTGCTTGCCTAGCACACATGAAGTCCTACATTCAGTTCCCAGAACCACATAAGACCAGGCATAGCACACACCTGCAATCCTATTGTGAGGGAGACAGGAGGATCAAAAAGTCATCCTCAGCCGGGCGGTGGTGGCACACGGCTGTAATCCCAGCACTCGGGAGGCAGAGGCAGGCGGATCTCTGTGAGTTCGAGGCCAGCCTGGTCTACCAAGGGAGTTCCAGGACAGGCTCCAA
>NC_022013.1:63385279-63392907 GCF_000317375.1 Microtus ochrogaster | reverse complement strand
ATTCCAGCACTCGGGAGGCAGAGGCAGGTGGATCTCTGGGAGTTCGAGGCCAGCCTGGTCTACAAGAGCTAGTTCTAGGACAGGCACCAAAGCTACAAAGAAACCCTGTCTCAAAAAACAAAAAAATAAAATAAAACAAAACAAAACAAAAAAAGCAGGCTGGGGACTGGAGAGATGGCTCAGAGGTTAAGAGCACTGCCTGCTCTTCCAGAGGTCCTGAGTTCAATTCCCAACAACCACATGGTGGCTCACAACCATCCATAATGAGATCTAGTCTGCAGGCATACATGCAGATAAAACACTATATACATAATAAATAAATCTTTTTTTTTAAAGCAGGCTGATCAAGCTGGGGAGAGCAAGCCAATAAACAGCATTCCTCCATGGTCTCTATTCTAGTTCCTGCCTCTGGGTTTTGCCTTGGATTTCTGCTCTGACTTCCCTTCACGATGAACTCTAAGCTATAAGGTAAAGTAACCTTTCCCTCCCCAAGTTTGGTTCTTGTGTTTATCCTATCAATAGAAAGCAAAGCAGGACAGAGGCAAAGAGGAAAAGAAATCAGTGTTACTGTTGAAATCTGAAAAGCTCCCCACAGGCTCATATTTGAGTATTTGTTCCTAGCTAGTGGAACCATTTGGGGTAGTTCTAGAGCCTTTAGGAGATGAGGCATCACTGTCAGAAGTAGGTCACTAATCTACATAATCCCTGCCCCTAATTATGGCCTTGTTCTCCCTACTTAGGAGTCCACCGAGTTGTGAGTGGCCACAGCCTCATGTCCCCACTACCATGGATTAGAGCCACTCTGCCACACCTACGCTGAACTGAAATGCCTTGTAATCGCAAGCCAAAATAAACCTTTCTCCCTCAAATTGCTTCTGTCAGATATTTTAGTCATAGAGACACAAATGTCTAGCCACCCAGCCCAAGAGGGTTGGCCACTGAAGTCAGAGACAGAGAAAGAAGCCATCTTGCTCTCTGGTAGCCTCTCAGATCCTGTCTCCATGAGCCCTGTCAGCTGCGCTTTCCGCTTCCCAACTGAAAGTCCTTGTCCTCCTCCCATAACAGTGGTCTTCCCAATCCCTGGCACGTGAGTTTGCTCCAGGAGGCAGGGTTCCATGCAAGCATCAGTGAACTCACGTCTTCTACGGCACACCCATCTAGGGGCAGGGGCCTCATGCAAGGGGCACGACCCCATCGATGTCTGAATATCCTTTTAAAGTGCCCAGGATCCACACGTCTGCAGAGATTCCCCTAAATATTCTGGAGAAATCTGCAGATTAGGCTCTTATAAACAACCTAGTTATGTTTGAAGTGGAGAGGGAAAACCTGAAATACTCCCGCAGTTACTGACTTTCACTTCGTGTCCAGCCCTGACATGAAGGATTGCTTGTTTTGATTGCCGGGAACTGGCAATGTTATAACCCCGCCAGACCACTGCATCATTAGCAAGCAGGCTGCTTGGAGTTGAAAGACGTGGGTTTCAATGATGGCTCTACTGCTGACTAATTCCATGACCTCGGGAAGATTGTCTAACCTCTGTTGCTCGGATTTCTCATTTCAGGCTGAGACTATGTGGCTCAGTGGGAGAAAATGTATACTGAACACCAGAGATTTTAGGTTTAGTCTCCTACACAACAAGAAATTCTTTCTCATTTCCCCTGGAAATAGGACCTGACAAGTATGGTTTAGAAAATATTTAGCAAAATGTAGGGAAAGACATTTTTCTTCAGTTGTATAGCCATTGGTACATTATCCATGCTCCTGTAAGTAACCTTAATTAAACTTATTGGATCACCAAAAAAAAAGAAAAGAAAAGAAAAGAAAAGAAAAGAAAAGAAAAGAAAAGAGGAAGAAAAGGAGAAGGAAGACAAGGAAGATGAAATGAAAGTAGATGAGAAGAGAAAAAAGATCAGTGTGAGGGGGAAGGGACAGGGAAGGGTAATGGGGGAAGTGAATGTGATCACAATACATTGTACACATGTACTATTCGATTTTGACATTTTATGTTGCTCAATATTTCCTTTTGTTGATATTTTCATACAAGAGGTTGTCTGTCCACTACTTGCCTTTCTTTCAGCAACGCCAGGTGGTGGTGGCGCACGCCTTTAATCCCAACACTCGGGAGGCAAAGGCAGGTGGATCTCTGTGAGTTCGAGGCCAGCCTGGTCTACAAGAGCTAGTTCCAGGACAGGCTCCAAAAACTACAGAGAAACCCTGTCTCGAAAAACCAAAAAAAAAAAAAAAAGAGGAGTTGATCTTTTCCCAACACTTCCTCTACACATCAGTCCATCCATGTCTTGACCTCTTACCTGCTCACCATGCCCCTGCCAGAAAAGCAGAATGGTCTCCAAAGCACTGGCGACACATCTGACTGCAGACTGTTTCTTCTCTGCTCACGAGGGCTTTCTCATCCCCTACAATGGCTGCACTGTGCAGAGGCCTGAGTACACTCAGGTCAATCAGCTGTCTCTACCTAGAATGTCATTTTTTAAAAAAAGTAGATATGGAATTTGAGATAGACATTCAACCCTTAGAATCTCTGCCCCCAGGTGATGAAAGGTTCCAGACTGGGTTCAGGATCAAACATAGTCAATGTTTGAAGACCTGAGAAAACTGACTGGATCATTCTGCCAATCTCAGAGAGCCTCAGGAACAGGGAGCATCTAGAATAGTAGTGTTCAACCTGTGAGTCACGACCCCTTTGGGGGTCCTTTCAGAGGTAACCTAAGACCGTGGGAAAACACAGATACTTACATTATGATTCACAAGAGTAGAAAATTACAGTTATGAAGTAGCAGTCAAGTACTTTTATAGTTGGAGGTCACCACAACATGAGGAACTGTATTAAATGGTCATAGCATTAGGAAGGCTTAGAGCCTTCCCTGTCCTGGAGAACCTTGTCTGTGTGTGTGTTAGCAGTACAGAACTACATGCTAAAGGCCCAATTTGCAGTTTGTGGTCACTCAGGAACCCAGAGAATCCTACAGTTTGTCCATACTCAAGCCTGTCCCTGCTACTCTAGGCTAAGTGACAATGGATACTCAGCTCATCCTCCTGCAGCATGCTGCCTCAGGCAGAGCAAAGCTAATGGAATGAGATGATGGTGCAGTAAGGCTAATGAGTCCCCAGCAGGGAATATGGCAAGGGCTGGACAAACGTCAGGCCTCATCCTGAGCAGGTTACTGGTGGTTACGCCAATGCTGTCAAAACAAACACATCACAGAACCCACTAACTGCTTCCTCTAAGCCACTACCGCTTGTGTTCACTCTGCTTTCCTCCTGTCTCGTCCCTGGTTCTGAAAATTGGTTGGAAGAATGAAAAAATAAATTAGTGGCTTCCTTCTAGAATGTCCAATTCCTGAATTGCCAGGTTCTTCTGGTCAGGAACATCCATTCTATAAGTCCCCATTGTCCCCTGAGAGAGTCTGGGCATCAAACAGGCTTGACACCAAGTTGTTTCCCAAACTGGGCTTGACCATACCAGCTGTGAACAATGGGTGGGTAACCAGGAACCAGGTCAATGGAGAGAGATTCCCCTTCCTGGAATCACAGGAACAAATTTGGAGATGGGACAGTGGCTCCTCAACAATATTTTTTTGTTTAGATAGGGTCTCACTATAGTCCATGCTGACCTCAAATATGTGAGCCTGATGGAGGAAGGTCATTGGTTAAATTTAAAAAACTGCCTTGGTCCTGATAGGTTAGAACACAGGTGGATGGAGTAAACAGAACAAAATGCTGGGAGGAAGAGGAAGTGAACTCAGATGTCATGCAGCTCCTCTCAGGGCCTGAGGTGATGAAGCAAGCCGCCAGGTCAGACATGCTGAATCTTTCCCGGTAAGTGCACCTAGCAGTGCTACACAGATTATTAGAAATGGGCGAAATTAATATGTGAGAATTAGCCTAGAAGAGGCTAGATAATGGGCCAGGCAGTGTTTAAAAGAATACAGTTTGTGTGTTGTTATTTTGGGACATAAACTAGCCAGGCGGCCAGAGGCCGGGCTGTGGGAAGAGGCCCGCAGTTCCCACAACAGGAGCCTCTACCTCAGCCTCCAGATACCAAGATTATAGAAGTTTGTCACTGTACCCAGTCCAATCTTTCTTAAGGCACATATGCATGTGCACATGTGGACACATGTATGCAGTCAGACCAGGGAAGAAAGTTACCAACTCAACCTCCCAGACGGTTGAAGGGAGGCCATCGGTTGTGGAAAGCTGAACTATGGTGATACAATGAGTCCAGATAGAGTTCCATTATCCTGAGGCATATCTTCCATGTGCAAAATAACAATACCAACAGATAAACATGCTGCCTGCTTACTCAAGGGACTATATGGAATTAGGAAACTAGATTCTGTTGTGAAGTCATAGACCCAGGAGCTAAACAGAAGTCAAAGATGAAGGTGATCCAGAATTCAAGAACTGAGTCCAGGGGCTGGAGAGATGGCTCAGTGGTTAAGAGCACTGGCTGCTCTTCCAGAGGTCCTGAGTTCGATTCCCAGCAACCACATGGTGGCTGACAACCATCTGTACTGAGATCTGGCGCCCTCCTCTGGCGTGCAGGCATACATGGAGACAGAATGTTGTATACTTAATAAATAAATAAATATATCTTTAAAAAAAAAAAAGAATTGAGTCCAGAAAGACAGTCAGGTCTCTTGGGCTATTGGAAGGAAGCTACCTCACCCCAGCTGACCTCACCCTCAGATGACTCCTCCACAGAAACTCCAAAAGGAGGCATCTTACTACTCCTTACAGGTCTCCAGACCACAGGCTACCTAGCTACTAAGCACACTCCGTGTTATTCCGTGCCCCTATACCTTTATTCTTGCTGTTCCCTTTCCCCAGAAGTCCTTCCTACACGTCTCGTCTTCTGATTATGATAATCCGAGCTCAGGGACCCCCAAATCAGTCACATAGCCTGTGCTGCACATCTCTCCCCTGTTCCTGAGAGTCTTGCTCTGGGTCCTTGGCATCCACTGGACCAAGATCCTTCTTGGTTATCTTTGGAGTCCCAACACCTATCTCAGGACGTGGTCTAAATTGCTTAATTAATGCTAGTGGGGCCAGTTCTAACTGCAGAGAAAACAGCAGCTTGAACTGTCAGAGAAGAGAGGGGTAAGGACAGATAACAAGGTTGGATATATGAGCAGGTTGAAATTTGGTGTGATGTCCAAATGCAGACAGAACCACACAGTGCTTGGAGATGGTAAGAGGGGTATGGGGTAGCCCACCCTGGGCTGATAACTAGAAGCATAGGAACAACATGAGCTCTTCCAGTTAGGAGGTGACTTGGTGATAGAGAGAACAACATCCTTCCTGAACTCACTCATCCTAAATTTAGGATGTTCCTGAAATTATTCCAGGCATAGACAACCCTGGTAATTGGGAATATTGCTGTTGCCCAGGGATTGGACAGATAATCACACTCTGAAGGAGGCTGCCAGAGGGATGAGAAAGTAGTGTTTCCCTGCCTGGCTGGGTGCCTACCAAGCTGCAGCATCCGAGTGCCAGTCTGATATTGGGACAGAAAACGACAGACCTAGGAGGGAAAGCAGGAGCGGTAATGCCCCAGCCCTCGGGAGTGTGATGAGCAGTACTACATCCTCCCGGAGAGCACCAAAGGTGGAGGCTTCATGGAAGAGCCCGTACCCCGAGGCAAGGCCAAGGAAGCAAATGTTGGGGGAGCCTCTGCATTCCTGGTCCCACGGCACTTCCTACATGGCCACCTGAAAGTACAGAGGTTAGAGAATGGGCCAGAACTCCAGAACAGAGAAACAACAGCCCACCCAGAAAGGAGACCAGGGATGTGCAGCATTTGTGGGGCTGAAGGACTTACCAGTGCTGTGCAGCAGCCTGAACTGAACTCAGCCTTTGACAAGCATCCCTTCAGGCTACGCAGAGATCACCACACAAGTGTAAGTCCTGTCTTTAACGCCAGAGCGATCCCAAGGATCCTACCCTCCAAGTCCAGGTGAGACACTAAATGTGGGAGAGGGAAATTTCAACCCTCTATGAGCCCAGAGTGGTGCGTGCGTGTGTGTGCGTGCGTGAGAGAGAGAGAGAGACAGAGACACAGAGACACAGAGACACAGGGTTCTATGTAGCCCAGGCTGACTTGGAACTCACTATCTAACCAAAGATAACCTTGAACTTCTGATCCCCCCCCCCAACCACCACCCCACCATCCCCGCCTCTACTGCCTAAGTGCTGGTGTTACCAGCCTGTACCCCACCAGGTTTATGTAGTTCTGAAGTCAGATCTTTGTGCACACTCGGCAAGCACTCCACCAGCTGAGCTCTATCCCCGGCCTTAAACCTGTAGCTCTGACCTTCATGGCTGTCAAGTCATAAACTCCACTCCAGTCAGCATTAAGGGTGATTTGGCAGAGTTCAGCAACACAAAGTGGCTGGGGGAAAGTGAAACTCTCATTTCTCTCCACTACCAAGTTGACACTCACCAATAAACCTGCTATGCAGAGGCCACCATGGAGCCCCACTCCGGGCTAAGACAAAGCAGAGGGCAAAGAGGGGAACACCTCTCAGTTTCCCACTGTTTCTCACACACAGAACTCAAGTCAAAAGCCCCTCAGTCTCAATTACCAAACAAAACCCACCAAGTCGCCAGCCCCTCTCACTGTATGTCTTTATATTGTCATCTGCTCTGGCATTTTAATATCCAACTTCCCATTGGAAGACAGATGCCTGGATGTTCACACCCCGCTCTAATGGTTTAATACCCTGGGTACTGAAGTGGGGAGGGGGCTTTGGAGAAAGGGGAGGATGAAAGCCACCGCCACATTGAACACAACTTTGGAGCAAATGGGTTTGAATATTCATTAAACAACATTTAATTTAAACACCCAAACTCTGGAAGCAGCAACATATGGCCTGTTTTATTTTACATAAACTGAATAGGAGGTGGGACCATTAGTTTCTGCAGACATAATGTTCATTACTAATGAAGAATGCTTTCCTCCGAGGGCATCTCGGCACTGTGCTAGGCCCAAAGGCCCGCTGCCCCTGAGGGTCAGACGAGCCTCCTCTGAGTGCTCCCTGGGGGCCCACTCTTAGGGCAGTTATGTCCGATAAATCCCTGTCTCTATGAGGAACATATTAAAGCTGTTTTCTCCTTGATTCATGCCTTGGAGAGTAGCTTGGACGGGATATTTGTTCTTCTGGACTGAGCCCTCTTGGTACCTAGAGGCAGTGGCTGGTTGGCATAAGTTTCATCTCTACTTCTCCATGTCCACTGTCACCCAGAGGCCTGGGGCCTGACTGTGTTTACACATGTGTACAGAAAGTTCTGGGTTGGGCGAGGTATACATGTCCCCACACTGTGTGTGTCAGCACGTGTCCCTGCAGCTCCCTGGGTTGACATGGCTAGCAGCTGTGGACTCGCTACAGGGGGTGTACGTGGGCCTTTGTGACACTTGTAAATGTCTCTTTGGATGTACCTGTGGCTGTGTGTATTCGTGCACAGCAGGCATAAGAACCGGCCTCTGCAGCTGACTCTGAAATGGAGGGGTAGAGGTACACACAGCTACCTAGTTTCATACGTGAATGTGTAGGACTGCTCTTTAAGTGTCTGACACTAAGGAATTCTTTTTTTTTTTTTTTTTTTTTTTT